>NC_043709.1:9262216-9271082 GCF_006229205.1 Suricata suricatta | reverse complement strand
GGGGGGGGGGGAGGCAGGACGACAGAGGGAGTATTCCGTGGGCTCAAGAACCTGCCTTTTCTGGCAATTCCTTCCTGAAGCGACAAAGTCAGCCCGGGGCACTCCTTAGCCGAAGACTGATTTCTTTTCCCCTGAGCCTGGGTTCTTGACTGCGGGGTGGGGGGGGGGGGCGGTGAGGTCATTTGTGGCCTCTCCTGGCCCACCCCTTTCCTTCAGGGACTGGGCCATAAATAGCCTTGTCCACCCTCCCTGGAGGTTTCCGCTGCTGCAGCACCGCGCTCAATTGCCCGTGTCCTCGCTCCCCTCACCTGTCGCATCGAAGACAGGAGCCACTCCACCCCCTCCGTTTCCCCGTCATTAATCTGTCCCGCCACCCCCACGCCCTGCTGAGGCTCCTCCAGCAGCATCTCAGCTCAGTCCTGCCTGTCTCATTTCTGAGCCTGGAAACTTTCCCTCCTGTTCCTGCGGGCGCCCCCCTCCTCGTCCTCCAAGAGGCTCCTGGGGGAGGCTCGAAGCCCAGGCCCCTCCGGGCTGCCACTCTGCCTGCCCCCGGTCAGTGAGCTTCAGTCCCTGTGCACTCCCCACTCAACCCACTCAGCCCGCGGCTTCCTGAGTGCCTCCCCAGCACTCACTCGCTCGCGGCTCCAAGACCGTCCATGGCTCCCACTGCCTGCAGGGAAAGGCCCCAGCTCTCCCTCTCCTCACCTGGCAATGGTTTCCCCCCACGCGCCCCCTTCCGACCCCACTGTCCTGTCAGCCAGTCTCTGCTGTGGCTCCGGGGCTGAGAGGTCACCGCCACTTTGCCCGTGAGATCTTGGGTAAGAGGCGTGGTCTCTCAGAGCCTCCACCTGGTCACTGAGGATCGGAACAGACCCCCGGCCCCCAGAGGGCTGACGGGAATCTAAAATGAGAAATCAAAGGTTAAGGCTTTGTAACCTATAAAGTGCAGACATTTTGTTTAAAAAAAAAAAGGGGAGGGGGCACCCAGGGGGCTCAGGTCATGATCTTGCGGTTCGTGAGTTCGAGCCCCACATCGGGCTCTGTGCTGACAGCTCAGAGCCTGGAGCCTGCTTCAGATTCTGTGTCTCCCTCTCTCTCTGTGCCCCTCCCCTGTTCATGTTCTGTCTCTCTGTCTCTCAAAAATAAATGTTTAAAAAATTTTTTTTAAAGTGCAGACATTTCATTGTTGCAGTTGTCCCTTGAAGGATGGGCGAGGCTGACCTGGCCCTGTAAGCAGGGGCGGGGTGGGAGGCGCGGGACAGGGTAGGGGTGAGTGGCTGCCACCCAGCCCACCTCTTCTCTCGCCTCTGCGCCTCCTCCTCGGACTCCCTCCGTGTGGCTCTTCTCTGGCTCAGTGACGTTTCTCTCTGCCGCCCCATGGCGCCCTCTCCCTCTCTGTTCTCCCAACCTCCCTGTCTCTTTCATTGTCTCTCATCTTCCTGTCTCTGGCTCTCTCACTGTCTCTCAGTCTCTTCATTTCTTTGTGTTCTCTCGCCCTCCGCGTCTCTGTCACAGCCACTGTGTCCTTATCACCTTCTCCCATACCAGTGTGTAATACCCGTCACCCCTCACGGCATGGGCACCACCCCTGGACCTCCCCTGCCCCCTCCGTGGACTGACCCTGAGCCCCTGGACCAGGTGACCAGGTGCTGACAGGGAGGCCCAGGAGGAGGGGAGGCTGGAGGGGGCTCAGACAGGCCTCGAAAAGTCCTGGAGCTGAAAAGGGAGGGCGGTGAGCTGAGCCTCTGCTCTGCTTGGCAGGGAAAGTTCTAGAAGCATGAGGGATAGGGACTGGCCTCTGGACCGTCATTCCAAGTGGCCACTTCCGGTGCAGGTGATCCTAGGGGCAGGTCGGGAGTCAGGAGCCCTGTCCCGGGGTTAGGATCTGCACCTGGCCCTCTGCGTGATGTCTCCCTGAGCCTGTCTGTCCCCCGTCCCTGAGGTACCCAGGGGTCCCCTCTTGGCCTCCCTCCCTCTGTGAGGGCTGACAATGGCCTCTGTCCAGTGGGGGCTCCGGCCTGCCTGCCCCACTGCTCTGACACCTGTCACCGCGGTGGACATTTATGGCGGCTGAGACCAGGGGGCCCTGCTCACTGTCCTAAGCCTAAGCAAGGAGGGGCGGGGACTGCCCATGGGGTCACCAGGCATTGGCAGCAAGACCCAGGCCAGAGGCCTCAGGGCTGCCAGCCCAGCGCCAGAGTCTGGGGTTGAAGGTCTGGGGGCCCAGGCCCCAGACACCAAATGTCTTTGCTTCGGGGGTTCCCACTGGGGCAGGTGCAGGGACTTTTATATCAGATGTGAGGCAGTCCATGGATGGAGTTAGACGTGGCCCCTGGAGGTGGCCGGTGCGTGCAGGAGGGGACAAAGATAGACTCGGCCAGTTTTGCCAAGTACTGATTCTGTCCTTCCCCACCTTCTCCCCAAGCCCTCCTGCCATCCACTGACAGACACAGGAATAGAATCCTCGGTCACCACACCTGTCAGGACCCCGGAGGTCATAAGGTCCAACCCCCTAACTTCGAAGATGGAGAAAATGAGGAGCAGCTAAAGGAAGAGATTACCCAGGATCACACAGTAAGTCAGAACCAAGTTTTCTCTAGCCTCCTGCGCCTCCTATACCGAGAGCCAAGTGATCTATCTGGTTTCCCTTTTTGCATGGCTGCCAGGAAGCTCCGAGGTCAGTGTTCAAACTGTGTCTCATATGGCAAGCCCATCAAATTCCTTTCTGGAAGGCAACTCATGCTTATTTGGGCTTCCTAGTCTGCCCAAGATCACGCTGTCCATGCCTGGTCACATATGAGATCTCATTTGGTCCACACGAGCATGTGAGAGAAATAGGAAAGATCCTTTTCTTACAGATGAGGACACAGGTTCGGAGACACAATCAACTTGCCCTGAGTCACCTAGCTGGTAGGTGGTAGAGGCGGAATCAAGCCAAGGCCCTCAGGCTCTCACACCCACGGCCTCTCTTCCGGGCAAATACACACCTGGGGGCCACTCTCTGCTCTTGGCCATTGCTGTACCCTGCGGGCAGGCACCCATTTCTCCTTCTCTGCGTTCTCACACAGCCCCTCTGGGCAAACTGTGGAAGGGGCCGGTGGCTTTCAACCTTCTCCCCTCTGCCATCCTTGCAACTCAGGTTTTTCCCATCCTTGTGAAAGATGCGATGCTGGGGATGCACTCTGACACGGCCTGGCCAACGTAGCCCAGAATTCTGCTAGTGCTTGAAGCAAAGAGCCACATGGAGGAAATCAAGAAACAACAGCACGAAACGGTATCAAGACGCTGATCGGAGCTCCATGCGAGGGATCTAAGCTTTGTTTCATCCCGAGTCTCTGTCTTTTTCTTCCTTTTTTTTCTTTTTAAAATTTTTTTAATGTTTTTTAAAATTTATTTTTGATACAGGACAGAGCATGAGAGGAGGAGGGGCAGAGAGAGAAGGAGACACAGAACCGGAAGCAGGCTCCAGGCTCTGAGCTAGCTGTCAGCACAGAGCCCGACGCGGGGCTCGAACCCACGAATGTGAGATCATGACCTGAGCCGAAGTTGGAGGTTTAACCAACTGAGCCACCCAGGCGCCCCTCTTTTTTTTTTTTAATGTTTATTTGTTTTCGAGAGAGTGAGACAGAGCATGATCATGGGAGAAACAGAGAGAGGGAGACAGAGCATGATCATGGGAGAAACAGAGAGAGGGGACAGAATCTGAAGCAGGCTCTAGCCGACGCCGGGCTTGAACTCACAAACCGTGAGATTGTGACCTGGATGCTTAACCAACTGAGCCACCCAGTTGCCCCTCTGTCTTAAAATTCTTAATTTTCTCCTTGGAGTTGTGCTTATTTTCATCTTGCAGGGTAACCCCGCAACTGTGCAGCAGGTTCGGTGTGTAGTTGTGGCAAGGGCGCTGGGCCAGGGTCCAGGAATTCGGGGTTCCGCGTTACTCCCCTCTAGGCCTCAGTGTCCCCACCTAGAAGTGAGGGGTTGTTCTGCTGAGCTCTAAGATTCTATGAACGTTATGTAGTTGTTAAAAACCGGGAAAACGTAGACGCCATCAATACCAAGAAAAGTCAGTACCGGTAACAAACTACAGCATGAAAAGTCTGACACAGGAAGAAGGGGCCCAGATCAAAGCCAGTGATCTAACTAGGGACCAGCAAAGACAAGGAGGGGCCTTGACCGGGTGACACAGCCGAGCTGAGTTCAAAACGAAGACGTTTTTGGAAGCTGGAAGCCAGGCGGGGAAGGAAGCAAAGGTGAAGGGACAGGAATCCAGCCTGAAAGGTGGGATTTGAGGCAAGATGGGGGGCGGCTTTCAGCTCCATTAGACCACACCCTCTCTCACCCCCTGCCCCCCCTTCTCTTCCTCTCCTTCTTCCACCTGCAATCCCTTTCTCCCTTCCTTCCCTCCCTGCCGCCCACCACTGCTCCTGCTGTGACTGCAGGCGGGGTGGGAAGAGGGAGGGCAGGGCAGGGCAGAGGAGGAGGGGAGGGCCGGAGAAGATGGAGGTGAGGTGAGGAGGGGCTCAGTGTCTCCCTTCCGGCCAGTTTCTGTGATTCCAGGCTCCCTGATACCTGAGGTTCCTCCACCCCAGAGACCGAGGACCACCCTCCCCCATGTCAGTGCTGCCGGGAAGTGAGGGAAGTGAGACAGATCAGAGGAGCTGCCTGTCAGCAGGAGGGAGGGCAGGTGGGAGGGCTGAGAGAGGGGAGCAGGTGGGAGAGGGAAGGTGAGTCAGCACCAAGCAAAGCAAGCCTGGGTTTGCAAGCAGCCCAAGTGGCCTCCCAGCCTCCTCCCTGCAGCTCTGCGGCCCTGCCCCTGCACCCCCACCAGTGCCCATGCTGGCCTCCTCCCTGCAGTTCCGCGGCCCTGCCCCCTGTGCCCCGCCCCCCAGTGCCCGCACTGGCCCTTCTCTTTGACACCCCAGACAGTCCTTGCTTTTCCAACGCTGTGTCCTCTAGATCATGCCCTCATGTTTTTTTTTTTTAATGCTTTATTTATTTTTGAGAGAGAGAGAGAGAGAGAGAGACAGCGTGAGCAGGGGAGGGTCAGAGAGAGAGGGAGATACAGAATCTGAAGACAGGTTCCAGGCTCTGAGCAAGCTGTCAGCACCGAGCCTGACGTGAGGCTAGATCCCACGAACCGTGAGATCATGACCTGAGCCGAAGTCGGACACCCAACCGACTGAGCCACCCAGGCGCCCCGATCATGCCCTCATGTTAAGCTCTAAGATATGTTCCAGGTCAAAAATTCTGAAGCCCAGGGGGCCCGAGTCTGAGGTCCTCTTTAGTTACTGCTGGTTACCCAGGCACCAAAGCTGCTGGGAATGAGGTCGGCAGGAGAGGGTGAGATTGGTAAGACTCTCCCGAGGGCCCTCAGGGGGGCACGGAGGGACATCTCTGATGAGCTGGGCAGGAGGTGAGAAGCCCGGGTGATCCTGCCTGGCAGTAGGGCACCAAGGGACCTCTGAGAGTGTGGGCAACTGGGAAGCTTCCTTTGGTCCTGCTGACTGGTCCCTGCACTCTGGGCAATCTGGATGGGGCGGCCCCTCCCCCTCACTCAATCCCGGCCTGGGAGAGGGTGAGTGAAAGGGCCGCGGGCCTCTTGGCCTCTGACAGTCCTCACCCTGGTTCACGCCAGCCCCCTTGTTCCTGGGCCTCCATTTCCTCGTGTGTAAAGTGAGACCACAATCCTTTTCTACCTGCCTCTTGGCATTTGGTAAGAGTTCACACAACGAAGGGATGTGAAGGGTGTCATGTTCGTGGGAGGCATTAGGGCAGGTTACTTGTTGAGGGACTTGAGTCCCCGGCTCGCTTGTAAAACTGTTAAAGCACGTGGGGTGCGCAGCGTTTTCCCCCAATGGCAGCCACGTTGCCAGCGCTGGGGAGAGGCGATCATTCACAAAGACGCGCATTGTGCTTCACAGTTGGGGACCTTGGCTGCTGGTTCTTTGTGTTTCCTGAGTTGGTGGCACCTTTACATAGAAGATTCCTGGGAATACAGAGGGTCCCTCTGCTTCCTTACGCTTCGTGGGCATACGTTTGGCATAGAGGTAGGGCTGGGAGGAGCTCTCAAACTGAAAGGTTCTGTGACAGGCTACCAAGTACAGCCACAGTCCTAACCCGGTGCGTACACCCTTTGCCATGTGACTATACCACATTCCCCAAAGCTGGAGCCTGATTTCCCCTCCTTTGAATCTGGGTTGGCCTCATGACCTGATGGGCCAATAGAATGTGGTAGAAATGTTATACAAGTTCAAAGCAAGGCTCAAGAGACCTGGTAGCTTCTGCCTTCACCCTCTTAGGTCACTGCCCTGAGAGGCCATGAAGGAATTTGGAGGAAGAGAGGCGCCGGCTGGCAGCCAACTACCTGACCTGTGGGTGCAGCCATCTTGGGTCTTACCACCTATGACGCTGAAGTGAGCCCGGAGACACCAGACAAGGAAGCACCTCACCCCCCTACCTGCAGAACCTTGAGGAAGAATAAAGCACCGTCGTCTAGGTTTGAGGGGTGGCTTGTTACACAGCACAAGCTAACTGAAGTCCAGAGACCAAATCAGACCAGACTTCCCAGCTGCCCCCAAGTGCCCTTCCCACAGTGTCCTGGAGTCAAATTCATCAGCCCAGTCTGGTGTGTGTGCCTGTGTGTGTGTATGTAGACGCGGGCCCTGCCCACTTCCCTGGGTCGTAAGGGGTTAGTGGCATCCACACAGGGCTTCCCTGTCCATCATCTCTTGGGAGGCAGCCATGTTCATCCCATTCTACAGATGATGAAACTGAGGCCAAGAGCAGATGGGCAACTTGCTGGCAGCCACACAGCTAGTAAGAAGCAAAGCTCCGACCCAAGCCCAGGTCCTCTGAAGCCCTCCCAGGGTCTTTCCCATTGGCTCCCAGGAAGGAGAATTGCAGGTGACCAAGCTCCCTCCAGGGGTCAGTGTCTCAGAAAGGGACACGTGCATACTACACACAGACACACTCACATCACTGTTGGTCTCTCTTTCTCGCTCTCTCTCTCTTCTTCCCAGCGTTCCGTCTCCAGCCAGCCTACCCCTAATGGACCATATACTTTATTAAAAATATATAGTTACAAACTCCATTGTCAATCTGGGCTGGACCCGGGGACCTGGAGGGACCATGGGGAGGGATGGTCCTCATCCTGCCCCCCACCACCCCGGGGTCCCACCTCTGCACCCAAACCCAACACCACCCAGGGGCCAAGACGGCTGGCTTCGGGGACCAGCGGGCTAGCTGGTCAGGGGAAGGGGCTAGGCTGGACAGGTGGGGAGGGGTGGGGGTGGGGTTCACGGAGAGGGGCTGCACCTCCTTGTCCTGCTGGTACAAATGGCAGAAGGTGGATTTGGTGCCTCCATCTCTCCATTTATAGATATTTACAAAAGAAAGTCAGGAGCAACAGGTCACAGTCATGCAAAAGAAACGCGCCCCCGCCCTCCCTCCCCCCCTGCACTAACCCCTGCCCACCCCAGAGCCCCATGATGCCCACCCCCCCCCAGCAGTCCAGCCGCCTTCCCCAAGGTTCTGAGAGCAAAGGGGGCATGTCCTTGAAGCGTCGGTGGGAAAAGGGTGGTGGTGGGTCTGGGGTCCCCGAGACGCCAGTGGGTCAGCTGTCAGGGTGGAGGGTCTCCTGGGCTCTGGAGTCACTAGGGAGGGGTCCCCCAGTCTCTGAAGCCCCCACCTCCCTGCAGAAGGTCCACGGAGCCAGGGGCAGCTCTGTCCTGAGTGTGGAGGGGGTGTCCTGGGATCCCCCCGCCCCCACCCCCTCGCAGAGGCTCTTGTGGGAAGTGATGAGGGCGGGGCCTGGAGGTCAGATGGCCGACTCCCTGCGGTAGGAGATGTTGTCCAGCGGGAGGGTGGCCTGCATGCGCTCCAGATCCAGGTGGCTGCCAAACTCCAGCATTCGGATGATGCCCGCCTCCTCCTTGGAGCCCGCCTCCAGGCCCAGGCCCGCGGCCACGGCGGCAGCGGCCGCCGCCTCCTCCTCCATCTCCTCTTCCTCCTGGCTCATGAGGGCCAGCTCGTTCTCGTAGCAGAAGGCACTGGGCGGCGGCGGCGGGGCGGGCAGCACGGTGATCTTGCTCTCCTGCAGCTCCCGGGCCGAGCAGCAGGGCGTGCCGGCCACCTCGTAGGTCTTGTGGAAGCGCGAGTAGTCCACCTTGTAGTGGTTCTTCTCCTCGAAGACCACGGGCTCGAAGCGGTGGCCCCACAGGATCTCGCTGGCCAGGTAGGAGCTGCGGGCCTGTGTGGTCATGGCCGTGGCCTCCACCATGCCCTCGAGGATGACCACTATCTCAAAGTCCTCTGACTCCAGCTCCTCCTTGCCCATGCCATACAGCGGGCTGTCCTCGTCGATCTCGTGGACGATGATAATGGGCGACACCAGGAAGATGCGGTCCAGGCCGATGTCGTAGCCCACGTTGAGGTCCCGCTGGTCCAGCGGCAGGTACTCGCCCTCCTGGGTCATGTAGGGCTTGATGAGCTGGGCCCGCACGTGGGCCTCCACGATGTGGCTCTTGCGCAGGTTGCCCACGCGCCACATCAGGCACAGCTTGCCGTCGCGCACCGAGATCACCGCGTGGTGGCTGAACAGCAGCGTCTGTGCCCGCTTCTTGGGCCGTGCCATCTTGGCCATGATGGTGCCGATCATGAAGGAGTCGATGACGCAGCCCACGATGGACTGGACCACCACGGCGATGACGGCCAGCGGGCACTCCTCCGTCACGCACCGGAACCCGTAGCCGATGGTCGTCTGCGTCTCCACCGAGAACAGGAAGGCGCCCAGGAAGCCGTTCACGTGCATGATGCAGGGCTTGGGGGCCGCTGGGGCTGCCGCGCCGCCGCTCGTTGGGGTCCCTGC
>NC_043709.1:9242611-9262116 GCF_006229205.1 Suricata suricatta | reverse complement strand
GAGGCCGCCGAGGCCGCCGCCGCCGGGCCGGCCTCCAGGTCGCCGTGGAAGAAGGCGATACACCAGAAGAGGAGGCCGAAGAAGAGCCAGGAGACGAGGAAGGCCGCGGAGAAGATCATGAGCATGTAGCGCCAGCGCGTGTCCACGCACGTCGTGAAGATGTCCGCCATGTAGCGCTGCGACTTGTTGCTCAGGTTGGCGAAGTAGACATTGCATTGGCCGTTCTTCTTGACGAAGCGGTTGCGGCGTTTCCGCCGGGGCACGTGGGCCTGCCCGTTGCGGCTGTGCCCGTGCATGTCCTGACGCCGGCGTGGTCACCTGGGGAGACGCAGGGCCTGGGGAGGAGAAGCCGACAGGTGAGGTGCAGGCGGCTGGCGGATGCCACCACCGCCACCCCAACCCGGAGAGCTCATGAAGGGCGGGGCCTGGCCCGGGACACACCTCCTCCCCCTGCGGGCAGAATGTGGCTGGTCAGGCCTCTCCATTCAGGCGGGAGTGTCAGGACCAGGGCCAGCGCCTCCGAGGACCAAGGACCGGAAGGAGAAGCCACCAGCATATCCCCTCATGCTGCCCCCTGCAGCCCTCCCTGTCTCCCACCCCTGCTGGGGGCCTTCCTCATACCCGTGGGTCGTGGCCCCACCCTCTGTCCCACATGTCCCCAGCACAAGGGAGCTGTGAAGGCTCTGCACCCCCCCCACTCGCCTCCCTGGGTCCAGCCTCTGCCCTCTCAGGTCTCTCGGGGGCTGGACACCCTCCTAGGTGGCCCAGCACAGCAGCCAGTGGCCGCCTGTGGCTTTTGACTTTCACTTTAAGCTAAATGCAGTTTTAACATCAGTGCCGCACATTTCAAGTGCCCTCTGGCTGCATTACCAGAGTTGACAGAGAACATCCCTATGGTTGCAGAAAGTCCTCCCAGACTGTGCTGACATCTGTCACCACCCCTTGGTTCCTGTCCTGACCCCTGGCCTACTGAAGAGAAGAAGGCGAAAATACCCACGGTGGTAGTCAAGGCCTAGGAAGGCGGACCCTCGAGCTTTGGCTCCAGTGTGGGCATTGCCAGTCCCATGTCACAGGCGAAGGAACAGGGCTCAGAGAGGGGAAGTGACCTGCCCAAGGCCACACAGCTGATGCATAAATCCAAACACAGGTGTGTCTAAACTTCAGTTCCCCAAGTGCCATAGACATCTGAGAACTCACGGCGTGGAGACCCAGAGGCAGACTCAGACACCCACCTCCTCGTTGTGACACCTCAGAAAACTCAGTTCCCCTCTCTGAGCCTCGGTTTCCCCACCTGGAAAATGGGTATCAAAACCCTAGCTCCCAGCACCTTAGGAAATAGCAGGTGCTCGGTTAAAACCAGTCACCCTCCTGTCTTCCTTCCCCACTTCTCAAGAGCAGGAGGAAGCTGGCGAGAGGCAGGATTCACCTGTCAGTGTCCTCAGCTGTTTCACTGGAGGCGGACGGCCCTTACCCCGCCGGGTGGCACCAGCTGGGCCCACAGAGGGCAGACCCTCCCTTCACCCCTCCCTTCCACTGGGGCCCCAGGAAAGAGAGGGTGCTGTTGGGGCGGCAGTGGCGGGGGGTGGGGGGGAACACCCAGCCGCTGGCAGGGCTGGGCCTGGGCCTGGGCTCCCGGTAACGTTTTGGCCCAGAATTATATAAGGCTGGAAGTTTCTATTTTCTGTTCTATTCTTCTTCCTGATCTAATTGTGCATCTGTGGCAATGTTTATACACTTCCCCGTTCAGGACAACTCGGTTGCCGCAGCAACCCGTGTGCGCCAACGCTGTAATTTAGAGATCAACAGCCTGGAGCCTGCCTGCGCCTCTTCCCGGGTGCGCCTCCCTCCCGCGGCCAGGCCCGGGGAGAGTGAGCCCTGCCCCCCTCCTCCCCCGCCATCACCCCCCCACTCTGGGTTCTTCTCTCCCAACTTCAGAAGCGCTCCCTGGGTCCCACAGTCATGCCCTGAAGTCCTTCATCAGCCGCACAACATGGGCCAGTTACTTGGCGGCTGGGAGCCTCAGTGTCTTCTTCCGGAAAATGGGACCAATGAGCGCCATCAGTGGAAGACCTAACAGACAATGTGGGTGTGCGGTGCCGGCCCTTAGGAGGTCACAACTTCAGCAGAGAGTCCCAGACTCTCTCTGCCACCTCCCCCAGAGCCCTAACAGCCAGGGCTCCAGGTGGTAGCCTGAAGAAAGTGGGGGCCCAGGAGCACCTTCTGTCTTTAGGGAGGTCTTCCTTCACTAAACAGCTCCTTCTGCTCTGTCCCACTGTCTTGAATGCCTCCATTAGCATCGCAGAAGGAACCAGAGCCAGAAGGAACCTGTGATCACTGATTTCAAGACTCTCATTTTATATCTGAGGCCCAGATTTACTAAGGGTCCCAGAGTGGGGCGAGGTGCACCAGCCCGGAGCCAGGGCACTCCAGGCCCGCCCCCAGAGCTTCTGGACAGTTAAGGTGCTCCTGGAAAAAAGAGCATCCTCCCTGGAGTGCTTGGGGTGCAGTTTGGGGCCAGAAAAGAGGGCACCTGCATGGCCCCAGCAGGCCCTGGAACCACCTGGGGGTGCCGAGTAAGAGGCATTGATAGTTGAGCCACAGGCCTCAGGAAGAGAGGCAGAGGGGACAAAGGGGGATGACCTGGCCTTTGACAGATGACCAGACAGGGCGAAGGCCCTACCCAAGGCCAAACCCCAACCCAGGGTGCTGGGGACCACTGGCTCTCTGCCCAAGGGGACTTGTGCTGTCGGGGGTTCTCATCCTCTAGGAGGGCCCTGGGGGTGAGGGTAAGGGAGCTGACCTCTGCGTGCTCTCGGCCACCGGTCCTCCCTCACCAGCACTGCCCACTCCCTACTTTCTGAGCAGACGTAGCAGGAATCAGCCTGGCCCCACGCTCCAGGGTCAGCCCTGAGGCTCCGCGTGTCCCCACTGGACACTCCTCCAGCCCCTGCCTTTCCCTCACCCCATCCCCACCGCCGGCCTCACACCTCAGCCCAGTGGGGGGTCCGCTTGCCCCCAACCCCGGCGGTGTGCCAGGCCCGGTGCCCATCGCTCTGCTTGCTCTGCCACACTCCAGAACGTCCGTTCAGGAGCCAGTGGGAAAGCTACCCTCAGACCCATCACCCTCCTACACGGAGGAGCCCGGGTGCAGCCTGTCCCCCCCTCCAAGACTTCCAGTTGGTGAGGGTCCTGTCTGTAGTGACCTGTTCAAAGACGTGAACACTGCCGTCACCGCTAACTCCTTCGGCAGGAATGACAGGCTCACCGCAGCACCCCTCAGGACGCCTGACCGAAACCTACAAAGTATGACTCCTGGCATCGGGCTTCCATGTGACAGCGGCCGGGAGACGGCCAGGTTTCCTTTCCCTTGTTTGTCACCCAGGGCTTTGTTGGGCCCAAGGGAACAGTGCAAACAAGAAAGGGCACAGAGCGTCAAAGAGGAGCCACACGTGTTGTATTAACACATGGCCTGGTTGTGCAGGTGCCTGTATTGTGCCCACAGCGAAACCGGACTTTTCCAGAGGGCGGGAAGCTGGTCTAATTCTCCTGCAACAAGTGTGCCATGAAATGAACACACATGGAAGAACACGGTTTCAGCACATTTTCTACAGCAGAGGCTCTGGGAGGCCGGGCCCCTCTCCCAGCCTTGCGGGGTGGGGGTGGGGGACCTTGGGCAAGTCCTTCCCCTCCCTGGCCAGCTTCCCCTGCTGACTGTTCTGAGTCACTTGGGACTCTTTTCATGGTAAACTTTCTTTGGGAGATGCCTGCTGCTTTTAAAAACCTAATGTCCTGGAGTGCCCGGAGGGGGGTGCAGCAGGCTCAGTCAGTTAAGTGTCCAATTTTGGCTCAGGTCATGATCTCATGGTTTGTGTTGGAGCCCTGCATCGGGCTCTGTGCTGATGTCTCAGAGCTTGGAGCCTGCTTCGGATTCTGTCTCTCTCTCTCTCTCTCTCTCTCTCTCTCTCTCTTTCTCGGCCTCTCCCCAGCTCATACTCTGTCACTGTCTCTGTCTCTCAAAAATAAATAAGTACTTTTAAAAGTAAATTTTAAAAAGCCATAATGTCCCTTCTGGGCAAAATGAAGGATTGACAATGTTGTGTCAGTTACCAAAAAAAAAATAATAATTTTCCATTTAGTTTGACTGTGCTGTAAACATCTAAAATCTGGAGCCCCGAGTCCAGACTTCACTGGACAACTAGAGAAACCGAGGCCAAGAGCAGGGCTGTGGCACGGTGAGGCACAGAGCTGTCAACTCGCAGGCACTGTCACTAGCTTGCTGGACACTCTGCCTGCCAGGGGTCCAGAGGAGGCAGGAAAGAGACCCCACGCCTGTCACTCTGTTGTCCCTCTGAATTTATGACACCACATCCCCCCCCCCAACAACCTCCTTTGCAAAAGAAAAGCGGATAGGGGCCCCTGGGTGGCTCACAGTGGGTTAAGCATCCAGCTCTTGGTTTCGGCTCAGGTTGTGATCTCACGGTTTGTGGGTTCGAGCCCCTTGTTGGGCTCTGTGTTGACAGTGTGGAGACTGCTTGGGATTCTCTCTCTCTCTCTCTCTCTCTCTCTCTCTCTCTCTTTCTCTCTCGGCCCCTTCCTCATTTGCACTCTCTCAAAATAAATAGGCTTTAAAAACAAAGAAAGAAAAGCTGATAAAGTGACACACAGCAGTTCCAGGTGAATTCCGAAACCCGGGCAGGCTAGGAGGGCACATCCCCCTGCGGGCACCCGCCGCACTCACAGGACAATTACTGATGACCGCAGGTGACCTCGCCCCACCTTCCGCCCCCAGCAGCGGCCTTTCCAGACCCCTAAGGTAGGCAGGCTCCCTCACAGGGCAAAAGAAAAGGCCAGAAGGCCACACTTAGGGACAGTTGGCGAGCCTGCGGGGACTCTACACATCTAATTGTCATTGGCGGGGACAAGCGGGGAGGTGAAGTGACTCGCCCAAGGGCACACTGCTCAGCCCTGGGGCCCCGCTGGAACTGTCTCCTTCTCTGTGGCCTCTTTCAGGCAAGCAACCTTCTGGAAGTGTCAGCTCCCCACCAGGCACTGCCTGGTCTCTCTCACTGAATCGTCACTGCCGCCCTTTGTTTATTTCACAAGTATTTATTAAGCACCTACCACGGCAACGAGCAGGGTTATTATTTCTCTTCCAAGCTGAAGAATCAGAGGCTGGGGGTGGGGGGGTGGGGACAAGGATGGGGGTCACCGCAGAAGTGGCAGAGCTGCGATTCTGACTCAGGTCCGGCTGGCTCCAGGTCCCCGGCTCACCCTGGTCCCCCCACCTGGCTTCGGGCGCCCTGAGCAACCAACACGGGTCCCTTGTGTCTCTCCCCAGTTCCTCAGCACCCCCAGGCCTGGCCCAACCCCTGCCCCCCAGGACCCGGCCTCTGACCCTTCCTTGGCTGTGTCACCAGCCGCAGCCCTGCTTTCTCTGAGCCCCTCGGCCGGCCCTGCCTGTCTGCACCACCAGGCTCCTTTTCAACTTCAGAAAAATGACATGCTGGCCAAGCCCTCTGCGAAGTGGAAGTGATGCCAATAGTACCTACGTCCCCGGGCCCTTGTTGAGACACATGTGACAACTAGCGGGAACAGAGACTCTGGCCAAGGGTTCAGGGGGGGCCTTGCGGGTAAAATGCACGGAATCTGCGGATGAAGGTGGTGGCGGTGCTGCCGATGAAGATGATGATGAGGAGGAGACAGGGAGTCGGGAAACCCAGCTTCCAGCCCCGGCCTCCCCACTAAACTCCTCCCGCCGGGGGGCTCCTTCCCTCCATCCGCAGAATGGGGACCGCAGAATGGGGACCGTGTCTGCTCTGAGGCAGGAGAGCAGGAGGATGTAACGAAAGAAGGCGCCCAGCACAGAGTCTGAAATAAGGCGGGGGGTCCGGTGGGTGTTCCTGAGTCTGATCAGCCCCATTCACCCCTGAACCCCTCTGGGGGTTGGACAAGGAGGCTGACTGACATTTCTCTTCTCCCAGAGGGAGCAGGCGCAGGGCAATGGGGGGGGGGGGAAGGTTACTAACTCAGTGCACCCAGGATGGGGTCCAGAGGGTCGGAGGATTTCCCTGGGGGCAGCGGACGGCACGGACACCTTTGTCCCCTTTCCCAGCCCCGTGAGGAGCACAGGGGCTGCCCCTTCTTCTCCCACTCTGACTGTGGCGTCTCAGGCCAGGAAGGCCTGGTTTGGGGGAGGTTTCATTCTGCTCTGACACACAGTGCTGTGCACTGGGGTTGGGAAAGGGCTCAAGGCCCCGGCGGCTGAGCCGTGCTCCTCAAGAGCACAAGGGAGCCGAGGCCGGCTCTAGCATTGGGGATATGGTGGCAGCGTGTCCCCTCTCGCCCACAGCCCTCTGGAGGCCCCTGTCCTGCTCCTCAGGCCCCAGAAGGTTTGACCACCTCCCCTTGGTGGGTCTCAAGAGCCCACACCTTCCCCCTGCCGTGGCTTCAACTCTGGAATCTCTGTACCGCTTTCCACCTGTGTGACCTTGGGCAAATTACTTAGCCTCTCTGGTCCATACACGCCTCATCTCTAGGTAGGGCTAACAATAGACCTTTCCTCATAAAACCATAATGAGGAACAAATGGGCACAGAGTAAATGATTGCTAAGTGGGTACAAATCACTCCCAGAGCCGAGCAGTAGTCCTTCCCTTGACCTCGCCTGAATTTCAGCCACAGCTCCCCAGAGTCAGCGCTGCCCCATCACATGGCCCCGCCCCCCGCCCCGGGAGCAGGTGAGGGAGGACAGTGACCTCAGAGTCTTCCCAGGCTGGCCCACAAATGGGACCATCCCGCCTCGCTCCAGCAGACTCCTTGACCTCTCTGAGCCTTAGTCTCTTCCCTGGCAAAGGAACGTGGTGATGCCTACCTTGCAGGGTGGTGGTGAGGGCCAGACGCTGACTGTCACTAGTCACAGCCGTGCAGGCCACACGGTGGGTGCTCAGTGAATGCCGTTTCCTCCCTCACACTTTCTATGCCCCGAAATCCCCCTGCACGCGTAGTCCCTCCCCCACCGGCCCACGGGGTGACATTGCAAACTCCACGCGGAGCATTTAGCAGGCGCTTCCTCTGTGCCGGCCCTGAGTGTTCCACGCTGATCAATTCCTGCCGTCCTCACCGTGACCTCAGAGGAAGTTACCACTTCTCCACCTACTTTAGAAGAAAACGAAGGCAGAGAGGGGTCCAGCAACTTGCCCAAGGTCACACAGCTCATTAGTGGCAGAGCCAGGTTTTAGACCTGGGCGGTCGATGCCAGAGCGCGTTCATTAGGCATTCTCCGCTCCTGCCCGGAAGGAACACTGTCACGTTGTCTCTTCCACTCAGTAAACGTTTATCAAGCCCTACTATGTGTCATGCTCCGTGCAGTCAGCCCTTTCGGGAAGGGAGAGGCTGGGTGACAGGGCCAGTTGGAACCAGGACCTGGTCCCTGATTTTATTTTATTTTTTATTTTTTTAATTTATTTTATTTTTTTAAATGTTTATTTAGTTTTGAGAGAGAGAGTAAGGGAGGGGCAGAGAGAGAAGGAGACACAGAACCCAAAGTAGGCTCCAGGTTCTGAGCTGTCAGCACAGAGCCTGTCGTGGGGCTTGAACCCACAAACTGTGAGATCAGGACCTGAGCCGAAGTCAGACGCTCGACTGACTGGTAACCAGGTGCCCCTGGTCCCTGATTTTAGAGCCAGACGCACGGGGGACTCTGGGCTCCCCGAGGGGCTCTGAGCCGTGTCTGGCGAACTGGTTCATTCCTTCAGCTTTGCACCCCGGCTCCCAGCTCCCCCTCCCAGCCGCGCAGCCAACAGGTGAACAGGCTTAGAAAGCAAGTCCCCTGGTGGGGCGCCCGAGTGGCTCAGTCAGTGGAGCGTGTGACTCTTCACATTGGCTCAGGTCATGATCTCACAGTTCATGAGTTCAAGCCCCGAATCAGGGTCTGCACTGACAGCACGGAGCCTACTTGGGATTCTCTCTTTTTCCCTGTGTCTGTCCCCCTCCCTCAAAATAAACACTTGAAGAAGAAGGAGGAGGAGAAGGAGAAGGAGAAAGAAAAAAAGGGAGGAGGAAGGAAGGAAGGAAAGTTCCCTGGAATGTCCAGGGAGGCCTTCTGGTCACGTGGCAGAGCTGGTGGCCGGAGGACCCCAGGGTCACTGCTCCAACCCGTACATGTGCCCTTTACTGCTCTGCCGGCGCCTGGCCCCTAGCCTGCTGGAGAGCTCCCCCACCCAGGAGCCCCCTCTATTGGCCAGACAGTCCCACCAAAGGGACTGTCCCCAAACACCTGTGCCCTCCTTATACAGGGATTAGATGGCGAGAGCAGATCCCTGAAGGCTTTTTTTTTCCAGAACATCCTCAGCTCTCTCAGTGGTGGTGGGTCCCCACGGCCTCGCCGTGGCTTTCAGCGGCCTGGTCTGCTGCTCATTCAAAGTCGCTCAGTCACGTACTATTTACTGCACCCTTGCTGGGGGTCAGCCCCAGGCCGGGGACTCCCCCAGGCTTTGGATCAGCCACGGACAGCTGCTGCACACATAAGCGCGTCTGCGTCCGCATAGACGGGCGGGCAGAAAGTGAGGCGAGCTGCTTGAGGGACAGGTTGGGCAGGATGTGAGCCGGGGCCAGGCGGCGCTGGTGGGTGGGGGTGCCCTAAGGCCTCTTTGAGAGAGGGACATTGAAATCAAAACCTGGGGCGCCTGGGTGGCTCCGTCGGTTAACTGTCCGGCTTTGGCTCAGGTCAGATCTCACAGTTCGTGGGTTCGAGCCCCGCGTCGGGCTCTGTGCTGACAGCTAGCTCAGAGCCTGGGGTCTGCTTCGGATTCTGTGTCTCCCTCTCTCTCTGACTCTCCCCAGCTCGCACTGTCTCTCTCTGTCTCTCAAAAATTAAAAAAGAAAAAAAGAAAGAAACCAAAACCTGAGGAGTCACTGGGAGTCCAGTCGGTGAGGAGCACTGTGTGTCTGTGTGTGACAGGTGGTGTGTAGAATGTTCCAGAAAGAGCTTGGTGAGTCGAGAATCTGCATTAGGCCAGGTAGTGGGAGTGAAGGGAGCAAGAAGCGGGGAAGCAAACCTGCCCAAGGTGAGGCCCCAGAGGCGGGGGGAGGATCGCGGAGTTCATCCTCACGGCCACAGGTGGTTGGGGTTGGCCTGGTTTGATCTTTTAAATTTCCATGTGGGGCTCGCTGTCGGGTTGCATGGGGGGTTGGGAAGAGAGGTGTTGGGAACAGGTAACAAGAGGACGCCGGAAGGGGACAGGTTTGTGTCCAGCGTGTGGTGGCTGTGGGTGTCCAGGTGGAGAAATCTGCAGCCTGTCAGACCCCGAGGTCGGGACGCAGACTGTCGGTTCAGATCACCTGAGGCGGTGGTTTAGGTTGTGCAGGAGGCAGCTGCCTGGAGCAGGAATGCCGGGAAGAGGAGGGGAGGGCCCGGGGCCGCTGGGCACCTCCTGCACACGGAAGGGGGACCCCAACCCAGCACAGCAGCAGAGAGAGGAGCAACAGGACAATGGGTCCCTCAAAACCAAAGAGGGGGTTTAGCAGAGCTGCCCAGTTGGCCCTGACCAGCCCAGACCTCGAAGGGCCCCACGTCCCTTCTCCTCTTGGATGCTGTCCCTCCCTGGCCACAAAGGGTGAAGTGAGGACATTGGCAATGGGAGAAGGCAAGGCATGGGGACAGAGGCCATGGGGGGCCTGGGGGCAGGAGCAGGCAGGGGAAGGGGGTGGGCTCGGAGACCACCACCCCAACCTTGGTCTCTCGGCAAACCAGACTCCAGGATCTGGGGCTGCTGGTAGGGGAGGGGTCCCCCGGAGCTGTGGGGCGTGGGGTTATTGCCCCTCACTCACGCGGGCACAGGGTTCTCTGGGTTCTCTGATGGGCTCACAGGCCACACTTAAGAATCAGTGTGGGAAGAAGGGGGGTCAGGGAATGGGAGTCAGAGCCAAAGTCCCAGGCTTGCTTCCTGCCTTGCTCTGCGTAGCCCTGGGTGGCTTCGGAGAGGCATGGGGACGCACTGTCTGGGGCCCTTGGGCCACCCCCGGGACCTCACTCGCGTGAGAAGCCAGGCGCCTTGTTTGCCCAGCCTGACCTGGAAGCAGCCAGTGCCCACTGTGAATGGCACATGGCACCGCCAGGGAGAAAAAGGGAGGAGGGAGCCCGGGAAGGAGCGATGTGGGTCTTCAAGATGTGTTTTTAAGCCAAAAAAAAAAAAAAAGGCAAGCATGATGAACGTTGAGTGTAGTATCTACCATTTGTGTAAAAGAAGAGAGAAAGAAATTTATAGGCACGCGTGTTTGCTTGTCTGCGCTGGTCTATGGATGGAGACCCAGGAAACTGGTGACATTGGCTGCCTCCGGGGAGGGGAAGCAGGTGGCTGGGGATGGGGTGGGAGGAAGAATTCTCACTGTATTCCTGTTTGTGTCTTGTTAATTTTAGAACCTTATGAATGTATTACCTACAGAAAAAAAGACACATCGAAGGGTTTAAAATTAGTGCACACATATGTGTATTTTTCTGAGAAGGCTGATGGTGTTCATAAGGTCCTCCAAAGGGCCCGTGATCCCAGGAAGCCTGAGGCTGCGTAACTTCTGTGCTGTGTGGCCTTGGGAAAATGCCTTAACTTCTCTGAGTCGCGGCCAGAAAATGGGGAGGAATAACGCCCACTTCCTAGGCATGCCGTGACGATGAATGGCGGCTGTGGATGGGAAGAGTTTATAAACTGTAAAGCGCAGGAGCCCGTATCGAAGGAGGTCCTTGCCATCATCCATGGTCTCCTCCAGGGCTCCTCTCCGGGACTCGGCAGCTCTGAAGGGGACCCTGGCTCACCTCTGCCCTCCTCCGTGAGTCCTCCAGGCCTGAAGGCACCCCTCCCTCTCCCCCCTGCAGCCTCTGCATGGGCACCTCTAGCAGCACCCAGGCTGGTACCCTCAACTCACCCGGATCCAGGAGCTTCCCCGGGAAGGGGCACCGCCCCACGCCCTGCCCGTCCAGCCTGCCACGTCCTCCCTGACCGGACGGCTCCAGGGCCTCCCCCGCCGCCGTCCCTCGTCCATGTGGGCTGAGGACCCACGTTGTCCCCCCCTGCTTGGATCCCCCTGAGCTCTCCTCTCCACCCCACTCCCCGCCACTCAGGCCTTTCTTCCTGTTCCTCGAACACAGCAAATGTGTTCCTGTCTCTGGTCGTTACACTGGCCGTCCCTTCTGGTTGAGACGCGCCAAGACGCCACTGCTCACACACCTTGCTACGTTCCGGTGTGAGTCAGAGCCTGCCTCCTCCAAGAGGCCGCCCTGGTGCTCTCCGTCTGTGTCCTGAGCTTCCCGGCATCTCTGCGATCCGAGCCGATCACCCGTCCCTGAAGTGCAGGGGTCTTGAGCATCTGCTTCTCCCCTGACCCCCGGTGCCCGGCACCGAGCGGACCCTTAACAAACCTCTGACGACTGGTGGGGAGACCAGATTAATTTCGGCTCGTCACAATTCCCGCGAAGCACCGAAGCAGGGGATATGACAGAATGTGACCAAGGAGAAGTTATTCCTGTCCCCGTAGTCAGGGAGAACCTCTCAGGCGGAGGTGGCCTCCACGCGGAGCCAGATGGAGACCTTCTGTGGCATCAGAGTGAGCGCAGGACCGTCTGAGGCCCCAGGCCCTTTGCCTCACCTGCCACAGAGCACAGGCTTCTCTGAAGGGGTCCCCCAGGGGGTGAGCAGGGTGTCCCTGATTCATACCCAGGGCTCTAGGCGCAGAAGAGAGATTCCAAGGACTGGAGGAGGAGGGTGGGGGAGGCCGGGGCAGGCGGGCAGGTTCAGAGGGGCCAGAGAGAGCGGCAGGGACCCTCAGCCGCTGCTTCTACCCCAACGCTGCTGCCCATCCTCGGAATGAGTGACGGTCCCTATCACAAGGCCTGACACACAGGCCGAGTGCTGTGTGCTCACCATTGGGACCATCTGCCCAGCAGGCGTCTAAGGCCAGAGACTCACAGACTCCATTCATTCACTCATTCATTCATTCATCACCCTCCTGCCTGCTGTGTCTCGGGCTCAGCACAGAGCCTCGTCTCCAAGGTGCTCTATAAACCGCTGAGTAAATGAATGAACGTTTACTAAGCACCGGCCATGCACTCAGGGAAGAGAAGCGAGTGGGACACACCGGTGCTTTGCCGAGGTCCCCATGTGAGGCCCCGAGACAAAGGGTCTGCGAGGCCAGAGGGCTCAGGGAGAGGTCCCCGGGAAGATGTGGGGCAAGCAGGAAGGGCGAAGAAAAAGCGGGGCTGGGCCATGAAGGGACGGAGGCCCCGGGGGTTGTCTGTGGGGGCTCGAAGGCCTGGAGCCAAGTTCGCTGCTGGGCCAGGGGAAGGGGGGTCTGAGGACAGAGCAGTGGCATCCTAGAATTCTTGGCGCTTATATTCCTAGGAACGGAGCATCCTGGAGAAGGAATCGGCACACGGAGGGTCTCTCAGTGCTGCCTCCCGGGCTTCTATACCGGGCGGTATAGAGCTTTCTGGCCAAGACCCGGAGTAAAAACAAACATACCGCACATTGCTCCTCGCTACACAATATATATCTTTTCAAAGCTGTAAGAAGAGTGTTACAAAATAATACTTACCCTCACTACACGGGAAGTACTTACCCTCACTACATGGGAAGTACTTACCCTCACTACATGGGCAGCACTTACCCTCACTACATGGGAAGTACTTACCCTCACTACACAGGAAGTACTTACCCTCACTACACGGGAAGCACTTACCCTCACTACATGGGAAGTACTTACCCTCACTACCTAGGAAGCACTTACCCTCACTACATGGGCAGCACTTACCCTCACTACACGGGAAGTACTTACCCTCACTACATGGGCAGCACTTACCCTCACTACATGGGCAGCACTTACCCTCACTACACGGGAAGCACTTACCCTCACTACACGGGAAGCACTTACCCTCACTACACGGGAAGCACTTACCCTCACTACATGGGAAGCACTTGGGATTTTTTTTTCTTATTAAAAAAAATAAGGAGTGAACTTACTAAATCCATTTCACAGCCACTAATGGATCAGGACTTGTGGGTAATCTAAGAACACTGACCCACTGGTGATCAGGAGTGGTGAGCGGGTTGAGAGGGGGATCTAAGGCTTGTCTACCTTTTTTTTTTTTTTACCCCCCTGGTATCCCTGGATGGCCACAAGCTGCCAGGGCCTGTCTTGACCATGCTAGGACCATGGGCTTTTGCTGGGCACAACTGTGGGGAGAGTTGTTGGAGGTGGTGAGGGAATCCTTGGAAGTCTGTTAGACCCTTAGGGTCACAGGACCTCCGCACTGAGGCCCAGACAATGAGGGCTCTGGGTTCTGGGTCTAACCCCTTCTCTTGGCCCCGTATCAGTACCTGCTGCCGTCCTCCTAACAGATGTCATTCAGCAGCTGCTTGCACACCTTCCGTGACAAGGAGCTCACTCCCTCATTAGACAAATGTGGGGAGGGAGCCTCTGCTGTGCTATTCATGCAGCTGACAACCCCCCGTCCATGGCCGGCGGTCCATCCTCCTGTCTCCTGGCCTGTCACCTCAGGGTGACAGCATGAAGCCATGCCCGCTCTCTGCCCCACCCGGTTCCTTCTCCTCCTTGTTCCCCAGCTCTGCCCAGTGTCTGGGGGATGGCTCTGAAACCCAGCCAGAGAGGCTCTTTCCAAGGTCAGGTGGTCCGAGGATCTGCAGCTGCACGGCTTGGCGCTGGTTCTCAGCCAGCCCTACCCCCACCCATGCAGGTCTAGAGGGTTCAGGCGCTGACACCCAAGATGGCCGGAGTCGCAGTATCTGAAGGTGATGGCCAGTGAGTGTGGGGCCTGGGGCCTGGAAATTTGCCAGGAGGCGCCACCCACGGGTCAACAATAGGCCGGGTGACAGTCAAAGCTCACTGATCTTCCCATCAAGAAGCCCACCCCACCCCACAGGTCTGGGGATGGAGGCTCAGAGAAGTGAACAGGCTACCCAGGGCCACACAGCCACTCAGGGGTGCAGGAGCACTTGAACCCAGATCTGTCTCCGACACACAGGCCTTAGCTGGGGCTAGTGAGGCCAGAGGAGAGAAACCTTGGGGAATAGGAAAGCCAGCCACCTCTCTTGTAGGGAATAAGCTGGGTCCCTCAGAACAAAAGCCAAAGTGGGAGGCAGAAACGAATTAGTAGAACCTTCCAGACCCAGTGGGATGCCCCCAGGAGATGGTGAGCCCCATCGAAAGAGGAGTTGGGGTGCCTGGATGGCTCAGTCGGTGAAGCATCTGACTTCAGCTCAGGTCATGATCTCACGGTTCGTGGGTTCGAGCCCCATGTCGGGCTCTGTGCTGACAGCTCAGAACCTGGGGCCTCCTTCAGATTCTCTGTCTCCCTCTCTCTCTGCCCCTCCTTGGCTCGCACTCTGTCTCTCTCTCTTTCAAAAACAAATAAACATTAAAATAATTTTTAAAGAGGGGTTTAGGGGGGTTCTGTGATGACGTGTCAAAGTGACTAAGCCCCTCTCCCCTCCATCACCTGGCTGCCCACAGCCAGGGCACCACCAGCTCTGGGCCTGGCCCCTCCCCATGGGGTTTCTAAGTCACTGGCCTCCATTTCATCTGTTCCCTGGGCTGAGCGGCACCTTAACTCTCACAGGGCAGGGGGCTTGGACCTCTTTTCAGGCTTACAGTGGGAGTTTGGAGTAGAGGTAGAGGTGGGGAGGGGAGCGGCAGGCTGGGGTGGGGGAGAGATTTTGCTGGTGGGGGGAGGGCGGTGTCCCAGAGGCCAGATGCTGAAACCTGGTGCCAATTCTGCCACCAAACCAAGGTTGGGCAAACTCCCTCCCCAAGGCCTCAATGAGTCCCACATAGTCAGGTCCCCTCCCCTCCCTGGCCCAGCGGGTCCCCTCCCATCTTGCAGGCCAGGTGGAGCCAGGCTGGGCTCTGAGAACAGAGGGGGCAACAAAAGGAAAAAGCCTAGCACAGCGCCGCCCCCCCTTCACGAAGGAGCAAAGGTCCTTCCTCGTACTAGTCAAGGTCACAAGGGTAAGTGAGTGGCTACCTGGGATTAAATCAGAGCGAGGGTGTTGGCAGTCCTGGGGGTGGGAGGAGGCAGAGGGGTCCGGAGGAGCCCTGGGCGAGGCCAGCCTGGCTCTGCCACCATTGCCGAGTGACCTTAGGCAATTGACTGGGTCTCTGGGCTCAGCGGCTCTGTGTCCCAGCAGAGTGCTGGAGAAAGGGCAGATGCGGGAGCCTATGGGGCCCCCAGCAAACGCTGGGGAGGATTTTCTCCATCGTCCCAGGCCCAGGGGTAACTCTGCTCAACCGCACTCCCCACACCCAGCCCCACCTCCACTCTGCCCTTGAGGACGCCCCCCCTGGGCCCACCCGAGCAGGCCCAGACCAAATCTCCCAGCTGACAGGGCCCCGCCAGGCCCTCTCCCTGCACAGCTCCAGCCGGAGTCTGGAACCCCAAGGATCATCCGTCTTGGTAGCCTCTCTCTTTGACCTGCCACTGCTCCTCATGGACACGTCCCCTCTCCCTGCCCACCGAGACCGGATTTCCGGCTGCTGGCACTGGCCAGGTAGCCACAGGGAGGAACGGAGGTGGGGGCGGGGGAAGAAGGGGGAGGCCCAGGCTGGAAGAGACGTACGCTTCCTCCTGCAGCAGGCCAGGTGGAGGGTTCCAGAATGGCTAGAACTAGGAGCATTCCGGCAGGATGAGGGTATACCGCTGCGTCCACCCCGGCAGACCTTGGGCAAGCTCTTGCTTCTAGCTGAGCCTCAGTTTCCTCAACTGGGAAGTGGGAATGATGGGCCCCACAAGGTGGCAAGGAGGACCAAGTAAAACCATGAATACAAGCCCCGCCTAGAGCCTGGCACCGGGGGGTCTGTCCCCTGTTTCTGCAGCAGGATCCCCAAGGAAACCTCGCTGCAGCCCAGCCACGAAGCAGCAGCACCTGCCTCTGAGCAGCCGGGCGTCTGGGTGTGCGCCCGAGGGAACATGTGAGAGCATGTGCGAGGGTGGCTGGCAGGACTGAGGCAGGGGGACACAGGAGGGGGACAGCGCCACACCCCAGCACCCCTCTCCCTCGTTTGCCTGTGTGCCCTGAGACAGAACAGTGGTCTCAGAATCAAGCCAAACCCACCGGCTCAACCCTAGTCTGCAGCCACTTTCTATTTGCATCCTGCCGGGCACTCCCCCTTGCTGGGACCTCAGTTTCCCCTCCGGTAATCAGAGAGAACCCCTGATGTCCCAAGTCTTGCAGGTTCGCCATGGGGACCAGATAGTGGGTTGCAGGGGCAGAAGGGGCCCAGGCCTTTGAGAGTGGGGGGCTGAGACCCCGAGCCAGCTGGAGCACGAGCCCACCCTGCCCCCCACGCTGCACCCCACCCACCACCCCGTGAGCCCCGTGTGCGCGCCGGCAGGAGCGCGCGTGTGTGACTCAGGGTCTATTCATAGCCGAGCTCCACCAGCTGCAGCGTCACAAGCAGAGGGGCCTCAGCCCATATTATTATTTCAATTACCATCTGAATTAAAAGTTTGAGCAGCGATCAGCCCACGTAGCAAGGGGAAGAGGGAGCAGGAGAAAAATAAAGATGAAAAGGAGAAGAAGGGCTGCGCCCGGAGATTCCCCCCACACCCCAAGGAGGGCTGAGTCGCCGAGGAGGCTTAAAGGTTATGCCAACCTCCAGGATTCCTGCCTGTCCCTTCCCAGGGCCCAGGGTCCTCGTGGTGATGGGAGGAGCACTTTGAGATGACAGCCCAGCAGCTGCCACATTGTGAAACCGCTCATTCAGTCTGGATTCTTGGTCACACAGATGAGCATCGCAAGCTCAGAGAGGGTGAGGAACTGACCTCAGGTCACACAGCGAGCCACGCCCAAGGCTGCTAGCTCCAAGAGTCTCCTTTCTTGCCAGGTCCCACCCACAGTTTCCCCAGGGTATATGACACAGACATCTGTGGATGGCTCTGGGGCAGGACCAGGGAGGACAGAAGTGGACCCGCTGTCGCTCCTGATTTCTCTTCCAGCTCCCTTCTCCGCATTCCCGAGGCCGACTTGCCTCCCCACAGCCCTAGCCTCGAGCCAGCAGTCAGCCCTCGGCCAAACACTGAGCCGTCTGCACCTCCAGTCCCAGACCTAACACCCTCGTCTGCCCAGAGGAGCTTCCTGACTCACGGTGCAGGGACAGACCCCTGGCCCAAATCTGACTCTCTGGGCACCTTTGGGCAGGTCATTCTTCGTCTCTGTACCTCAGCCTTCCCATTTGTAAAGTGAGCTCTCCTTTGGGTGCATGTCTGTAACTATGTCTTCAGAATGGAGCCCCCAGAGGATCCGTGAGGGGGTGTCATGCTGTGGGGGCGACACATCATCTCCTGCCAAGCCCCAGCCCAGGGGAGGGACTTTTTTCCACTCTTTTCTCAAGGAAGTCCCAGCGACAGCCCCCGAGAATCAGACTGGCCAGGACTCAAATCCAGACTCATTCACTTCCCTGCTGTGTGACCTTGGGCAAATCACGTAGGCTCTCTGAGCCATGGCTCTCCCATCTGTAACACAGGGACGTCAAATCGACACTGCGGGGCTGTTGGGAGGATTGCAAGAGGACGCGTTTGCAAAGAGCTCCTAGCCCGATGCCCAGCGTGACTTTCCTTGCTGGGAGTGGGTAAGCGACGGCTGCTGGACCCGGCCCTCCTGGGATATGAAAGACTCCTGGCATTGTGAAGGTGGGGTCGCCCTTCAGTCTCACACATAAAGCAGGACTCACTGGGTCAGGATTCTTGGCAGGGGCTCATCTGGTTCTGCTTAAGTAGCTCTGGGAACGCGAAGCTCACTATTTCACAAAACATCCAGAGGCTCCCCATCTTTTTCTCCCTCCAGCTATGGGAATCTTCTAGAAGGGGCCGCAATCTTCTAACTCAACCCCAAATCTAGTCTGTCTCTGCCTCAGACTGCTTAAAACTCGCTTTCAAATGAGCCCGAGGGGAGCCTGGGAGGCTAAGCCCGCGTCAAGCGTCTGACTCTTGATTTCAGCTCAGATCATGATCTCACGGTCCATGGGATTGGGCCCCACGTCGGGCTCTGCACCGACAGCTTGGAGCCTGCTTGGGATTTTCTCTCTCTCGTTGTCTCTGCCCTTCCCCCCCACTTCCTCCTGCTCTCTCTCTCTCTTTCAAAATAAATAAGCTTTTAAAAAAATACAGATTTTTAAAAAAATTAAAAAGAAAATAAGCCCGAAAGGGAGCTCTTGCAGCAGACCAAATGCAGGATGGGGTTGATGCCCAGGGGTGGTGGAGATGGTGGGAGCCAAGGGCCGGAAGGGAGAACAGAGGCAGCCTCGGTGAGAACCGGGCCCTCAAAGCTCCTGGCTCCTGTCCATCTTGCCCAGTGTTCCGCGGGCTTTGTGTCCTCCTGCCTGCCTATCTGCTTCTACCGGGTTCAGGCCCCACCTCTACTTCCTCTAACCCCCAAATCCCACTATGACCTTGGGGTGGGGGTCCACTTCCCTCTTTGGGCCTTGGCTTCCACTTTTGTAAAACAAGGGCATCAGACGACTGATTTAAGGTCCAAGACTCCAGCCCAGGCTGGGGGGGGGGGCGGAGCACAGGGCCCCCGAGGGTCTACGCTTTCAGGGCCAGAGACCCCGTCTTTTCCCCTAAGACGTTTCTAGTACCTCCTTCACACCGACTGCCTCTGAGGGCTCTGTCATCCCCATCCGACAGGTGAGGAGGTGCAGGTCTGAGGCGGTAGAGTCAGTCACTTGCTAAAAGTCACAGAGCCATTCAAAATTCGGGACTCCTCCCCTGCGCCCAGGAGAGCGGCAGGACCCAAGGGAATCTTTTTTCAGGAGAGTCACCAAGATCTTGAGTGCCCAACTGTGCTCCACACAGATGTAGACACTGCACAGGGCAAGGGTTGGGGATGGGGGACCTGGCCAAGGTCACACAGCAAGGCAATGACAGATTGTGCAGCACTTAGGCTCCCTGCCTCCCAGGCGCCACCTAGCCCCCGGGGACAGCTACACGGTCGGACCTCCTGCTCTGGCCCTGGGATCCTTCCAAGATTGGAGTCCTCCTCCTGCCTGGAAGACCCTGCTCCAGGAAGCCCCCAACACCGGGCACTGAGGCCCAAGAGTGAGCGGGGAGACAGGAATGAAAGTTGAAGCTTGGCCACTTGCCCCCCGGCCCTCCGTCCCTCCCTCTCCTCGTGCAGGGGGAGCGGCGGTGATGTAATGCGCTCGGCTTTGGTCCCCGGTGCCAATCTCAGAAGAGAGACGACAGATTGCGTGAGCCAAATTTGGCATCCTAGGGGGAGAGGCATGAAAAGTGGAGATGTGGAGAGGATCCAGGAGCCTGGGGGGGTGTGGGAGAAGCCCCCAGCCCGGCGGACCCCAGAGCCCCCTCCGCTCCAGCCACGCTCGCCTTCCCTCCACCCTAGCCCACCTGGCCTGGGGGAGCCCCCCTCACTCTGGCAGACTAGCCTGGCTTTTCTTCCCCGGACCCTCCAGCCGCCGCTCCCCCACCCCCCCCCCCGCCCTGTAC
>NC_043709.1:9240286-9242511 GCF_006229205.1 Suricata suricatta | reverse complement strand
CCCCCCCCCCCGCCCTGTACCGCCAGTCCTGCCCCCCCCACCCCCTCGCAGCACACCGCTCCAGCTCCGGTTCCCACCGCCACGAGTCTCCCGGTTACCATGTTGCTGGTTGTCATGTCACTTCCATGTCCTCGTGACTCAGTGGTCCCCGCAGAGGGGGCCCCTCCTCCTCACACCCCCCTCAGCACTCGCCCCCGCCTCCCCCAGATCCACATTAAGCACCAACCCGCCCTGTAAGCCTACACTGTTCCTCCTCCCCTTCCTTCTTATCCTAAGCTAACAAATCTTTCAACAGCATCTCCTCGAGCTACTTCATGCCGTGTTCTGCAAATCGCTAAGAACCTACTATGCTCCGGCGTCTGCAAGCTGCTTTCAGGGACCTGACATAGTCTGCAAATCACTCGGCAACCCAGTGAAGTCCGTACCAACGTCCCCATTCTCCAGTTGAAGACACTGAGGCCCAGAGAAGTCAAGCCGGCTGCCCAAGGTCACCCAGCAGATACTCAAGGCCAGCTCTGACTGTTCCCCGTCACCCCAAGGGCCTTTGCCGGGAGAGGAGCTGCCTTTTCAAGGGTAACCAAAGGTTCCTGAGAAATAGCTCCCAAGCCCCCCAGGTCCCCCTCTAATTGCTGGACATTCGTCTCCTTGGTCAATCCTCTACGTGAGGCCACGGACTCCCTCCCCATTAGTTGTTCACCTTCCCAAAGGTAAAAGGAATCCTTACTGCGGATCTGCCCAGCAATTCCCCCAAGTCTGTGAACAGCCCTCGGCTCATTTGAGCCCTTGGAGGTCAGTGGGGCAGGGAGTCGCGTTGTCGCTCCACAGATACAGAAGTTGAGGGTCAGGGAGGAGAGGGACTTGCTCAGAATGCTGGTCCCTCAGCTAGGGAGCTGATTTCTAGGATCCTGAATGTAGGGTAGGTGAGACCCACTGCCCAGTGTGGAAAGCCCAAAAAGAGCCCCCCCGCCCCGTGGAAAAGAGTCAACTGTTCTAGGCTCACCCCTCCAGGCTCCAACTTGGATATGGGTCAGCTCGAGGGCCAACAAACAGGCTCTGCTCCTGCCATGTTGCAACCGAGCCCTTCTCCCACCGCCCTCTTCTGTCTCATCCCAGGCCAAGGCAGGGCCCCAGTGTGGCTCTCAGGGCCCCCAAGTCCTGCCAATAGCTCCCCAAACTCCCGAAGGAAGCCCTGGAGGTCACAGGACTGTGTGTGGGGAGAAGCAGAACAGGCGTTTTACACACACACACTCACACACACTCACAGGGGTCCGGCCCCTCTCTGGGTCTTGCATGAGTGGCCCTGGGACCCCCGTCCCTCAGTTCCCTGTTCCCCCAAGCTGCTGCCCAGCATCTTCCTGGTCTTGAGGCCCTCACCTGCCAGCTTAGCCAGGCCAGCGGTGTGATGGTGATGCTGGTGGGGGGACAGGGAAGTTTCCCGGCTCCGTGGGTTCCTTCAGACCTCTCTTTCCCCGGGGGCTCCTTCAGAGAGAGAAAAGCAATCTGCCTCTTGCCACAGCCTCCTGTCTCTGCCTCATTTCCTGGACCCCACCCTGGGCTCACCTGGCCCCAAGGAGGTGCTCAAAGCATGAGAAGTGGGATGCTGCTTTCCGATAGATCAGAGGGCCAGGGCCATTTGCAAACAGGTTGCAGCTGGGGAGGTGGAAAGCGGACGCGCCCCCCCCCCCACCTCCCAGCCTTTGCCACAAGTCACCTGCCTTGAAGCTCCTCAAAACCGGCTGACAGCTGGGGGTGGATGGAGGCAGGGAAAGGTCGTGGCCAGGGCAGGAGGTCAAGGCCCCTCCACCCACCTCTCTCCGCCTTTCTGGCCACACAACCCAGACCTTCACGCTGCCCACCGACCGGACGACCCGACGGACAGAGCCACAGAGCTTGCCAGCGCCCCCCCCCCACCCCCCGACTTCGGGGAGTTGCCGGACCGCGCTGAACGCGCGCCTGGAACCCGAGACCCGCAGGGATAAGGGTGCTGAGCGGGCGGGGCCAACGGAGTCCAAACGGGACACACAGACACACGCACGCGGCCGGACAGACGGACGGACAGCGCCAGCGGTGGGCGTGGGCCCGGCTTACCGCGGGGCGGAGGTTCCGACGCAGGTCCAGGAGGCGGCGAGCGGCTCTACATCCCCCGGCGCGGGCGGGCGGGCGGCGTCCCCGGCGCGGAGCGGGGTGTCCCGGCGCCCCCTCCCCGAGAACTCGGCGGGCCGGCC
>NC_043709.1:9229581-9240186 GCF_006229205.1 Suricata suricatta | reverse complement strand
GGGCCCCGGCGCAGCCCCTCCCCCGCGGCCCAGCGGGTCCTCGAACCCCCTTCCCTAGGCCTGCCGCGCGGGGCAGGGCCGGGGGCCGGGGGCTGCGTGGCCCCGCTCCTGCCCCAGATCCTGCCCGGGTTTTCCTCCTCCCTCCAGGAGCGCTCCTCCCAGAACCCATTCCGAGAATCCGTTCCCGGGTTTTTCTGGCCCCCGCGGACAGGTCTGTAGGGTTCCTCGGAGCCGGGAAGGAGGTGGGTGGGAGAAGGTCCGTGCTGGGTCCGGAGGCTCCTGGCCTCGGTGCTCAGCGATCCCCTTCCCTTCCTGAAGTACCGGCATTTAAAGACCCGACGCACAGTGCTCCGGTAGACGGAGATGGCCCGGCTGGAGGGACCCTCCCAATCACCTAGACAGACAGCAGCACCTCATTTTACAGACTGGGAGACTGCGTGCCAGCGAGGGTCGTGGGCTTGCCCAAGGTCACCCAGAGGTGGTAGAGTCGCCATCTCTTATTCTCTGCGCCCACACGAATCCCAAAAGTCTTTGCAAAGGGAGGATCCCCGCCCTGAGTGTGCTCCAGGTCTGGGCTCCACACTCCGGGCTGTGGGGAGTGCACCCTCCCTGGCCATCCCCCCACCTCACCCGACCCTCTGAGGAGGCAAAATGCTCTTCCACCCTGGTAGGATGAGAGAATGCCTGTAGTTAGACAACCAGAAGAACTTCCTGAGAGCCCCGCTATCTGTGGCTAGTCTCAGTTAGGGGGAGAGACCGAGGCACCCCAAAGCCGGACGAGAATGTACACAAGATGAACTCTCCTCTAGCTTCCCCTCCAAGCCAATCGGAGTCTGTGTCCCGCACACTAACCACCATGACTGTCTCCCTTACCCTGTCTCCTCCCCACCCCCAGCTGGGATCCAGTTCCAACTCCTCAGCATGATGTACAGTCAGGCCCCACCTTATCCAGCACCCTATATACCCACACATACACCCTGATTCCCACAGATTCCAGAACATACCAGATGCTTCCGCACCTCTCTGCCTTTGCGCGTGCTGTTCTTCCTGCCTGAGGTGCCCTTCCTTCTTCTCTGCCCAGAGAATTCCTGGTGCTCTCCAAGCCCGGGCTGCCCGCACTTCCCCCGGGAGGGCCTCCTGATTCCCGAAGCAGAAGTGGTTCGTTACCCACTCATTTGTTCAACCAGCCTTGGTGCCCCAATATTTTATTTAACCTGTTTGTAACATGGGGTCCCTACACGTCCCTCCGCCCACAGGGGCAGATGAAGGGAGGTAGATGCACAAGAAAGGCACGGCTCATAGTAGGTGCTCAATAAATGTGAGTGTCCTTTCTCAGTCCTCCTCCCTTCAACTCTGTGCAGAGCCCTGGAGAGCATTCCATGGCCGCCTCCCTCCTGACTCCGTGGTGTCCTCACCCCAAGGCAGCCAGGACTGGTGTTCGCCTGAGTCTTTGGGGTGAATGGTTGGGTGAATTTAACCAATCGGGATCCTGGGTCAGTGGCAGGTAAGTGCCTGCTCCCTCTCACACCTTTCCGGGGAAACCGGAAAAATGCAGGTGAAGCAAATGGCCCGTGGTCCCTTCCCCTAGCCAGAGGCCTGGCCTGGTGGCTGCCCTGGGAGTGTGGGGTGCCAGGGAAGGAGGGAGGTGTCTGCCAACCCAGAGCCCCTGTCCCTGTAGGATCAGGCCTGATGCCAGGTCACTGGGCGCAGGTTTAAGGAAAAAGTAGAGGCTCAAGGGACAGTGACTTTTGGGAGACAGGCGAGGGGGGCCTGGTGGCTGTGACATCATAGGGTTGAGAGGAAGCATTTGGGAATGGTCACCTTGCTAGTTCTGGGACCCCCTCTTCCTCATGTCCTGTAAGGAGGGTCTGGTGGGGGTCGAGGGCAGACTGGGAGGCGGGAGGGAGATGCAGGAAGGACAGCTCCGGTCAGAGAGAGGTTCAGGGACCCCAGGAAAAAGAATCCCTTCCCCCCCCCAAGCCTTGAGCACCTCTGGGCAGCTCGCCTCTCCTCTCTGTGCCTCAGTTTCTTCATAGGTATGATATCCTATCATATCATAGGAGAGTACCCCCACAGATGAGATGATGGAAGACTAGAGGGAGAATCACCCTTTGAGAAGGACAAGGGTGGGGAGGGGAGGGGGGAGGGGGGAGGGGTGTGAGACCGGTATGTGGAGGCCTGCAGAAGCAGGGGAGAGAGGTTTGGATGTCAGAACCTGGGTGACCCCGGGTGCATTGCTTGCCATCCCTGGACCTCTGGAGCCTCATCTGTGATGGGACAGTCTAGACTGGGTCCCCAAAGGGCGACCAAACTTTGTCTTAAATCCAGCAGAGAAGCACCCCCTGGAAGGAGCGAGCAGGACCGGGCACCCTTGGGTGGTTCCATTAGCCCAGCACTATCACAGGCCCTCACAGGCGTTGTCCCATTTCATCCTTACAAGAACTCTATGATGCGGGTGCTTGTTACCGATGGGGAAACTGAGGCACGGGTCACATTGTTATGGGTGGTGGGGCCTGGGTGGCCAGGAACAACTCTCTGGGAGGGAGAGACTCGCTCTGAAGTTTGGTGGTAAAACCTACGGCCACCCTGACATTTTGCCAAAGCCCCAGGCCCATCTCGAATTCTCAGATTTGATCCTCACAACATCTTCACGGGGGAGAGTCTGAGTGTCCCTAGTGCACAGGTGGGAAAACCGAACTAAGACATAGAGGAAATGCCTTGCTCGGTCTCGCTCAGAGAGGAAGCAAGGGTCTGAGCCAGAAGGGGACTCAGTTTCCCCTAGTTTCTGGGGAAAGGTCGTTCCAGGCCAGCAGGGCACCCATTAACTGGGAACCCAATCAGGCCTCCCTGGTCCCACAGAGGCCTTGCGAACCTGTGCAGAGGTCAGGGGGACTGACGGTGAGGGGGCTTGGGCCAGGCAGGTTGGACAACTGGAATGGGGCAGGTGGACGGGAAGAGCCATTTCAGAATGCCAGAGTCACAGGGTCTAGAGGCTTGGGGCTTACAGAGTTCCTTGACGTCTGGCCAGCCCATTCCTCAGATGGGACCAACTGAGGCAGCCCAGCAGCTTAGATTGGTCCTCAGACCAGGACACAGCTGGCCTGCCTCAGAACTCTGAAGTCCCAGCAGCCCTGAGGGGTGAGGATGATGGTGGGGACAGGGGCAATGGGAGTGCATGACCCAACCCAGCAGGCTATGCCCTGCGGATGGAGGACTGAAGGGGTCTCTCCCGCCCTCCACCCCCACCCTCGCCCACCCCCCAGCGCTCAGTAGTCACCAGGGTGGAATATTTTAGCACCTATAGAAAAACCGCCACAGACGGCCTGTGGCAGCTGTTGCTAAGGAGACGCTCCCAAAATAGCCCCCCTCCGCCAACCTTTCCCGCGGTTGCTCCTGCTGTGGGGAGGGGAGGAGGCCAGGAGGGGAGGGGGCGGCACACGAACCCTGGACCCAGGTTCACCTACCTCCCCCCTTGCTCCTGCTACCCACGCCACCCGAACACTGGGGCAAGCCGATGACCCGGGCAGCCACAGGTCTGCAGAGGGGACACAGGCTCTGGCCTGGGTGTGCCTGTGGCCTCAACTGCAGCCCTCAGCTGGAGGAAGGTCACCCAGATGACGGGAGACGGGGGACAGAAGAGCCCCTGCACCTCAAACCCCCAGCACACTCCTATACCTGCACAATCACAGACTTCAGAGTTTTACACATCCACTTGTCCACACCACAAGTTCAATGCCACAAATGCTCCCCCGCCCCGAATAGGCATATTTGCCACCCAAGACACAAATAGACGCCTCTGTAAACACATATGCCTCAAATACACAACATACACCTGCAAGAACATGCCACGCAGCCCGAAATACACACATTTACGTACACATCCTCAAATATGAATCCCAAGTGCACACAAACACCAATGTATGCATGCATGCCTGGCTCACGGACACACGCGCACACCCCCTGATGTAGCTACAGTCTCACAGCACACGAATACACAACTGCACAAACACACACCCAGTGCGTGGCATTCAGGGAGCACCAAGGGGTGTTAGCATCGGGTTCTGTGCGGAGGCACGCATGCCCTGGGCTCTCCAGGCATCCTCACTTAGTGGAGAACTTCTAATATCCAGCCACAGGGTAGAAGATCAGGAGGAGGTGTACGGGAGTAGAGGTTGACGTCGCTGTGACTTGCTCAAGTGGGTGGGGTGGTCGGGGACCAGTGGATGCCTGTTGGGCACCGGGGGGAATTCACCTGGGTCCATTTCTTGGGAAGGGGGAAATTCCAGGAGGGAACTCTCCCTTGCAGACTGGAAACCTCTGGGCATGGAGAGCTGGAAGCCCAGGTTCACGGGCATCTGGAGGTCACCGAGCCTGCAGATGGGCCTGGGGTTGAGAAGGAAGACAAGAGACCCTAGAGTGGCAGCAGTGATGGTCCTTAACGTGTGCCCAGCGCTTTGCAATTTACAAGCGACTTTACACTTTACGCTTGTCAACTCTGAGAAATCAGGGGGCTGTCCCATCTCCGACGCACAGGCGGCAGAGGGGACCTGAAGACCACACAGCAAGTTGCTAGCAGAACTGGAACCGGAGCCCAAGGAGGTGCCAGCAACCAACTCCAAGCACCTTCTGCTTGGCCACAGGGCACAAGCTGGAAAGCAGGCCAGCAGGGTGCAGGGCTCGCCTTTGCCCCTGATTCGCCCTGTGACAGTGGGGAGCACCAAGCCCTCCATCTCCCCACCTGGAAAGCTGAGAGCAAATCCGGGTCAGTGTGTGTGTATATACCCAGTAGTTTGTGGCCACAGGGCTAGGGAGGGGTGCTTGCCAGATGCTTTCAGACTGGCAGCGCAAGGAGGAAGGGCACCAGCAGCTCGCCTCCGCACTTTACCAATCACCCCCTCCCCGACTCTCTCCACCGCCCCCCCCCCCCCCCCCCCCCCCCCCCCCCCCCCCCCCCCCCCCCCCCCCCCCCCCCCCCCCCCCCCCCCCCCCCCCCCCCCCCCCCCCCCCCGCATCGAGCGCACCACGCGCTCCGTGGTTCCGGTTCATGAATCCGGGCTCCGGGTCTTCGCTGACGCCTCGTCACTCCGGAGACGCGGCGAGCGGCTTGCAGTTGCCTTGGGAACCTCGCGGCTGCCTAACTGCGCGGCGCACGACTCTCCCGAGCGCGGGGCGCTGCGCCTGCACCCCGAGCCGAGGAGTGTGGCCTTTGATGTCTCAGAAAGACACCTGTCGCCAGCAGCAAAGGGAGGGGGCTTCGCAAGGTTTGTTATGTTTTCTTTTTCTATTAATTGAGGTGTAACTTACAAGCCGTCATACCTACATCATAAGAGAACAGCTCCATGGATTTTTATATGGGCTTAAAACCCGTGTAATCCCCACTCGGATCAAGATACACAACACATCTAGCACCCCAGAAGGCCTCCTCGGGCCGAGAAGTTATTTTTAATTGTCTTTTTTGCACTTCTCCTGGAATAAACTGGCGAGGGAGTGATCGCCTTCTGAGAACACAGAATTTTCTTGTTTTCTCCTCATTCTGCTTTGCCAGGCCCTCTTTGGGCCTTGGTGTCCCCTAAAGCCTCTGCTTGTTGAATGGTTTACTGCTTGCAAAGCGCTTTAGAAACATAGCTAACTTTGACTAACCTATGAAGGCAGTACTTGGTTTAGGCCCAGGTTACCCATGAGAACAGTGTGACTTCGAAAAATAAAATGAGCGGGGGGGGGTCCTGGGTGGCTCAGTTGGTTAGGCAGCCGATTTCAGCTCAGGTCATGATCTCACAGTTCATGGGTTCGAGCCCCGCGTCGGGCTCTGGGCTGACACCCTGGAGCCTGGAGCCTGCTTTGGATTCTGTGTCTTCCTCTCTCTCCGCCCTCCTCTGCTCATGCTCTGTCTCTCAAAAATAAAATAAAATGTTAAAGAAAAGAAAGGAAGATAAAATGAATTGCCCAAATTCGGACAGCGCCTCAGGAAGTGGCGAAACTTGAGACCTGAACAAAGATCTGTCTCACCTTGATGGTGATCCTTCCCCCACTCCCCTTTTTCCCATTTATCGGCCTCTTTTTTTGTTGTTGTTAATGTGTTTTATTTATTTCTTATTAAATCTTATTTTTTAAATGTTTTATTTAGTTTTGATACAGAGAGAGACAGAGCATGAGACGGGGAGGGGCAGAGAGAGAAGGAGATACAGACCTGGAAGCAGGCTCCAGGCTCTGAGCTAGCTGTCAGCACAGAGCCCAACGTGGGGCTCGAACCCACGAACGTGAGATTTGACCCGAGCTGAAGTCGGAGGCTTAACCGACTGAGCCACCCAGGCGCCCCATGTTTTATTTATTTTTGAGAGACAGAGACACCTCGAGCAGGGGAGGGTCAGAGAGAGAGGGAGACACAGAATCCAAAGACATGCTCCAGGCTCTGAGCTAGCTGTCGGCACAGAGCCAGATGTGGGGCTCAGTCCCATGAACCGTGAGATCATGACCGGAGCTGATGTCATACGCTCAACCGACTGAGCCAGCCAGGCGCCCCTATCGGCCTCTTCTTAAGAGCTGTGCAAATATACACTGAGAGAGCGGGTTATATTTCTGTGCCTTGGCATACATAGTTCCTTCTACCTGGGACTCCTACTCTTTTTTTCCCCAGGTTTGGTCCTTCAGGCAAACTCCTACTCATCCTGCAAAACCCACTGGGGCATCATTTGAAGCCTTCCTCCCTGCAATCCTCCCTCGAGACTCCCCCCACAACCAAGGGTGATTACGCTCTCATCTGTGTCATATATAACTCCTGCACTGACACCGCCTCCCACGGTGCCCTAAGGGCTCCTCGAGGCCTCCTCTGTGTCCACCCTGCAAGGCACCAGCACACAGCTGGTCTTCAACAAATGTGCTTGGGGCTAAAAGCAGAGGTTTTGGAAACTTGGTTTCCCACTGTGTAAAAATAGGGCCTCCCTCACCCTGATGAATGTCACTCAAGAGATGTTGGGGGGTGGGCTGCTTCCAGAACATCTGGGGCAGAGCTGCAGGAAGAGAAAGGCTGCCCTCAGCCCACCCAGACTAGGTCAGGTCCCACCTCCCGAAGGATGCCTCAGGCTGCCTGGGAAGAGTTCATTCCTTCTACTGGGCAGCGGCCACTCGTGCCAGAGGAAGCCATAGGGGTGCTTGGTGACCCGAGGGAGTCCCAGGAGCGGGGGCCCATGGCTCCCCGTTCTTTGCAGGGCCCTGCCCAGCGAGAGGCAGGTGGGTAGCCTCAGGGAACTGGTTTCCACTTGATATCCACAGGGTCCTTCCACCCAGAATTTGAGGCAATTGGCAGGATATTCACTTGGGTGCATAGCAAAGTGTGACAAAGGGCGAGGACCAGGAAGGAAAAGAGATTATTATATCCATTTTCCCCCCTATAACTCAGTAACTCCCCCATTCACTCTCCTTTGACTTTGAATTTGCTTTGTTAATCAGGAAAAAGGAAGCCTTGCCCTTTGAGCTGAAGGAAGTTTCCCTCCAACCGCATTCCAACAGCAGACACATTTTGGGGTGTTAGGAAAATGAGGCTTGCAGGAATGAGGGACGTGCCCAGAACCACGCAGCGTCAGAGACAGAGAGTGGCTGATGGCGCAGGTGGCCAAAGAGCTGGCACGGGCTAGAGCCAAGAGTTTTCAACGAATCGAGGATTTTCCCTCTTCTCTACAAGGAGCTTTGAAAAATGTTCCAGCTTACAAACAGGATGGGTATGAGAAAGGCAGGGCAGATTACTAAGCACAGGGTGGTGGAACTTTGGGGAGAGACGTCTGTGTGCTCTGGGGGAGCAAGAGACAAGTTTGAACCTCAGTTTCCTCATCTGTAAAATGGGCATGATGAGCGCCTCATCTTGAGACATAGGGAGTTTCAGTTTCCTAGGGACACTGGAAAGACTGGATGCAGGAAGGACCAATTCATCAGTCAGCAACAGTTTTCCCTTCATTATCCCCATTAACAGATGGGAAAGCGGAGGCCCAGGGAGGGGCCATGGGAGGCTCAAGGCCACCGGGGCCAGCCCAGGACAAGAGCTTGGCCCTGGGGCCACCCAGCCTGGGTTCTCTCCCCCTCCACCCCCATGGTGGTCATTCATCAGACCTGCCCTGGTCCCGGCCAGTCCCCCTGGGCGGGGCAGGGTGTTGGAGAAACAGAGGGAAGAGAATTCTAGCCTTGTTCCAGCCTCCGCTGCCAGTCGGGGCTGCTTCTCAGGAGGACAGATGTTTCACCAAATGGCAAATGCACGTGCTTTTTCCTGGCTTAGGGAGGAGGTGGGCGCTGAGAAGGAGATGCCAGCTGGTAGGGCAGAGAACCATAGCCACACCTGAGGGGTTTAAATAGCCACCGCCTTCTCTGGGCGACGCTGAAAGAGAGGCATCTGGGCAGGACTGGTGGGGGGAGCAGAGAACAGAGCAGCCCATTCAGAGCCTGTTGAAGCCCCAGGAGGAGTGCCGGGCTCCTCATCCCAAAAAGACTTGGCTTATGCACCTCACCTCCCTGGACCCCCGTAGCTGTCACCTGCAAAGGGAGGGTGGCAAGCCTGTTTGAGTAGAGGCTGAACGGATAGAACTAAGGAACGTGCAAGGAACCCCGTCAGTGCTCAGTACTTGTTGGCTGTTGTTTTCCCAACCTCCCTGCGGGAGCTAGAGTACCCCCTGCAATATCCCTGACAAATGGGCACCCACCCCCTGTTCACCCACCTCTGGTGACAGGGATCTCACCCTCCCCTATTGACAACCTCCGTGCAAGGCATTCATTTAATTGCATAAACCCTGGGGGCGCCTGGTTGGCTCTGGAGGAGAAGCCTGTGACTCTTGATCTCGGGGTCGTGGGTTGAAGCCCCATGTTGGGTGGAGAGATTACTTAAAAATAAAATCTTTTGGGGCGCCTGGGCGGCTCAGTGAGATAAGCAGCTGACATCGGCTCGGGTCATGATCTCGCGGTTCGTGCGTTCGAGCCCCGCGTCAGGCTCTGGGCTGACAACTCAGAGCCTGGAGCCTGCTTTGGATTCGGTATCTCCCTCCCTCTCTGCCCCTCCCCCTGCTCACGCTCTGTCTTTCTGTCTCTCAAAAAAATAGATAAATGTTAAAAAATTTTTTAATAAAATCATGTTTTTAAAAAAGCCATGAATTGCATAAGCCTTGGCGTCAGACTGTGTGTTGGAATCCAGGCTCCACTACTTAGAGTCTATGTGACTTTAAGCAAATTACTTAACCTGGCTGTGCCTCAGTTTCCCCGGTGTAGAACCGGACTAGTAGTACCTCCCTCCGAGTGTTGCTTAGAGCAGCGCCTCTCAGGATTCCGTCCCCGTGAATCAGCCAGGCGCCTTTTTTAACTGCAGATTCAGAATCAGTGGGTCTGAGGTAGGGCTCAAGATTCGTTTTATTTTTGTTTCTTTTTTTTTTTGAGGGGGGGAGGGGCAGAGAGAGGGATCGAGAGAGAATCCCAAGCAGGCTTCACACTGTCGGCACAGAGCCCCCGTTCGAGGCTCGAACCCACAAGCCAGGAGATCATGACCTCAGCTGGAGTCAGGTGCTTAACTGGCCCAGGGGCCCAGGAGCCCTAGGGGCTTGAGAGTCTCCATTCCCAGCAGGTGATAGAAATGCTGCCGGCCCTTGGGCCACATTTTGAGTCTCAAAGGACTGCCTTGGGGAGAGGCCGTGGAAGGGTGATGAGAAGGGGTTCAACAGATTCTATCCCAGCAAAGCGTCTCTGGCTGTGGCAGGGATGAGGATGGGAGGAGGCCACCCTCCTCTTTGGGGAGAGAGGAAGATCCTGGAGTCAAAAGGAGGGAGGTAAAAAGGGCCCTTCTCTCCTGTGGTCCACTCTTACAGATGCAGAGACCAAGGTCCAGAGAGAGTGGCTGACCTGCTGTGGCCACACAGCGCTGGGAAGACTCCTGCCGGTCGGTGGTCTTTCGCCCTTCCTGCCTCCCACCTGGCTGGCCCCCCGCCCCCAGCCCTCTGGAGCCTCCCGGCCCTGAGCTCCTGTTTAACATCTCATTAAGAGGGAGACACTAGCCGGGGCCCTGGATCTCCCTGACAGACGTCTTTCATACAGTAACCTCATTTTACAGATGAGACAACGGAGGCCCCCAGCACCCCTGCGGAACAGAGCTCAGCCTGACTCCAAACATGAGGGCCATCAGGTCAGGCCAAGGTGGTGGGAACAGTGAACAGGTAAGAGGGCAGGATTGGGTGCGGCCTCTTCTCCCCACTCAAGGAGGGAGGAGTTGAACCCCAAGTTGATGCTGATGGCAGCAGTGGGTCCCATGAATGGGGTGCTGCCAAGCCTCTAGGCTTATGCCCTCCAGGGACCCTGCCTTCCCCCCCCCACCGCCTGAGTTTTTAACCTTGGATGCGGATGAAGGGGTCCAGGCAGAGAGAGGGGCGGGGGTGGGGTGGGGTCTGGCCCAAGGTCACATGCGGGAGGCCCTGCGACTGCCGTGGGGACGGGGGGAGCGCAAAGGCAGCAGCCGGGCACCCGGTAGGTGGGCAGCGGGCGCCGGAAGCCCCCAGGCCGGGCCGGCTGCCCCGCCCCGGGGCCGAGGTGCTGGGACCGGAGGGAGACGGGAGGGAGGCGGGATCTCGGGCGGCGGCGCTTCCT
>NC_043709.1:9198094-9229481 GCF_006229205.1 Suricata suricatta | reverse complement strand
GCGGGGAGCGCGGGGCGCGGGGCGCGGGGACGCACAGCCCGGCCCGGGGACGTGGCAGCCGCCTCTCCCGCCAGAAAGTTTCCCAGGAGTTGGCTGCGCGCGGCGCGGGGCCGCCCGGGGAACCATGAACGTGTTCCGGATCCTCGGCGACCTGAGCCACCTCCTGGCCATGATCTTGCTCCTGGGGAAGATCTGGAGGTCCAAGTGCTGCTCGGGTGAGGGTCGCCCGCCCGGCGCGGAGGTGGGAGACGGGGTGGGGCAGGGAGGGCCTGGGCCACCTGGGCCCAGCCCGGCCGGCAGCCTGCAAGGCTTGGGGGGTGGGGTGGGGTGGGGGTGGGGTCCTGAATTCCCATTCAGGTTGGGGACTTCGACCTGGGGGTGCTTGAAACTGTCCTTGCACAGCGCGACTTCCAAAGAAAATGTAAAGGTGTGCCCTATCGAAGAAGGAGGGCCCTCGGAGGTTCTGGAGGGAGGCTGATTTACTCCTGCCCCACCCCTGCCTCGGCATGGCCAAGGCCAGCGGGAAGAGGAGGAGGATGAGGAGGAGGTGATACCCTCTTGCTTCCCTAGTCCCCGCAGGAGCTGGACGTCTGCCACGCTCTGTACCCTCACTCAGGCCCGGAGTGGGATCGGAAGTTTGGGGGCGGCAGGGGCGGCGGGGGGAGGACTGCAAATAAAACTGGCCTCCAATTCTCTGGGTCTCCTCTTTCCTTCCCCTACCACTCTCCACTGCCCCTTCCTCCTCTGCCTGTGTGAGGCTCACGGGGCTGTGATGTGGCAGGAGGGACACCAGGCTGGGCCCTGTTGAACACGGAGCTGCCCCTGAGCAGAAGCCCAGGGAAGGCAGGAAAAGTCCTTCTTTTGCCCAGCCAGTCTGGCTGCCTTTTGGGGTGGGGGGGAGTTGGAGAAGTTTCAGGGCGGGCCTGGTGGTGGCCAAACACCGAGGGCATCAAAAGGCTGCTCAGGCCTCCCGCAGCCATCTTTGTCCCCTGGTGTCCTGGAGATGCCCACCCTGTGCTTGGCACTGGGGTGACAGGAGACAGAGGAGTGCAGGTGGAGGGGGGGCCCGAGGAGGCGGAGAGCAGACCCCTGGCGTGTTCGTGGAGGGAGCAGCTCTGTGCCCGGTCCTGGAGGATGGGCAGGCGTCCCCAGGAAGGATGTGCTGTGTGGAGCCCGCAGGGATTGTCCCAGCGAGAGCTAGCAGTCCGATTTGGGGGGGATCCAAATGTGAAAGCGCCTTGTCGGTCAGGCTAGGGAGTCAGGACTGGGGAGCCCCAGAAGTGTGGGGAGCAGGGGAGGGGAGGGCGAGGGACCTGAAGCGGGTCACTCGGAAAGCTGTGCAAGAGGGAGCGGTTCTGAACCTGCAGGCCATTCTGATTTTCAGTCTCTGGAGAGATGGGCGCTCTGGGCCCCTGGAGTTCCCACTTGGGGTTCCCCTGAGAGGGGCTCCGGTGAGGGGGGTATCTAGCTTGAACCTGGCCCTCTACTTCCATGGAGGTCCTGAGGCAGGAGGAGCCACCGTGACGGAGAGGGGGCGCTGTTCCCCACCCCACTCTGCCCCGCCCAGCCCTGGGCTCCCTGGACCCACGAACACCAACAATTTGGGACTCCGGGGCCTGGCGGAGGGGACTTTCTCGCAGTGGGAGGCCGCCAGCAAGCAACAGTCATAGCCACCAAGTCAATGCTAGGGTTCGTTAGAGGCGCTAAGTGCTACGGGGAAAGGGCAGTGCAGCCTGTGTGTGTGTGTGTGTGTGTGTGTGTGTAAAGGGGGGGTTGGCACAGGCCTGGCTGCGATCTGAGGAGGTGAGGCGCCTGGACGCCAGCCCCGTCTGGCCCCGAGCCTGGTGTGACCCTCACCAACCAACCCTGAAGGTAGGGGGCTGGGCTTAGATCTCACCCAGCCACTAACTCATTGCATGATCTCAGGCCTCAGTTTCACCACCTGTTGAATGGAGGGAGGGCTGCTGTGTGCTCAGTGGACCCCAGAGGGACTCTGGCCAGGTACCTGTTCCCATTCCCTCCCTTGTCCCCGGTCTCTGGGCACGGCTTCCGGCGGTGGACATTTTTCATTGCTTTCAAAAGAGTGTGAAAACCTTTGTGCTCAGGACTGACTCCCAGGCTCCCACGAAGGTGTGAGTGAAGCCCAGGAACCCGGCAGGCTGCGGACGCAGAGAGGGGAGGCGGGGAGGAAGGCCATGTGTGGAGGGCGTAGGCAGTGTCCCCCACCAGGGTCGCCTCCTGGACCCTCCTAAATGGCCTCTCCAGAGAGGCCTCCGTGAGGGCTCAGTGAGACAGGGTGGCCACAGGCTCCACGGCCTCAAGTCCAAGTCCCAGTCCCCCAAGGAGGCACTCGCATTCTCACTGAATCCTACTTAGGCCTCACGTCAGCGCTGTCCCATGTGTGCGAGGGGGCTCATGCCACAGGTGAGGAGTGAGGGGCTAGGGCTGGCCGTACTGGCAGGAAAGCCAGCATGGGGACCCGGTGCCCCCCCCCCCAGAATGTTCGGGGGCAGTGGTCTCCTTCCCCAAAGCGTCCAGCAACCAGAGGACTAGACAAGGCACAGTTCAGGCGTATAAGGGAAGCAGACCCTGGGGCGCCTGGGGGGCTCAGTCAGTTGAGCGTCCGACTTTGGCCCAGGTCATGATCTCACAGTTCCTGGGTTTGAGCCCCGCGTTGGGCTCAGTGCTGACAGCTCAGAGCCTGGAACCTGCTTCCGATTCTGTGTGTCCTTCTCTCTCTGCCCCTCCCCTGCTCATGATCTGTCTCTGTCTCTCAAAAATAAATAAATGTTAAAAAAAAAAAAAGGAAGCAGACCCTTAACCAGGTGATGTCACTCCTTGGTGCCCCAGTCATTCCATTACATGTAAAATCCACATGTTATCATCGTGCCTGGAGAGAGGGACCAAGGGGGACAGTGACAAGATATGGGGCCAGGGAGGCGACGGGAACGGCCTGTGCGGGACCTCAGGAGCCCCGAGGAAGACGTGAGTCTCTATCTTAAAGGGCATTTGGGGGTCACGTAAGGGCTTTAAGTGGAATTTTATTTTAAAAATAGCCCATTGGTTGGTGAGTGGAGTGGGGGGGGGGGTGGCAGCTGAGAAGGACTTGGGGAAACCGGTGGGATCCGTGAGGGAGGGCGAGGGGACCGTGGTGGCATGCCTGGAGGGGAGACAGGAGGCGGAGCTCGAGGGGGATGGTGGGTCTTGTGAGGCAGGAATACAGAGGTCAGAACTCAGAGAAGAGTCCAGAGCCGGGGCACCCCTGAAGTAGCACAGGGGCAGGGAGAAGCCCGGAGAGCCCTCAGCGACTATGCGGTGAGGACGGGAGCGGCCAGAGGCGGCGAGCTAGCAGTGTGGACGGTCGCCAGAGCCAGGGGAAGGATGTGGTTCTGAGCAGACACAGTCCTCAGCCGGCCCTGGGGAGGCTGGCTGAGCTGACATTTGGATCAGGAACACGGGCATCGCCGATGGGAGTGGTTTGGTCAGGTGTCCGGACTTGCCCTGCCCTGGACCCGCCTCCATGACGCAGCAGGAGCGGCCGGAGGGAGAGCAAGGAACGTGACCGCCAAGGGCAGCGTGGATTCCTGGGTTGGCTGGTGGAACAGAAGAAGGGTGGCAGTGGGAAACCGGGTGAAACCCGAGTAAAGCCTGGCGCTGGGTCAGCAGTGCGACAGCCACGTGGATGTCTTCATTTTGGTAAAGGTTCTGCGAGCCAGCCAGACATCTGCTCGGTAGGAAGCTGGGCGAAGGGTATGTGGGCACCAACCTGTGCTGTCTTGACGATTCTTCTGCGAATCTAAAATCAATTCAAAATGAAAAGTGGGAAAAAAAAAAGACAGAGGCCAGAGCAGGTGAGGAGAGAGCATGAAGGTGTGACCCCAGTTTTGGCACCTCGATGTGGCCCCGTGTGTGTGTTGTGTGAACACCAAGATCTGGAAGGACGCTCAGAGTCTTGGAGGTTCAGGTGGCTGCTGCTTTTTTATTTCTATCTCTGTATTATCTGCTTGTTTGTTTTACAAAGATAGACATTACTTTTATCACTAAAAAATAAAGCATCTTGAACCTTTACAATTTGGAAAATAAGAGAGAATGCCCCGCCCCCCGGTCCCAGCTGCTTCCTCTGCCCGCTCCGGTCTCCCGGGTGGGTCAACTCCCTGTGACGTCAGTGAGTGGCTGTCCAAAAGGCAGAACTTTGGGGACTCAGTGGAAGTGTGAGGGTGGAGTGCAGAGAAGTCCGGACCCCCCCTTGCCGCCCCTCCCCTACTACCCACACGCCCTGCAGAGCCGGAATCCGGGCAGGCACACGCAGGGGCACCATGATCCCTGAGATGGAGACCTGAGCTGAGATCAAGAGTTGGACCCACTGAGGGGTGCCTGGGGGGCTCCGTCGGTTAAGCGGCTGGCTTCAGCTCAGGTCATGATCTCACGGTTCATGGGTTCGAGCCCCATGTCAGGCTCTGTGCTGACAGCTCAGAGCCTGGAGCCTGCCTCAGATTCTGTGTCTCTCTCTCTCTCTGACCCTCCTCTGCTCGCGCTGTCTCTCTCTCTCAAAAATAAATAAAAACATAAGAAAAAATTAAAAAAAAGAGTCGGACCCACCGAGCCCCCCCCCCCCCCAGGCTCTCCGCAGGCACTGGGCTTCTTGCGTGTCGGGGGCGCCTCGGAGTCTCTGTCTCATTTTCTCGTCTTCTCATCTGGCCACAGGCATCTCTGGGAAGAGCCAGATCCTTTTTGCTCTCGTCTTCACCACCAGGTACCTGGACCTCTTCACCAACTTCATCTCCGTCTACAACACAGTCATGAAGGTGAGAGGTGGGGGCGACCGTGGGGCGGGGCCCGCTGAGCCCCTGCACATGGGAACACGGGCTGTGGGGCCAGGCAGACCCGGGTGGGAATCCTGACCGTGGTGGTAGCCGCCAGGGGACGTGCGCTTCAACGAGGCCCTGGGCCCCCGGGCATCTGATCTTCAGAATGCAGATCATGCTAGTGCTCACCTCAGAGCAGTCCGTCCTCACCAGGAAAGGAGGCAGTAAACGCAGATACACATGAGCCGTTGCACATTAAATATTTGATCAAGGTTAGCTATTATAACGGTTAAAAAATGAGCAAAACATCAAATATGGTTCCCTGAGCTTTCAGAGAGGTTATTCCTCCGATATCCATTTGACAAGTATTTATTGAGCATCTACTGTGAGCCAAGGACTTGAAGAAGGCCCGGGAGACTCCTATTCTCATGGAACCTGCATTCTAACTGGGGAGACAGATAATAAAACAGCCAGAAAAGCTTTGGCTCGGGGTGAGGTTATGCAGATATTAAAACAGGGTGATGTTTCCTTTCATTATTATTAAAAAAAAAAGTTTTTGGGGCGCCTGGGTGGCTCAGTCGGTTAAGCGGCCGGCTTCGGCTCAGGTCATGATCTCATAGTTCGTGGGTTCGAGTCCCGCGTCGGGCTCTGTGCTGACAGCTGGCTCAGAGCCTGGAGCCTGTCTTCAGGTTCTGTGTCTCCCTCTCTCTCTGACCCTCCTCTACTCATGCTGTCTCTCTCTGTCTCTCAAAAATAAATAAAAGACATAAAAATTTTTTTTTAAATAAAAAAATGTTTTTAAAACCTGGGTTACGTGATAGAGAACAAATAGGTAGCTGTTCAGGGAGTGTGACCAGGAGGGGCCTCTCTGAAGGGGTGACATGTAAGCCAAGGTCTGTGTGACACAAGAACGAGCCCCAGGACAATTAGAGGATGAGGATTCCAAGCAGAAGGAACACCCGGTGCAGAGACTGCCCAGGCAGGATCAAGCTTGGTGTATTCGGAGGACCGGAGGGTGCTCTGCGGCCGGCCGAGGGCTGCCATCCCAGGGGTGGGGGGAGGGCAGATGCCACCTGAGGGCTGGGGGAGGGCAGATGGCACAGGCAAACATTGGGACTTAATTTTGTGATGGGAAACTATCTCTTGGAAGCATGGTCCTGTTTCAAAGGGGAAACCGAGCGGGTCTCGGTTCTATTCTGGTGTCATAGGCTCTGGGCCACAGCCGTTAGAGGTTGTTAGGGTGAGCTGTTTAAAATCAGCCATCCCAGCTTTTTTCAGCTCCACACCCAACGTGGGGCTTGAACTCACAACCCCAAGGTCGAGAGTCACATGCTCCGCCCACCGAGCCAGCCAGGAGCATCTCCCCCAGCCATCTGGGCTCTTTAAGGCAACAGTGGGTTAGTGGAAGGAGCCCAGGTTTCAGAGTCAGTGAAGGGGAAGATTACAGCGTGGATGCTGGTAAAGTCTTAAAGTAAGAGTTATTTTGATAAGATAAAGGCTTATTTTTACTTTACTAATAACATGGAATCTGGAGGTGGGGCGTCCAGGCCTGCAATGGCAGCTCCTTTTGTTTTTTTAAAGAGAGCAAAGCAGCAGGGGGCGTGGGGGGAGAGAATCCCCAGCAGGCTTGTCAGCGTGGAGCTCGACATAGGACTAGAACTCATGAATTGTGAGATCATGACCTGAGCCAAAATCAAGAGCCGGACGCTGACAGAGCCACCCAGGCGCGCCTGGCTCCTTCTGACTTTCTGCTCCACCGTCTTTAGTGTGACCTGGACTCAAGCGTGTGCCACATACAGTTGCTCAGAAGAACCCAACACTTGGTTTAGTGCTTTGCTGTTGCCATCTTGAAATTCTTAAATTTTTTTAAACATTTATATTTATTACTGAGAGACAGAGCATGAATAGGGGAGGGGCAGAAAGAGGGAGACAGAATCTGAAGACAGGCTCCAGGCTCTGGGCTAGCTGTCAGCACAGAGCCTGATGCGGGGCTTGAACCTACAAACTGTGAGATCATGACTGGAGCCGAAGTTGGATGCTCAACCGACAGAGCCACCCAGGTGCCCCTTGAAATTCTTAATTTTTAAAGGGCCCTGCAAATTATGTAGCAAGTCCTAAGGTGGCATCTAGCCTCAAGGTTGCCTCAGGGTCACCAAATGGCCTCTAGGGCTCCTACCATCACATCACATTCTAGGCAGGAAGGAGGAGGAAAGGAAGAAAGAGCAATAAATAGGGCACCTGCCATCTGGGTAAGCCCTTTGTAAAGAGCTTTCCCCAAATTCTACCCGGTGACTGCATGTTACTGACCATCCTTATCTACAAAGGAGGCTGAGAAATGTAGTTTTTAGTTGGGCACATCATCTAATAGTTACGTTTTTTAAAATTTTTGTTAATTTCTGAGAGAGCAAGCAGGCACAAGCAGGGGAGGGACAGGGAGGGGGACAGAACATCCCAAGCAGGCTCCACGCTGTCATCACAGAGCCCGATGCAGGGCTCAGTTTCATGAACCAGGAGATCATGGCCTGAGCCGAAATCAAGCGTTGGATGCGTAACTTACTGAGTCCCCCGGGTCACTAATAGTTGCGTTTTTAGGGAAGGCAGGCTGCAAGATGGGGAATTCTGCGGATCTCGCAGGGCCCTGTGAAGACTGGATGAGATCATATATGTAAAGCGCCTAGCACCCAGAAGAGACTTTCTCCCCCGTATGAGATGGGATTTTGGGATCCCAGGCATCTTGCTGGAACGGAGCATGTTGTCACCTGTGGGGTGTTGAACTGCGTGAACTTCAGGCTGAGGTCCTGAAGTCACCACAGAAATAGCAACCGCCGCCTATTTAGTTCGTGTCTCTGCCTGAGGGTCGGACTTGAGCTGTCCTGGGAGGGACTGGAGACCCAGGCGCTGGCGCGGCCGGAAGAGTTGTAGGACCTTCATAGAGGCTGGTTTCTGCGTTTGTGAGGTGAGAAAGTGGTCACCGCTTCACTGATGCATTGGGTCCTACCGGGATGTTTTGTCCTGGGCCCTGAGTTAGGGGCTGGGTGTTCAGAGGTGGACAGGACAGTCAGGACCCTCTTACGGAAAATGGGAGAGACAGACTGGTACACAGTCGTTTACAGAGCATGTGATTACGGGCGGCACAGCAGGTGGCGTAGGTGTTCCCATGCAGCCATGGCGACACAAAGTAGATTTGCCTCATTCTGGTGAGAAACTGAGTTTTGAAGTACAAATAGGAGTTCTCTAGGCCATTGAGTTCCTGGACCAGCAGCATCAGCATCACATAGGAACTTGCTAGAAATGCAAGTCCTCAGGCCTACTCAGACCTACTAAATCAGTAACCCTGGGGGCGGGCGGGGGGCGGAGGAGATGGTAGCTATTTGTGTGATTCTGATGCACAAATTTCAGAACCTCCGGCCTAGGTTAGAGGCCAAACCATAAAATCACATGCTGGAGGACAGCTACTGTAATTAGAGAGAGCTTTTCTGGGGTGCCTGGGAGGCTCAAAGTGTCCGTCTCTTGACTTCGGCTCAGGTCATGACCTCACGGTTCCGGGAGTTGGAGCCCCCGCACTGGGCTCTGCACTGACAGCGTGGAGCCTGCTTGGGATTCTGACTCCCTCTCTCTGCCCCTCCTCTACTTGCTCACGCTCACTCTCTCCCTCGCTCTCTCTCTCTCTCTCTCAAAATAAATAAAAATAAACTTAACTGAAAATGTCTAACTTCAGCTCAGGTCATGATCTCATGGTTCATGCATTTGAGCCCCTAATCTCCCTGCTTTGGACCCTCTACACAGCCCCCTCATGCTCTCTCCCTCAAAAATAGAGATTTAAAAAAAGAGAGATGGGGGTGGCTCAGTTAGCTGAGCGTCCGACTTCAGTTCAGGTCATGATCTCACAGCTTGTGAGTTCAAGACCCACGTCGGGCTCTGTGCTGACAGCTCAGAGCCCCGGAGCCTGCTTCGATGCTGTGTCTCCGTCTCTCTCTGCCCCTCTCCCACTCGTGCTCTCTCAAAAGTAAATATTAAAAAAATTTTTTAAAGAGAGAGAGCGCTTTTCTGCAAGAGCAAGGACCAGCTGATTCAAAGGACGTTAGTCCTAGTGGAAGAATGCCCACAGGTCACTGATGCAGATGTAGGAATCTGACATTTAAGAGCCCTAGAATGTCACTGCTAAGTCCCCCTACAGACACCAACCCCCTCCCCTGCCTGGAGATGCCTACGCACCGTTGAGTCCTCACATGGTTCGAGCCAGTGGTCCTAATGAGAAGCATGGAGTTACTTCACAAAAGGGTCATTAGCTTCAGAATCAAGGGCAAGGCCTCCAGAGAAAGTGCAAACACATTTCCCTTCTTCCCCCATTGGCCCTTAAGTTAGGTTGGTGCCAACTCAAGGTGGCTTGGAAGCCCAGCAAATAGGCTGGAAAAATGACTTTTTATGGATTCTTGTGTGTCTCTTTCCCTTGTCAGGTGGTTTTTCTCCTCTGTGCCTATGTCACAGTGTACATGATCTACGGGAAATTTCGGAAGACATTTGACAGTGAGAATGACACGTTCCGCCTGGAATTTCTTCTGGTCCCTGTCATTGGTCTGTCCTTCCTTGAGAACTACAGTTTCACTCCCTTGGAGGTAAGGGAAGGGACCGAGGGTACTAACTCCTAAGGGTAAACATGTTCCCGAACATCCTTCCCTCTGGGTCTTTGTAGTATCTGGGCTGGCGTTTTGGTACAACCGTGACCATTACTCACACGTTGTTACAAGTTTAGAAAGCGGGTAATAAACTATTCACACTACTCCATTTGAAAATGGGCGCATCCAAACAGTCCTGTAGACAAACAAGGCAGGCGTCACAGCACCCCTTACAGTTACCGAGGCCTTCTGTCTGAAAGGTGGGTGCCAGAGCACAGAGGGCGGAACGCAGGAAGCCTGGGCTGTGGGCCAGGAAATCTGTGCGGCAGCAAACATGAGGCTCTTCTGATGCCAGTGCATTCTGAGAAACTATGGCCTCCAGGGAGGCGAGCTTATAAAGTTCTGCTACAATTAAAACTTATGTTCTAAAGAAATGTTCATGTGATGTGAAAAAAGTTTACTTGAAACTTTAAAAAATATTTTGTATTTACAGAGAAAAAGGGTGGAATGGGTATTTCGGGAACTTTTTGTTTCACTGTCTTCCGCCCATAAACACTTCAGTAATTACCTTCTTTGGAAGAGATGGGCCCCTTCTCGGTCCTGACCAGCCTCCTCTGGCCACTTCTCTCGTTGGCTCAGATCCTCTGGACTTTCTCCATCTACCTGGAGTCCGTGGCCATCCTGCCGCAGCTCTTCATGATCAGTAAAACCGGGGAGGCGGAGACCATCACCACTCACTACCTGTTCTTTCTCGGGCTGTACCGGGCACTCTACCTGGCCAACTGGATCAGGCGGTACCAGACTGAGAACTTCTATGACCAAATTGCGGTGGTGTCTGGAGTGGTACAAACCATCTTCTACTGTGACTTCTTCTACTTGTATGTGACCAAAGGTGGGTGCTCAGCCAGCCACAGCAGAGTTGCTGGCGCGGGCAGGTGCTACCCACTCAGTATCTGAGGGCAATGGGAAGTGAACATGTGGACACAAGTCTCTGCCCCCCATGGTGCTTTTGTTTCAATGGGAAGAGACGAACATGTATTTTTGGGAAGCAAGCACCATGAGAAAAAGGATAGACCAGGAAGACAGGACATGTGCCGTACACACATGGTATGCAGAGATAATAGCTATGAGAGAACACTGGACAGAGTACTTAGAAAAATGTACAAGGAACATTCCAGAGAATAGCTTGTGTAGGAGCCCTAAGGCAGGAACCAGCTAGGTGTGATAAAGGATGAAAAGGCTAGTGTGTTCAAAATCTACACACCTGGAGAGGCAGAGGGGAATGGGTGTGCATCGCACGGACTGTGCAGGGCAGCCACTGGAGGGCTCATCTGCAGGACTGGCAGCTGCTGTGCAGAGTGGAAGGCAGCCAGAAGCAGAGAGACCAGTTATGGGGTGGGGGCGGCTGTTCAAGTCACCAGCGGGTGGGCAATCCTGAGTGGAGAGGACCTGGACAGATGTGAAACGGAAGTAGAGGCCCACTACATTTACGGCTGGCCCAAGTGGGATCAGTACCGGGGGTGGGGGTGGGGTCGAGGTCACTGGGGGTGTGAACTGGGCAGCAGCAATGCTAAGATTATGTAGTTAAAAGGGAGTTATCTAATGTCTCCGTTTTCTTCTAGTCCTTAAAGGAAAGAAGTTAAGCCTTCCAATGCCAATTTGAGGGCCCCACAGATGGTTCTACATGTTAACAAGCACACACAACAAACGATTTGGAACGGTCTTCTGGACTTCTACAGGACTCGGGCCAAATGTTAGAAAAATGCTTAGTGGGGACACTTCAGCCGAGCACTGATCATTGTACCTAGAAGACGTTCTCCCCAATCTGTCCCTTAAATTATAGCAGTGATTAAAAAAAAAAAAAAAAAACAACCCCAGGCAAATTAGAGAAGCATGGTGCCTCATGTCCACAGGACATCAAGAAATCTTAGGTGCTTAACCCGGATGTGGGGCAGACAGCCAACTGCTCTCCAGGGCGCTAGCAAGAGCCGCCCACTGGGGAACAGCCAGTCCCACCTGGCAAGACGTCCCCCCCCCCCCCCCCCCCCCCCCCCCCCCCCCCCCCCCCCCCCCCCCCCCCCCCCCCCCCCCCCCCCCCCCCCCCCCCCCCGTGTCAAAGACAAATGGCCCAAGAGCTCAGACTTCAAGGAAAGCATGCTGCCGTGGTGAGGCTCCCTTTCCCCATCGGAGACAAGTGGAGGCAGTGACACTTCCAACCCGCCTTCAGAAGCCACGGAAGGAAGCCGAGAAATGCACTCCGGGCGCCGGCAGGAGTCACCGGTCTCACCGGGGCAGCTCCGCACGGAGTACTGAAGTCCAGCTAACAACCCAGGGGGGCACCACCACGAGGGCCATTTTGTCAATGAGGAAACCAATGCCGACGCCTTTCTGGGACTCAGATCTTTCCAGTAAGACCACTCAATCCCACCCCCCCTTCCATGTTTTTAGGTGCTAAGATTATTACCCAATCTTGGTCTTGAAGCAAATAAAAACTGTAAACTATCACGACTGTAGTCAGAATTTTTAAGCAATAAAAAGCTCACACCTTATTGTCAACAGTGTTTTATTTATACCTACAAAAGAAAACAAGATGGTATCAAAAGGACAATTTACAAACTAAGAATAGTAACATAGCTCTTAGCATCCTGTGCCTGGACATCACACATCTACAAATCTTTCAAGTCTTAATGCAACAGGAATGTGTTCAGAGACCAGCAAGGACATGAATAGAGAGCACTGATCCCAAGCAAAAGCCACCAACCTTTTAGACGAGAGAAGTCCACGCAATGAATAGTCAGGGAGGAACTGGGGAGAAGCAGCCCCACAGCTTAATAGTGAAATCCTTCCCCTAAATAAGTTTCAACCATGGCCGCAGGATCTGGCCTCACAGGCGGCCTCTTCTGCTCAGGTTCTGAAGCAAAGGCAGAGCCTACGCTACGGGAGACAGACGCAGAGGCAGAAGAGTTCTCTAAAGCCGTGTAGGAAAAACTCGGCTAGATTTCGGCTGCGCTCAAGCCACAAGAGCTTTTGCAATTTGGGATATGCGGTTATTTTGACTTTATGACCACAACACCCCTGGTGGGGAAAAGGGAAGCAAGCAGCAGACCAAATGCCACTTGCTGGCCCAGAGCCCTTTCCCACAACGGGACGCTTTAGACCTGCAGGAGAGTGAACAGGACACCCCTTATGGTGGCACCTGTTGTTTAAAAATAATCACAATTCTGACGCAGAGACAGTCAGTGCTCAGACAGAAATCTTCCGTGGCGGGGGGCACTTTGGTTTGAAAGCACAGAGCAGTTCTGCCCAAGTTTTCCTGTGCCTACCATCCATCCTCCCTTGGCCTCAACTCTCTAAGAAGCGGGGAAAAAAAAGAGAAGTAAAGGAAGAAGAAAGCGCAGGGGGGGTTGCGGGGGACATGTCAAAGTTCTTACATGCACATATTTCAGCTTAGGCTGACAACCTACCTGTATGTTGCACATTCAACCATACTTTCCAGAACCCCTCAGAAACCATCCCTTCTCTCTCCCCGAAGAATTTTAACAAGAAAAACAAAAGAACCTCAAGTACTTAGGTATTACAAACCAGCAAGCACCCTCGGCCTTAGCTGAAGGACGCAGAGGAGCCTTCCCCCTTGAACTGCATCGTTAATGAACCACACCAAGAGCACCCAAAAAATTAAAAGTCCAACACTGGATACGGATGAGGCTTCTGGGGCTGTCTGGTTTCCCTGTCCTGTTAACGGTGAACACAAGAGCCGAGCTCTTCCTAGGCCCACGTGCCACAGGAAGTCTCGGGTAAACGGTGTCACTATGAAGGGGCCAAACTCACCTACCTTCAGAAGGAGGAAAAGTGAAAGGACTTAGGCTTTAGTCCTCCGTAACTTCTCTTAAGCACTACCTACCTGTAAAAAGCTGAGTGCAAAAGGATGCCGAGGAAAATGCGCACCCGAGCTGTTACAACAAAGCACTGCAGAGAAGAGTATGAAGAGAATCAAGAGTTCTTTCTTAACAGACCCCGAAGGTTCTTTATTCAAGAGAATTTGGCCGAAAGGGTGGAGTAGCTGGCAAAGAGTTGCTTTTATTCTAGCTTTATAGATATGGAGTTTAGAAACAAACTTTGCCACTGGGTAAATTCTGTTTATACTTAAAGGTGGATTTTACACTGCAGGTTAACGCGTACATAACTGGCTAAATTATTTAACTGGTTAATAAATTTTCAGTGACATGTTTATATTCATTCTGCCCAGAGCAGCTACCTAGTTGGAAAATGAATTTCACAGATGGTCCCTGGTTATGTGGGGAAGAAAAATAGGCAGCGTCCAGCCAGATGCCGAGATGTTACATTTAACCATTTCGATAAACACTTGGGGTTTTTAATTTAAAAGATACACTTAAGAAACTCAGACTCAGCAATTCAATGTCTAACCTGACTAAAATGGTTATTTTTTAGCAATTGGGAAGGGGCAAGGCAGAATATAAGGGAGACAAAACTAATTAGGAACTTTTTTTTAACTGTCAAATGCACTTAACAAGCAATCAGCCAAAATGACAATGGCAATGCACCATCTTAAAAACTCATCAGGCCCAAGGAACATTAAAAAGTATTACAGAAAATGTGCAGGGAATCCCCTCTTGGTTTTCTAACCCAGTAACGAGAGCGTGTCTAAAGCACAGATGCCACCTTCTTCTGCAGAATTCAACCCTCTACCCTCCCTCCCCCATTCCCCAATTCAGGACAACAAAAATGGGCTCCCGCCAAAGGGCCTAATACCTTACTTTTTCTTTTAAGATGAAAAATAGCTCAAGTATCCTCAACATGCAAGAAGTTGGAGGGAAAAAAAAATCTCTTCCAGTCGGCTCTATAGGTTTTTTACAAAATCTGTTATTTCAGACTGGATCATTTTGGCGGACAGAAGAAACCTGGCAGTGAATTCTAACTAATCTGCATGAAAGACAAATCACAATGGTTGGGGGAAAAATAAAAAAGAAAAAGAAAGAAAAGGGGGAGAGAAATAAAAGGGAAAGACAGCGTTCCTTTAAATGTAGTTAAGTCTGCGCAAGTCACTACCACTCAAGTGGCTTCATTTACGTGAAGGAGGAGGGGGGGGAGGAGGGGGTGGGTATTGATAGGCAGTCTGCCCCATGTAACCTATCATATTGGTAGCTCCTGGAGGCTGTGCAAACTGTTGTGACATCAGTGGCTGTGGCTGCTGCCCAGACCGGCCTATCCCACTAAACTGCTGGCTAGAGCTCTGTGAACTTCTCCCGGTTGAGGTGGTGCTACCAGCCCCGTAAGTGCCAGCGCCATATTCTTGGGCGGTATAGCCACTGGTGCCATAAGCAGCCGCCCCGTAGGTGCCTTGACCATAGGTGTATTGGCCTGCCTGTGCTCCAAAGGCAGAATTTGGACTTCCATAGCCACTGCCGTTAGCATAACCAGCTCTATCGGTTTCACTACGATCCCGATAGCTCGCAGAGTCTCTCCGGCCACCATCCTTGACTCCTCGAAGCCTCCGGTCACACTCATCCTGATACATCAGATTTGGATTGTTGGCAGAAGACGTGGTCCGGTATCGAGAACGACCTCCTGATGGGAGGACACGAGGAATTTTTAATGCCAGAAAAACAATCCAAACACAGACACGTGTCGACAATTCTACCACATACAAAAGTAGTCCACATTCTTTCTTGCTCTGACCTTTACCCAGCTAGCCTCCAAAATCAGTTACTTTAAAACCTATCCATAACTCGATTCTTTAACATTTTCAAAAGATGGGTAAACATGAAAAGACATTCAACTTCTCGCCACTGTAAGTCCCTTTCTTTGAGGATTACCAAGAAATAGCATCTTACAAATGCAGCAACAAGGGTAAAGAGGTTGAGGCGACTTACCATAGATCAGAAATAAAAAGTGGAGCAGCTGAGCCGGCCTGGCCCTACAGGGCCGTCTACGTGCACGCCAGCCTTGCGTGCTGCTCTGTGGGCCTGGCCGCGTAAACTTCTCTTACAAACTTTAAGTTCCGAGGCTCAATTCCAAGCCCACTCACAAGTGAAAACCAAAAACCTTCTCAGGTAATTCGGACATAGAGCTGTAGCATGCAGTAAGCCTGGGACACTATTATACTGAAATGGCAGTTCGTATTTTGCAACTATCCCATGTTTTCTAAAGTAGGCTTCATGCCCAGCAAAGAGCCCGAGGAGGAGCTTGACTCCTGACCCTGAGATCAAGACCTGAGCTGAGATCAAGAGTTGGGATCTGACTGCGTCGCCCAGGTGTCCTGGAACTAATCCAATTTTTAGATCCATTAACTACGCCTGTTTCTACTGCCACAAGATGGTACACAACTACTGCTCTCTCCACATGAAAAACTGAAAACCTAATATACTAAAGCTTTTGAAGGCATTAAAAATAACCGTAATTTAGCTTAATTCTGAACACAATGGTCAGTTTTACATCACTGTCTGTGGAAATACCACACTGCTGGGAGGACGACCACACCCCATCATTCACCTGGTCTTACTTAGAAAAGATCGCGATAATCTATTAATCACTGTTCTCTGTTATTAAGTAACACACTTAAAAGCCTTCATAGGACTTTAAAAACAAAAACAAAGGCACAATGAACCCAGAAAGATACCTTGGCAGTACCTGGAAAACTCCAGGACTTACCCTTACCCCCTCCTCCGCCGCCTCCTCTGTGGTCCACCAGCTGCATCAGTTTCGGATTGATAGCCTGATTGGCCTCTTCCAGCACTTTGATCAGCTCCCGGGCCTGCTTCAGGTTCCCTGGGGTGAAGAAGGTGTAGGCGGTGCCCTTGTTGGTGCTGCGGGCCGTCCGGCCAATGCGGTGCACATAATCCTCGGAGCTGTTTGGATAGTCATAGTTGATCACAAACTTGACATCTTCCACATCTTCAGGGCCAACGAGGAGTCAGTGTGTAGGTTGATGTGGCAGGGAAAGAGAAGGTAAAGGACATGCCAACAACAGGTGGGAAGCACGAATGCAGATGACAGCAAGAGGAAAGAAGATCAAGTTAGTAACCACCCTGCACAGGAACAAAAAAAGACTCATCCCAACAGAGTAAAAGAGGATCAGTGAGTCTTGGGACATGCATAGGAAGCTTTCTGAGCTGTGAAATCCTAATGAAATCCCATTCAACCACCCAGACTCTTGCCTCTGCTTGATTTTAACCACCATACTGGGCAGGAGTTGTATCGAATTCCAGCTCCTTTTCAAAACTAGAAATGTAGAAGACAGTGGGACCACCGATAAGCTACAAGGTCAAATTACTTCTACTCTGTTGGGAGAAGCCTGGCAAAATCTAGCAGTAATATAACAAACTTACCTTTAAACCAGTCACAGAGCAAAATGAAAAAAGAAACTTCATATACTTTATTACTACATTTCCAAGGAGAATTAATCAAAATAAGATTAAAAAAATTTTGCTCTCATTATTTAAAAAACTGATCAGAGCCAAAGCACACACCTACTTTCCTTTGTAGAAATATCCAAATTATCTTTCCCCATTCAATTACCACAAGAGCACATTACACTAAAATTTCACTGTGCTACCAAGCCCAGCTCTGCCAAATGAGGTTTGTTTTTTTTTTTTGCTCAACTCAAGGTTATTTCAACTCGGTACTTGCTTCAATCATCAAAGATTGTCTACATAACCTGGGAAATTAAATAGCCAAAGAGGGTGGGAAAAACCATGAAACCTTGAGACAAGTTTAATGTTCTAGCCACTGCTGGGAATTGGGTTGAATAACCTCCTAATGCTTAAAGTATGTAAATGTTAGTGTAATGCTTCCAGCTAAATGTAGATTTTTACCTACTTAAACAAACAACTCTAATATAACAAAGAATCCTAATGTTTTGTGGAAAAAAAATCTGCATTTTACAAAGAATATTCAGAAAATATCCTAGATAAAACACAGATTTTTGTGATATAAATAATTAAAAAACATTCTCTGTTTGTTACCAGACCGATGCACACTCCCTCCTCCTTTGGGAAACCGCTGCAGCCGATCCCGTCTCTTTGCCTTTTATTTTTGGCGGCCTCCTTTCGAAAACTCCGCCTTCTGACACGGGACCACTGGAGCGCGGGGAGCATGCATCAAGGGTCCGTGGCAGTGAGAAGTCCCCACACACGCTCGCTCTGTGAACTGGCTTAGATGCTTCTCTGTAGCCCCATTTGGTTGCCAAGCGCCGGAGAACCTGGGTTCGGGTAAAAATTTCAGGTCCTCCAACGCCTCCCCCAAGGATAATTGGGGTGATTGTAGAAAAAAATAATTAATAAAAAAATGTAAGTTACATCCAAAGGGTCAGACTGCATCTATTGCCCAGACTGGATCAATTTCAGGGGAAAGGGGAGATGATTAGGAAAAAAAAAAAATTCAGCTGTTGTTAAAGGGGCTGTGAAGAAAAGGGGCATTAGGTCTGTTTCTTATTACGGTAAAGGCTCCTCAGTCTTTACTGACCCCTAAAGTCCTGAAATCACACCAGAAAGACGAGAAGGCAGTTATCACAGGGGGCAGCGTGAGTCTCCGGCTAGGGTCGTGGATGCAACAAAGGAAAAACAAAAATGGACAGGGCCAGGGTGGCTGCTGGGTGAAGGGACGGGGAGTTACGCCCCAGGACCCCGTCTTCAGAGCTACCGGAACGCTCCGGAGTCGGTCCCACGGCGCAGGACCGGGGGCAGCAGATCAAGCTGAATTACTGCACCGGAGGCACAGAGGTGTGCTTTCCAGGCAGAAAGCACTGGGGCCTGGAGTCAACGGTTCTGGAAACTTTTACTTGGGAGTATTTCTGGAAGGGTTCAATAGGGGAGACATGGCGCGAGTTCTTCACCCTAGAAAGGTGTCCTGCGTGTATACACATAGAGGTGGCTGAGGGCACAAAAGAGCAAGCGCGGAATCTGGTTTTCTCCAGTCAGGCCTGCCCTGAGCTTATGTGCGCACTGCCACAATATGATCTTGCTGCCTTTAGAGGAGATGCTGTAGCAGGGTAAGAGGTCGAAACGTTAAGGTTTTGGCCAGCTGCCCGGGGTAGCAGCTTTTTGTCTGACAAACCCTATGACATGGCCTGAGTCTCCAATCACTAACTGGGAGGGGCTGAGACTAGCCAACAGGCTCATCTAGAGCTGCTTCGGGCCAATGTAGCTTTGCCTCGGCCATGTACTGAGTGATCTGCAGCTGATATCAAAGCTTCTGTTAAAAAACAAAACAAAATAAATTCAATACTTTTAGTTTAACAGTGTGTAGTTTAAACGGAAAAAAAAGGAAAAATTAAAAATATCCCAGTGGAAAGGGAATAGTGGTTTCCTGAGGACGACTATCATAAAACTATGGGAACTGAAGAACTTACCTGAAGGGAACATTTAAGAGGCCATCGCTGGACAGGAAGTGAAAAAAGGCCTGGTGACTCAGCTGAAAATTGCACCCCTGTCTATGAGGTAGAAGCCTTCACTTTCCAGGATCTTGTAGGACCTTGGTCAGCGTTCTGCCATTTTGGTGGGTTTTCCCCCTCCTTTAGATTTTTACAAGGCAGCAAACAAAGGGGCCCAAAACAAGCACTGATGCTGAGTAACAAGAAACAGACTCAGGTACCTTCCCTCTCCCCTCACTTGGCTGAGTGGGGGTGGGATGAAGAGTCTTACGTTATTCTAATGGTAGCCAATTGATTCGGTTTAGAAATGTAAGGGGCAAGGGAGGAAATATTTTTAATTGTCTAGGCAAGATGCACAAAGAAGCTACCAGCACATAGCAAGCCTGTTTAAAAACCACCATCACTGAAAGCCTCTGTGTAAACCGCTTTCAGGCCTCAGCCTCTTCTCCCAACAGGCCCAAGTTCTAACCGCACAGATCCAGACATGACCTCTGAGGGCAGAGACAATTTTCAGTCATGGCTGCAGGTCACCACCTCTGAAGGAGGGAATGAGGAGTGCAACGTATAGAAAGCCTTCTTTCTTTTGTATTCCGGTTGAACACATTCTCTATCTTAAGCATTACAAGGGGATATGGTACTTCTCACCTTACTGAGCAAGACCTGTCAATAATTTTAAAATATCTTTGTGACAGTCATAATGTCATCTTTTTTTAATATAAAAATTTTGAGATATACCTGTTTACCTCAGCATTATGGGATAAAGTACCATAATACAGTTCTATAAATCTTAAATCATAATGGGTAGAAAACTCCAGAAGAACAGGAGTTTCAAGTTCTTAAATTGGAAGATAGCACACGGAAGACACAGGAGCACAGGTGGGAGGAGGGGCTAACTGAGTGTTCACGATAATACTACTTCAGTAAATAAAATTGGGCAATGCAGATTTAATTACTGAATGCCAACATATTTATGGACTTAATTAAATCCCAAGAACACAGCATGTTAGCATTCATGGAAGTGGACCTCCACACACATATATACATACAAGGAAAAGAATATCTGCAAAAACTAGCTTCTAATAAGCTAGGTTCAATCAGGCTCATCCTATCCAGCCAGAAAACAGAATAAAACCAGGAAAAAGCTGAGATGTTCAACTGAATGTCTCCTGTCCCCTCTAATCGTCTGAATAGTCATGCCTAGGCCTTGCTGCAGACCAAAGCCTGTTTGTCAGGAGCAGGAAGAGACTTTGAAAATAAAAGAAAAAAACAAAAAACAAAAAAACACCAAGATTAAAAAAAAGTTGTGGGGGGAGGGGAAATAATCAAACTTTGTATTCTTCTCTTTTAAATATTTATCTAAACACATGTATACATGACTCTAATTTAAACGACAAAGAAATCTTTAAACCAAAAGATACATATACCATTGACAGAGATGCCTATCTATACAAACCTAGCCCACGGGAGGCTACGTCTGTGGCAATGAGGATGGGAGCCTTTCCTGAACGGAACTCTGCAAAACAAGGAAAGAACCACGAAAGCCAAGTTACACAATCAAGGCCAAGTGATTGTCTTTAAAAAGGACCATACAAACATTCCCAGCTATCTGGCCACGTTAAAACTTCAAGTAATGGTCTCAGGAATGTGCCAAGCTCTTTTAAATTCAAGGGAAATAATAATTCTTCCAAAAAGCTTTACTATACTCACCTTGAGCAGAGGGGCAACAGACCAAAAGCTACCTCTACTAAAGAGGTAGTTAAAACTATGTAGCAATTTGTAACAAAATTATAACTTATTGTAATTTTCATCCCTTAAATTATGACACCGAAGTTACCTTCCAAATGAAATAAAACCAAAAGTTAAGGGGCAGGGGAAGGAAGTAAGTGTAAAAGATGTGAAATGGAGAAACCCTACTTTCCTCTGTGAAGTAACAGTAAATACGTGTATTAGTCTCTGCCCCCAATTCCTGGCACTAGGCTCCTAAAACCTTTGTGAACAGAGATGCTAGACGTCTTTTATTCTTAGTCTTTGGCCTTAAGTCCGGACACACAGACCCCAAGTCTCTCGGGAGTTCCTGGGTGATGGTGTCTTTTGTGCTGAGGCAACATTTGGTAGAATCCTGGAGAGCTTCAGGAAGGGGGCTGGTTACCAGAAAGACCATGCCATGATGAGAGCTTGAAACTTCCAGCCCCACCCCTCATCCTCAGAGAAGAGGATGGAGAAGGAGTTAATCATCAATTAGGCCTATGCTATGACGCCTCCACACAGTTTGGGAGCTTTACAGGCTAGTAAATGTTATCTATTTTATTATTTTTTTTTGAATGTTTTTATTTATTTTTGAGACAGAGACAGAGCATGAGAGGGCAAGGGGCAGAGAGACAGAAGACACAGAATTCGAAGCAGGCTCCAGGCTCTGAGCTGTCAGCACAGAGCCCAACATGGGGCTCAAACCCACGAACCGTGAGATCATGACCTGAGCCGAAGTCAGAGGCTTAACCCACTGAGTCACCCAGGCACCCTGAATGTTATCTATTTTAAAGATAAGACCTTAGGGGCGCCTCAGTTGGTTGTGTCCATCTCTTGGTTTTGTCTCTGGTCACGATCTCACTGTTCGTGATTCCAAACCCCACACCGGGCTCCGCATTAACAGTGCAGAGCCTGCTTGGGATTCTCCCCCTCCCCTTTCCCTCTCCCCTACTTCCGTTCTCGCTCTCAAAATAAATAAACTTTAAAGAGACCATATTAAACAAAGTGTGGTGTTAAGTTACAAAAATGTGTCAAAAATCAGCATTACTGACATTTTTAAAGGACAGTAGGGATTTGCCAAAAATGTCCTTAATATTCAGTTAACTACAGCAGAGTTAGACAAACACTGCCCTATGCATCCAATCTGGCAATATCTATTTTTACTTTTATTGCAATACAGCCTGACCATTTCTTTACATATGGTTCTTGAGCATCTTTTTCCTACAACAGAAGACCTGAATGACTGTGACACAAACCACCAGAGTCTGCAAAGCAGAAAATCTTTACTACCCGGTCCTTTATAGAAAGCCTGCCCATCTCTGAAACAGTATGGACAATATTGATTTAGTTCTGAACTCACCATTAAGCACCCAATCTCTTTCCGGTTGACTCTTGTCTCCATGGATACACATAGCTGGCCAACTGTAGAGGAAAAGTAACTAATATTTCAGAAATCTTTACAAAGGAGGAAAACCTAAACTTTAAAAAATTCCTATTGAACTGTAATTACAAAACCCGAGACTAATTATCTCAGGGCTGCACTCACCCATCTCTGCGCATCCTTCGAGTGAGGTCATCACAGCGTCTCTTTGTCTCTACAAATATTATTGTCTTATTTTCCTTTTCAGCCATTATTTCCTCCATGAGTTGGATCAACCTGAAACAAGACCAGCAAAAATGCTGTCATCCAGAGCAGGCTTCCCCATACATTACATAGAAGGAATGTCTACAACATTAACTCTCCAAAGCTACAACATTTTCTTTTCACATCATTTTCTATATAGCTGATAATAATCAGAACTGGGACTTAATGCTAAGGACCCAGAATCCTTGCTTTTCAGCCACAATACTCTGGGGCATGAAATAAAGAAAGCCAGTAACGTTTTTTAATGTGTTTGGGCTTCAAAAAATGTCAGGCTTCTCAAAATGCTTTAGTTTTGGAGCATAATTAGGAAAGGTTTAATAGCATCCAAACAGTAAAATCTCTTACTTGTGGTCCTTTTCACTTTCCATGCAGACATCCACAATCTGGAGGATGTTGTGGTTGGCACTCAACTCCAGATTGCCCACGTTGATCTGGGTGTAATCACGAAGGAAATCCTCTGCAAGCTGTCTTACTTCTTTTGGCCAGGTTGCACTCCACATCAGTGTCTGCCTATCAGGCTACCAGGAAAAGAAAAGCTTTCCTTTAGGCTAAGGATTACAATAGGCAATAGGCAAAAAGACAGTATTTCATCAGTTTTACACACCCTGATTTGGTCAACAATTTTACGGATCTGAGGCTCAAAGCCCATATCAAGCATCCTGTCAGCCTCATCTAGCACAAGGTAAGTACATCGGCGAAGATTGGTCTTTCCGGACTCCAGGAAATCTATGAGGCGTCCAGGAGTAGCTATACAGATCTCAACACCTAGAAAATAGAACCAAAGACCCAGTCAACTAAGAATTCTTTATACACCGTCAAGCCTCAACAAACTAAGCTGCACCAGCTCTGGTGGCTGCATTCAATACTACAGAGCACTAGCTAAATTTAACACAATACTTGGAAAAGCATTCTATAAAGACACTTATGTATAATTAATCAAATCTCCACAAAGTTTAAGTCTCTAACTTTCCCCAATAGCATTTTTAACCATACCTGAGAATGTCTAACCTGCTGAAATACTGAATTTTTTCCCATAAGGACCCACTACTTCTCCCATCCATTTCATTCATAAAAACGGATAGGAGGAGGTAAACTACTATTTCTTACATGCTAACTTCAAAAAAAATTTTACCTCTCTCCAAGTCTCGAATCTGGGGACCTTTGGGAGCACCTCCATAAATGCAAGTACTCTTCAATCTAGAACATTTGCCGTAGTCGTCAGCCACCTGCTGCACTTGCTGGGCAAGCTCTCTGGTAGGAGCCAGAACCAGACACTGAAACAAACATGCACATTAACACACCTCTCCCAAGTTAAAAGAGAGAAAGAGCAAAAAGGCTATCGAATGCTTTTTCTGTTGCCTTATCTGGTACTTTAAAATTACATGACGGGGAGAGAAGCCAGAGAGTTTATGCACTGGAGTGTGGCAAAAATTGTGACAATATTTAGCATGTGGAACGACGGTTTACTTCTGACTCAGGATTCATTACTTTATGGCTACTTAAGTGGATTTACAGATTATATCATCACCTGTTTTAACAACTCACAAAAAATGAACAAGTGGCTTTAACCATGGATTAAATATTACTTAAAAAAACAAAAAGATGAATAAAGCAACAGCAGATACTTTTCTGAATTCTAGTTTAAACTTTTAGCCAAACACATAGAGCAAAAACAATGATGACTTCTAGATCAAAACAATACAAAATTAAGACTCTGAAACAGCCATCAAACACATCTGTTCTGCGTACAGTTTAAATATGAGCTAGCAATAATAAAGCTAATTCTAGGCACTGGTATGGAATATATTACGTATCATATAACACAAAGTAACGTTATTTCTTTTTGCGAGTATTTTGAGACATACCTATTTGTAAAAACATATCAAATGCAAGCTTAATTTCTTCTACTGACTGAGCTGAGCCAGTCGGGCACCCCTCAATTAAAAAAAAACAAACAAAAATGTACATTGAAAATGTTTGAAAACCACTATGCAAATCTTACAGGAAACAGCATTAAGCGAAAACAATCAAACCTGAAAATCACCTTGCCCCATAAACCTAATCACCAAGAATACACATCCCAAATCTGACCGCCACACAGAGCGAGGACATCATTTCATACACCCTTCATATCCCCCACAGCACTGAGCAATTAAGAACTGTATCTGCGTTTACAGGGCTGTAAATGCCTCTATACGAAGGCAATATACATCGTGGTCAAGAGTAAGATTGGGTCAAATTCATGCTCAGCCACTTAATATATGTTTAGGCTAGGGGCGCCTGGGTGGCTCAGTCGGCTGAACATCAGACTTCAGCTCAGCTCATGATCTTGCAGTTCATGAGTCTGAGTCAAGCATTATGCCATTATGCTCTCCATGGATAGTGAGAAGTGTGCTTGGCTTTCCCCCTTTCTCTGCCCCTCCCCAAAGTACCCGTGCTCACTCTCCCAAAATAAATAAAAAATGGCTATTCGACTAGTCATTTAATTGCACTGTTAAAATTTATCAGTATACAGTGATACAGTATAGTATCACTTTCAGATATGGTGGGTGGGCTTGAGAATGAAATCTGAAAACACATGCAAACCACAGTGCCTGAAACACAGTGATCATTAAATTATAGTTAATTTTAGTATTATAAACACTTACAATTGGGCCGTCTCCTCTTTCCAAGTATGGCTGGTGGTTAATATGAACAATTGCAGGCAGCAAATACTGGGGGAGGGAAAGAATGACAGACTTATTCCAAAGCTAAGCCATTATCTTAAATTATCACAGGAACTGATAATGCCTTACAAAAAATGAAAACAGAACTCAACTGCTACACATACATGCAACGTAAATTTGAACACAAAATACCTGCATATATTTCACATTGCTAAGAAAGCTGAAATATTACCTATACCACCTGAATTAGAACTTTTTAAGACTAAAGAATTAATGGGATAATCCGAATAGCAAGATTAAGTGACCACAATTATGAACCTTCCCCTGCTGGTACGTACCGCCAACGTCTTCCCAGACCCTGTCTGCGCAATGCCCACCATGTCTCGGCCACTGAGAGCCAAGGGGAATCCCTGGCACTGAATCGGGGTTGGCTCTGTGAAGTGCTGATCCATCAACACATCCATCACATATTCTGTAAGAGAATGGACCTTACTGTTTTAGGTAAAAAACTAAGGACACAGGGGTGCCTGGGTGGCTCAGTCGGTTAAGCCTCCGGCTTTGGCTCAGGTCAGATCTCACGTTCGTGGGTTCGAGCCCCGCGTCAGGCTCTGTGCTGACAGCTAGCTCAGAGCCTGGAGCCTGCTTCAGATTCTGTGTCTCCTTCTTTCTCTGCCCCTCCCCCTATCATGCTCTGTCTCTCTGTATCAAAAATAAATAAAATATTTTTAACAAGAAAAAAAAACTAAGGACACAGCCAAGGAGAATTCTAAAACACTGTTCAACTCATCAAAAGAAAAATTTCCCCAGTTTTACACCCCTCCAAGAAAAGTGCTGTTTCTTTCTTTAGTTACTGAATCTCGGGCCTGCTCACAACCACCTCTCTGAATGCCACTGCACTTCCTTTAATACTTAAAACCACTGCCCTATGGTATCAAAAAGAGCAGGGGACACAGCACTGTCAGTCATGCACTGTCTGTCCAGTTATATCCAGCTAGAAAGCAATTTCATTCCATTTTCTAAGAGGCAAAACGTGTAGGGGAAGATGAAAAAAGTAAAGATAAGCATTAAAAAAAAATCTTATCCAACACTACAGCATTTACTTGCAGCCTTGAATTAAAAAACAAAACATTTATTATCACCTTTGTCAAGGGTTTCCACTTGCCTCTTCAACAAAATCCTGAGCCCAAGTCAAAACCTCTCAATAACCCATTACCCATGTTTACAGCTCAATAAAAAGTAACTAAAATCCAGGGGTAAAGAGAACACTTACGTGGGAAGTTAGCATGATGGAAGGCAAACACCGGTTTAGGACAAACATCCCCCCCTCTCACTGTAATTTCTTTCTTTCGGCGTAGTTCATCAACCTCATACTATGGGAGAAAACAAAACAAACAAGTAAACAAAGTTATTCTAAACATGCAAAACTTGATTTGCCAATCAGGCTCAACAATCATCATCCGCTCCACAAATTACACTGGAAAACACGTCTAACACTTCGTCTAACACTTCTAACGGCTCTTTCACATACATCCAACTTCACCCAATTAGTAAGGATCCTCCCAACTTTGCGAGTCAATGAAGTGACAATGATAAGAGTTCCATCCCCACCCCACCCCCCAGAAAACAAATACTCAAAAATATTAAGTAATGTGCCCAAGGTCAAAACTAGGAAGGAGAAACAATGGAACTTGGAACCAAATGCTCTTTCCATTATACCTTTTTCCAAACAAGTAACCATTTCATGAGTAGAGTTCAAAACAATCACAATTAGATTAAAAAAAGACAAACAGAAGCATATTACATTAATGTTTTGGGTTTTTTTTAAAACGTATGTTTCTTGGGCGCCTGGGTGGCTCAGTCGGTTGGTCCTCTGACTTCAGCTCAGGTCAGATCTCACGTTTGTGGGTTTGAGTCCCGCATCAGGCTCTGTGCTGACAGCTAGCTCAGAGCCTGGAGCCTGCTACCGGTTCTGTGTCTCCCTCTCTCTCTGCCCCTCCCTGCTCATGCTCTGTCTCAAAAATAAATAAAACATTAAAAAAAAATTTTTAAACGTATGTTTCCAAGTTTCTTTGAGAGCCCCCCGTCCCCCGCGCATGGGAGGAGGGGCAGAGAGAATCCCAAGCAGACTCCATGCTGTCAGCTGTCAGCACAGAGCCTGACACGGAGCTGAGCTTGAACTCACCAATGGTGAGATCATGACCTGAGCGGAAATCAAGAGTCAGACGCTTAAGTGACTGAGCCATCCAAGCGCCCCGATATTATGCCAATGTTTTAAATTTAACTTCACAGATGAAAAAACCTTAACCTACTATACAGTGAAAATCTCATACACGACAAGTTGGGAAGCATACCAATAAATGAAAACCCAAACAGTAAGAGCCTAAGTACCACACTAGAATAAAACATGGCATAGCGGTACCAGTAAAGACTGCCTAATATGTTAACTTAGTTCATTACTGTGTATACAAAAAAGGTAAAATAAACCCCCGAAACTTACCGGAGTCAGCCTTGCCACTTCTGGATGCTCTACATAAAAATTCTTCTCAAACTTGGGGAGCTCACTCAAATCCCACTTCTTTTTACGTAAACGCTCCCCAGGATTACCAAATTTCTTCGGGGGAAGGCCACCACCACCTCTTGCTCCAAATCTAGAAACATCAAAATTTTTGAGTATTTAGTTAGGAGTATGGCACCTTACGTCCATAAAAACAATGGTTATGATAGGTGAAAAATTAAAAACTTTTATGTTTAGAGAACTGTATCATGGGGATTACGACAAGATTCTGGAATCACTGAAAAGGCCTGAGTTTTGATTCTACCACTTATGGTACAATTTTGAACAATTTAACTTCTCTGTACCCCGTTTCTTATGTAAGTAGAAACACTACGACTACCACCTATTTCAGAGACTGCTACGAAGACAAAATGATATGAGTGAAGTGTTTAAAAAAAGCATCTGGCACAGTAAGCACTCAGTACAAGTTAGCATAAGGGTATTCTTTCAACAAAGTTACCATACCAAGTACTGTGTTAAGTGGTGCTGGATATTAAACTGAATAAAACAGAAATCTCTATTCTTGTATAATACTCAGACATGTAGGCAAAGGAAGACATTAGTTTATGTTTAAATTAAAGGCAAGAGTGTGGACAGGTTGCCCCATACTTGGCAGTCCCATGACCCCCTTATCCATAACTTTGATAAGCACTCCTACTGTCCGCTAATCTAAGGAAAACTCCTAGGGCCCCTATAAGACCAGTAGGCTACTCTTCACCTTTAGTTTACGCTAATCAATAGCCAGAAAGGATTTATGACGTCTCCTTCCTCTTAACTGCCACCTTTACCTTCTCCTTTTTGTTCCAGGGAAATAGTACTTTAATTTAACTATAAATTTACCAAAGAAAACGTTACTAAGTCTCATTTAAGTGTTTTGGTGTTTGTTTGTAATCTCTATCCCCGACATGGGGCTCGAACTCACAATCCCCAAATCAAGAATCACATGCTCCACCAACTGGGCCAGCCAGAAACCTCTACTCAGATTTTAAAAAAACGTTTCAAACAGACTTAAAGCCAATCTTTGTCTTGTCTAACATTTATAACAGACAAGTTCAACTGCAATACAAATGACCACTAGGCCTACTTGCAATGTCCTACTTTTCCTAGACCGCTTATGATGGTCTTCATTTCTGTATTTCAGCCTATTGAGGTGTGGGGCATTGTTTTGTATACAAGTAGGATACACTTAAGTTTCCATTCCATTTCCTTACGCCCTTAAATACTATACTGAATTTAACTTCCCCTTTCCACTCTAACCCACTCATAACATCATCTTGCAAATAGTTCCACATCATAACTGTAGCTGTACTATTTTAAAGGGCTTCAATTTCCTGGGATTAGAAGTGTTCCGAAAACTTACCCAACTAGACATTTCTCTAAATACAAAGACTGATGGTAGGAAATTTTCTTGGGACCACTGAGTATTTATCTACACTCAATAAGCCAAACTTGACAGATTCCATATATACTACTGAACTGTTAAGAGAGGTCAGGAATCAAAACAGAAGCATGTTGCAATGATACATGTATTGAAGACCTAGGATCAGTGACATCTTCAATTTGCCCTCAGGCACAGATCAATACAGAAGAGATCAAAGACCACCTGGATCAACTTTCTTCCCTATAAATGAAGCAACCAACAGTCCTAAGTAAGAAATAGATAGGTATTTAGATGGTCAAGCTTAGGCTTGCAAAGAACTGTAATGCCAATTTTTAGAGATTGTCAGCCTAGGTTATACTATTAATTTATGTAGTTTCTAGAAGGTGCTGTTTCAATGCTACTGCTGCATTCCAATGCCGCCCAGACCCTAAACTAATGATCCACAGAGAACTTTGGAAAGTAAGGTTCCTTTAAAGGCTTACTCAAAGGAAGAAGTTTCTCCCCCATCTTCCTATCACCTTGACTATTTATCCAAGACATACCATTCTATGCTACAAATGTATTTTGAAACCATGGGATTCTGCAGAAATATGCTATACCTTTATAAATAAAGCTCACCCAAATATTCAAGATAACCTTTTGCTTTTACATAATTTTTAAGCACATTCCTGTTAGCCTTCAAAAAAGCACATATCCCTGGCATACTACACTGTTCATTAATGTTTTGGCTGCATATTAAGTTTGACTTTGCAATAAAAGCAGCTCTGAAGATGTAGCAAGACCATGCTAGTTTAAATTTACAACGTATAAAATGTTCAAATAATCCACTGTTCAAACTAATAATCCATTTCAACTCTGTAACAGTTAAGAAAACAGCAGTTCAAGTTATAAATGAAATTTCATGGTAAAGGTAGAATTAAGAGACATTATGAAAAAGTGTCACTTTGTTTGAAATGAACAATTTTTAAAGCCTAAAATGTCTTTTGATAGTCAATATGGGATAAGTATGGATCAGTAATTCACTCTTTCCTCTTTTAAAATAATTTTTATTGTTACAGCATATATACGGTGAAATTAAGTATTAAACCAAACACCCACAGTAAAGAGGATGTTATTGGTACCTTGGTAGCTCTGTGTCTACTTCAAGTTCACAAACCCCATAACTACCACCTCAAATTTTGCTTTTTGTAATAGTTTTGTCATAGATGTCTTTATGGCTACTACTCTTCTACTACCATGTTTTTACTTAATGTTTGTGAGTCATCCAAGTGGATTTTAAGTTTTTCTCTTTTCACTGCTGTATTGTATTCTACTCGTATGTATACCCACACTATCCAGACCTATGAGCTGTTTCCAATACTGTCATGAACAATGCTGGCACAAACATTTCTGTTCGCAAATGCTGGGGGACGTGTGCAAGGGTTTCTCTAGGCTTTAATGTCTAGGGTATAAAGCTTCAGACGGAATTACTTGGTCATTTTCAACTTTACTAGCTACTGTCAAATTCTTTTTCCTAAATGGCGGCACAGAAATTCACTTCTAAATTTAGCTATACAGTGAAACACCAAGCAAACATTCCACTTCCAGCCCTCCAAATTTAACACTAAGATCAAATACTTTCCTTCCTAACAAGGCCTCATCTTTTATTTTGCAATTCAAATGATAATGGAGGTGCTTGTGACTAGTAGGTCTGGGACGTCTGTATTTGAACCACAAAAAAGAAAAATGGTCGGCGAAAACATCAGTACCAGGACACCCTACGACAGAGACAATTTCACAAAGTATCTTAATTCCACAGAACAATGCAAAGTAAAGGCAAGTATTAACGCACATCTTGAGCTGAGAAAATAGGGCTCACAAAGGTCCAGGATCTTGCCCAAGGTCACATATATATTAATAAGTGGCATTCCATTACTTTTTATCCAGAGGTAAGTCTTTTATTACCAAAAAATAACAGCACACACGAACACGGATTTCTTAAGCAACTTTTTCCTTTTACGGATTTTAAGATTTGAATCTCAGTATCTGCACAGACTTCAGAACTACTTTCGTTAACTTTCAACCCCCAGAACCGTGAAATCACCCCATCAAAAACTTTCTAGCTGGGCCGCGAAGTTAATGCCCGAGACCAAGTGGAAAGAGAGACCCAAACACAGGGAGCGGGGGGACCCTAAAATAACCATTAAAAAAAAAACCCCAACTCCCCCCCCCCCCTCAAACAAGACCATTTAGATGGCTGGCAATTCCACGGCTTTACTGCCCAATGTGCTTCCTTCGAATTCTCTGAAATACGACTAAAGCGGACTTAAAAATAGATTTAAAACGAGAAGTCAGCCTCTCGGTCGCGAGTTAGTTTCCAGATCCGTTAACAGTGATCTCGGGCGGCCGAGAACGTAAGGGAAGCCAGCTGGCGTCGAGGTTTTCCCAGGCCGAGCTCGGAGACCTCTTCTCAGCAAGAACATCCGTGTTTTACAGATGAGCGCTGAGACCTGGAGATCGAATGACTTGCCCAAATCGGCCGGGCCGGGTCTGCGGCGCCAGGGCCGCTCCCCGCCACCACGGCGGTCCGCGAGGAGGGGCCGGGGC
>NC_043709.1:9191119-9197994 GCF_006229205.1 Suricata suricatta | reverse complement strand
GGGGCCGGGGCGTCGCCAGGCCGCCGCCCCGCGCCGGCTCACCCGCGATCCCGGGGCGCAGGCGCCTCCCCCACGCAGGCCCAAACCCCAAACCGCCATCAAGTCCCGGGTCGCTCCGCTTTCCCGGAGTCGGGAGCGTCGCTCCCAGGCCCGCAGTCCGCTCCAGGTGTCCAGCTGGGCCGCAGGCTGCGGTCTCCTCAGTTAACAACCTTTCCCCTCCCCCCCTCAGCCCACGCACACGCGAGGCCTTCCCTCTCCCCCTCCCCCCTTACCCTCCACGGTCACGGTCCCGGTCCCGGTCCCCAAAGCCGCCTCCGCGCATGGTCCCAAACGGATAGAGATCTGGGAGCGGGGCACGGATGGCCGGGCTCGGGAGGGCCTGCGGCTCCGGTCTGGTGACGACCGATGGCGGCGGCGCCTCCGCTGTTGGGGCGGCGGCAGGCGCGGCGCTTTCTCGCTCCGACGCGCTGTCTCCCGTCGCAGACGCCACCGTCGCCGCCTCTCTCGTCGGAGACGGGAGCAAAACACAGAGAATCGGGGTTATAAAAACAGTGGGTAGGTTTGGCTACGCTCAAACCCGGCAGGGCCGCGGTTTAGGCGTCTCCTTCCTTCCCAGCGACTGCACAAAATGGCGGCCGGGGCTGAGCCTGCTCCAAGCTTAACGCTACGTACGCCGGAGACGATACGTAAACAGCGTCTTGGAGTCGCCCGAGGGCTTCGCAGAGTACTAAGGGTATTCTTGGAAGCATTCTACGTCAGTTGCGCAGACAGGCACATTCTGCATTCAGTAGAAGAAAAATAAAGTACGAAGAGGGCGTAGAGTTCTCGCGCCACCTGAACTAGAACGTGGGGAGGGGTGAGGGGAAGAGCCTCCGGTGCGACGTAACATTCTTTGCGTCGTTAGCCGGCCCACTATTGCGAAGATGCGCAGTGTGCGTAACGCATTCTGTTTGGAGAATAGAGGATTTTGCCGTGTTACGAACGCAGGACGGAATCCCGTCCTCCGTGTGCAAGTTGCTTTGCAGAGACAATAATTGTCCTCCATATTCGCAGCCGTCAAGTGTCAGGGCCCTCGGGCGCCTTAAGCCCAGGAAGGTCTCCCTGGCTAGCGCCCCTAAATAGCCCTGCCGTCTCCCTGGCTCCGCAGGCCTGGGCTTGCCGTCACTGGACGCGCGCCTCGGCGCCATTTTCTTTCGGTTGCTCCTCAACTGCGCTATCGCCGGCAGCCATGATGGATGCTCCTCGTCCGTTCTTCCCGGAGGTGATCAGTCGACGACGTCTCTGTTGGGTTAAAGTAGTCTCCTGCGCTTGGTTCACACCAAAGTGCCTTATCTGAACCGAATATTTACACTGACGCAGGCTGAGCACAGTAGGCTAGCAATGAACCGTACCCTGGAGAGGTAGACACCTGGGTTCCTCGGATCTGGAGGCCCTTGGGAGGCCCTTGGCGCGCTCCGGAGACGGAAAGCTTTAAAAGCTGTGGTCTGTAGACACAGAAAAGGTGAAGGCATGATAAGTGCGTGTTTTTAACCAGGCCAGACCGAGTTCCTCTCTCTAAATTCCTTCTAAGCTGGCTTCCAGCTTCCTGCTTTCTTCTCTCCCAGACTGGACTTTAGTCTCACAAGCTTGGCCGAATAGTGTCACAGAATTGTCACGCAGCTAAGGCCCTCAGAGAACAGCTCCTCTGTCGTCTCTTTGGTTTATTTCTACAGATGGGTGTAAGGGGAGATTTGAGGTCCCTCGCTGTGGGGCCGAGTGTTGTCTCCTACCCTGTTGAGAACGTTCCCCAAATTATTATACAAGCATAGAGGGGATTTGTGACAAGCTGTTCAGGTGTCTCTGGGGCCGTGGACGCAAATGGGCGATGGGAATCACTGGACAAGTGTTGAATGCCTGAAGGGCAAAGCAGTGACCAGATGGGTTCCTGCACTACTGGAGTTGATACTATAGCGGGGTGAGTAGATGAGACAATAAATGTTAGGTTATTTAAATATTGCTGACTAAAATAGAAAAAAGAATAGAAGGAGATGGCTTTTGTGTGCCTATGGGGGAGGGAATGTATAGGTGTCATAGCGTTACTAACATAGAGTGCCCTGGGGGAAGGCCTCCCTAATTAACATTTGAGCAGAGCCCAAAATCCCTAATTAACATTTGAGCAGAGACCAAAAGGGAAAGAGATATGTGCAAAGGCCCTGAGGCAGAATGTGGCTGGTGTATTTCCTGGAGGAAGGACCGGAGAGGACCAGATTGTGAAGGATTTGTAGGCCGCTATAAGGACTGTATCTCTTCCTTTTGGTAAAGTGGAAATCTCTAGAAAGTTTTCAGCTGGTTCCTATAATAAAAGGAACCCTATGACTACAGTGTAGAGAAAAGAGAGTGAGCTAGTACAGCAGCAGGCAGGTTAATTATGAGGCTAAGGCAGTAGTCCAGGCTAGAGATGACAGGCTTGGTGCAGGTTAATAGCAATGGGTGAAAGAGAAAGGGACGGATTGAAAGTTTAGCCAGTGATTTGCTAATGGGCGGGATATGAAGTGAAGAAGGCTCAAGGATAAATCTTGGAGGAGCGGCACAACAATTAAGCCCCTGTGGTTCAGAATGTACCGGCACTGAAGGGATAATTTGGGCTAGTTTGCCTATTTATCATATATGCTAAGTAACTAAATCTGAGGCTCGCTGTATAACGACTTATAAAGTAAGGTAGATCCGCTGAAACCCTCCCTACAGTTTCCTGAGGAGAAATTATTCATATTTTGCTGCTAAATCAGGTCCTTGTCTTACAGCATCTCATGGCTCCTTTGTCTTCAGAAAGTTTTTCACAGTATGTAATTATATATTTATGTCATTATTTGATTAAAGCACCTCCAAGAAAAAAATTACTTTTAGTCTTCCTAGGTCACACAAGTTTTTGATTATAAATTAATCCAAAGTTTGCATTTCTCATTCTTGATATATCTGTTTTCTTACCAAAGATGGTTGAAGCTGATTAATTTTTTTCTAAACACAGAGGAAGATTTTCATTAAGGAGAGAGGTCAGAGAGCCCAGGGATTTCATTAGTAACAGCCACGACTGTTTGCACAAAGAAAATATGCTTCACTCAATTCATCTTTATTTGAAAACCTAAGTACTTACCATTCGATCCAGCAGTTGTGCTCCTTAGTATCAACTGTAAGATTTGAAAACTTAATGTCCACACAAAAACGTGCACTGGGCATTTATAGCAGCTTTATTCACGATTGCTGAAACTTTGAAGCGACCCCAGTATCCTTCCGTAGGTGAACAGATAAACTTTGGTACCTCAGGGGAGTGGAATACTATTCATCACTAAAAAGAAATTCACTGTCTGGCCATGAAAAAGCATTGAGGAATCTTAATTGGGTATTACTGAGTGGAAGAAGCCAATCTAAAAAGGCTACATACTGTATGATTCTAACTACATGACATTCTAGAAAAGGCAAAACTATGGAGACATTACACAGATCGGTGATTGCCAGGGGATAGCGGTGGGGGAGGAGGATGAATAGATGGAGTATAGAGGGATTTTAGGACAGTGAGACTGTTCTGTATGGTACCAAGATGGTGTGAGTACATATTGTATTATATATAAGTGTATTATATATAAATATATAATATAAATATATATTATATTACATTATACATATACTATATAATTTATTTTATTATATAAATGCATAGTATTAAACATTCATCGAAACCCAGAGAAGGTACAACATTAAGAATGAACCATAGGGCCACCTGGGTGGCTCAGTCAGTTAAGCGTCTGACTTCGGCTCAGGTCGCGATCTCACAGTCCATGGGTTCGAGCCCCGTGTTGAGTTCTGTGCTGACAGCTCAGAGCCTGGAGCCTGCTTCAGATTCTGTGTCTCCCTCTCTCTCTGCCCCTCCCCTGCTCAGTCTCTGCCTCTCTCTCTCAAAATAAAATAAAGACATTAAAAAAAAAAACCATAATGTAAACTAGGGACTTCCGGTGATGATGATGTATTAACGTAAGTTCATCAATTGTAACAAATGTGGAGAGGGTTGATAATGGGGGAGAGGGGCTCTGCATGTGTGGGACAGGAGGTCTATCTTCCTCTCAATTTTGTTGTAATTCTAAAACTTCCCCAAAAATATAAAGCCTTTAAAAAAAAACTAAGAACTGACAGCCATGGAATGCTCTGCACACCGTATCTTACGCATGGGCTGTGAGCTGTTATTTTATTCTATCTGTAAGTGAGGTAACAGCACCTCATAGGATTTTAGAAAGAGCGTATGAAAATACCATTCAGAGTGACGCCTGGCACATAACACTCAATAAAAGTTGCTTGTTATCATCTCTCAGAAGAAACCACTTTCTCGTAAGAAAGTGAAATATCAGTTCTCAGAAAAAAAGCTGAGGCTTAGGAAGGTTAAGTCACTCGGCCAGGGTCCCACAGCAGTTGGCAGAGCGAGGAGCAAACCCAGGTGCTCGGCAAGGTTTTCACATGGAGCTACTGACGGTTTGGGCCAGAGGATTTTGCTGAGGGATTATCTTCTGCATCATAAGATGTTTAGCAGCATTCCTGGACTCCACCCATGACCTGCCGATGGAATCTGCCCCCTCCTCCAAGTTGTGACAACAAAATGTCTCCTAGGGAACATCGAGAATGACTCCAACAATTGGGAGCCACTGCTCTAGGACCCCTATGCCACCCTACCTCCCTGTGGCTCCCAGGATAATCATTCTCTTTCAATTGTCGAGTTTTTCTGCAAGTTTGGTTTGCCTTATGCAATTGCCAATACCAATGCCGGTTCTCATTTTATCTGTCTTATTGTTATTACAGCAGTAAAATTTGGATTCCAGACCCAACGTCCAGCCATCAAGAGAACTATTCCTTTTGCTTAGATTTTAAGGCCATAGGTTTTTGTTTTTCAGCAACTTTTACTGTCGACCGCCTTTGCTAAGTTCTGTGCATGCATTCTCTCTGCTCCGTGATACAACTCTGCAGTTTCAGTCATCCAACTCACCCAACGGTGAGATGCGGTTGCCAGGCTTTCTATCTCGGTAGGACTGAGGATAGTTTTTTGATAGTTTGATTCATGATATTTAGATATAAGAAGTTGAGAAAACTGACATACTGCAGTCAACAAGGCAACTTAAAGAAGTGGCTTTATAAACTATGGTGTATGAGGGACACTTATTTATTGATTGATTGATAATAAATTCAATTTTTTATTAATAGTTTATTACCAAGTTGGTTTCCATAGAACACCCAGTGCTCTTCCCCACAAGTGCCCCTCTCCATGACCATCACCCCCCTTCCCCTTCCCCCCTCCCTCTTCAGCCCTCAGTTTGTTCTCAGCATTCAAAGCTCTCTCATGATTTGCCTCGCTCCCTCTCCCCAACTCTTTCCCCCCCTTTCCCCTCCCCACAGTCCCCTATTAGGTCTCTCCTGTCAGACCTATGAGTGCAAACATATGGTATCTGTCCTTCTCTGCCTGACTTATTTCACTTAGCATGACACCCTCAAGGTCCATCCACATTGCCCCGAATGGCCAGATTTCATTCTTTCTCATTGCCATGTAATACTTCATTGTATAGATAAACTACATCTTCTTGATGGACATTTAGGCTCTTTCCATGATTTGGCTACTGTTGAAAGTGCCGCTATGAACATTGGGGCACATGTACCCCTATGCATCAGATGAGGGACACATTTAAACAGAGTTTTTAGGAAATCTATTTCCAAAACATGAACTTTAATATATACTTTTCTCTAAAATGGCAAAACTGAGAAATATTTTTAAAATGTCACCCTCCTGTTTTATAAACAAAAAGAATATTTGTCTTCTATCCTAAATCTCACTATGGGGGCACCTGGGTGGCTCAGTCAATTAAGCCTCTGACTTTGGCTCAGGTCATGGTCTCGCGGCTTGTGGGTTTGAGTCCCATGTCAGGCTCTGTGCTGACAGCTCAGAGCCCGGAGCCTGCTTCTGATTCTGTGTCTCCTTCTCTCTCTGCTCCCTCCCCTGCTCGTGCTCTGTCTCTCTGTGTCTCTCAAAAATGAATAAACAAAAAAAATTTTTTTTGCCATGAATGTACAAATATTAGAGGTGCTGAATGTACAGGGACAATTAGAAATGATGATATTGAAATGACAAAAGTAAATGATTCTAATGACTTGGTAACACATCCTTTTGCAAATAAAGAGAATTCCAGTTCTTTGCTTTCAACAAATGGAAATAAGACCACGTAGAATTTTCAGCCAGTAGATCATTAAAAATAATTTAAGAAAGATTACTAGATTTTTTGGGCATATAAGTTGAAAGATTAAAGAATTGAGTGACATTACTATACCAAAAGTCTTTCTATTCCCACCTTCTAAATTATGTAATCAAAGTTTATCAGCACTTGCAGCTATAAAAAGTGTAAGAAAAAAAAGAACAATAGCCAAAAGCAATATTCTTCCATGGATACAGGATATGTTTTTTTTTCTTAATCTGCCTCCATCTTATTTTTTTTTAATGTTTTATTTATTTTTGAGACAGAGAGAGAAAGACAGAGTGAGTGGGGTAGGGTCAGAGAGAGAGGGAAACACAGAATCCTAAGACAGGATCCAGGCTCTGAGCTGTCAGCACAGAGCCCAACCCGGGGCTCAACCCCACCAACTGAGATCATGACCTGAGCCGAAGCGGACGCTCAACAGACTGAGCCACCCAGGTGCCCCTCCCATCTTATTTTTAAAATATACCTTCCCAGGGCACCTGCCTGGCTCAGTAGGAAGAACATGCGACTCTTGATCTCAATGTTGTGAGTTCAAGCCCCATTCTGGGTATAGAGATTACTTAAATAAATAAATAAATTGTTTTAAAAGTTTAAAAAAAGGATACATTCCCA
>NC_043709.1:9108773-9191019 GCF_006229205.1 Suricata suricatta | reverse complement strand
CCCCAATGTTCATAGCAGCAATGTGAACAATAGCCAAATCATGGAAAGAGCCTAAATGTCCATCACCTGATGAGTGGATCAAGAAGATGTGGTTTATATACACGATGGAGTATTACATGGCAATGAGAAAGAATGAAATCTGGCCATTTGTAGCAAAGTGGATGGACCTTGAGGGTGTTATGCTAAGTGAAATAAGTCAGGCAGAGAAGGACAGATACCATATGTTAGCACTCATAGGTCTAACAGGAGAAACCTAACAGAAGACCATAGGGAGGGGAAGGGGGAAAGAAACTGGGGAGAGAGAGGAACACAAATCATGAGAGACTATTGAATACTGAAAACTAACTGAGGGCTGAAGGGGGAGGGAGAAGGGAGGGGGTGATGGTCATGGAGCGGGGGGCACTTGTGGGGAGAAGCACTGGGTGTTATATGGAAACCAATTTGACAATAAACTATTATAAAAAAGTAAATATAAATAAATAAAAAGGCTTTTTTAACTTTTGGGGCGCCTAGGTGGCTCAGTCGGTTAAGCACCCAGCTTCAGCTCAGGTCATGATCTCACAGTTCATGAGTTCAAGCCCTGTGCCAGACTCTGCGCTGACAGCTCAGAGCCTGGAGCCTGCTTCGGATTCTGTGTCTCCCTCTCTCTCTGCTCTCCCCCCGCCCCCCGCCATGTTCTGTCTCTGTCTCTCAAAAATAAATAAACATTTTAAAAATTTTTTTAAAGATTTCTTTAATTTTTAAGTAATCTTTACACCCAATGTGAGGCTCGAACCAACAACCTGAAGATCAAGAGTCTAATGCTCTACCAACTTGTAGCCAGCCAGGTGCCCCTCCTATTCATGTATTTTTAAAGGAAGATGTTGGGTATCAAACTGCTATGGTATTTAAATTACACTGGGATACATTTAAAAGAGTGATGTGACAGTTTCATTTTAAAATGCCAATATTTGGGGTGCCTGTGGCTCAGTTGGTTAAGCATCCAACTCTTGATTTCGACTCAGATCATGACTCATGGTTCATGAATTCTCTCTGTGCCTTCCTCACTCATGTGCGCGTGCTCTCTCTCAAAAATAGATTAAAAAAATTTTGTTAATGTCAACTGCTTCGGGGAAGAGATAAAATAAAATGTCAATACTTCACTGTATCACAAATTTCATCCTTTAAAACAATTTAAATCTACAATGAAAAAGTTTAGGCATCAACGTATGTTCTGTTTTCAGAACTTCTTTAGAGGTACCATTTGAAGACGGCTAATCTAAAGAGGTGACCCCAGACCACGTAGCCATGCCCCACCTACAATGGGTGCGTCACTGTCCAGCTCAGTGTTGCTAGGCAGAAATTTAGGCTGAGAGGTGTTAATTATGGACTCTAGTTGAATGCGTGTGTTTGTGGCTTCTGTATTAGACAGAAGAATGGAGTTCCACTGTCGCTGTTTTTCAACTTTGCTATTCTCTATAAGTCTTTTGCTTAAAAACCCTCAACGGCTCCCCAAGACCCAGTTTTCCTTCCATAGTCTGAGGTTGAAGGCCTTCCAAATTCTGGCTCCAACCCACACCACCTCCCTGCTTCAGCAAACTTCTATTCTCTAGTCTTCACTCACGTTTAAAATGTTTACTTATGCTAACTTTTGTGATTTTTATTAATCCCTATCTATACATGCGAATAGAAAAACTCAGGGTCTACTTCCGTCCCCTGCCTGCTTGGAAACTTAGAGACGTGATCTGTCCTCTGGGATTTAAAGGCATTAATCAGCACCTGGAAAGAATATTTTTTCTGTTCTCCTGAAAGATGATGGGGGCAGCTGTTGGGTTCCTCCCCTCAACACAGCAGGCAAGCAGGCCGAGGAAGAGGAGAGTTGAGACTATGCAGTCAGCTCACTAGGGGTGACATAGTCAAGAATTAAGAGAATGACTCACAAGCCTAGAGATTAACAGTGTTACTTCTCCTTAAAGACTCTAAACGAGAAAGGGGGTATTATAATTAATTATAATTAATAAGGTGTGATGAATACTACACTCAAATGCTTAGCACTTATCTTTCGGAATGCCCAGGATGATACATCCACCCTGCCCTTTCCCTCAGCAAATGTACCTTTCTAATTAGGGTGGGGACAAGAAACCTTTTTTTTTTTTTTTCTTTTGTGACAGGAAAAGTTGTTATAATTCCCTAGCAGCCTTCTAAGTCAAGGGATCCTAGTAGCGGAAGGCTCTTTGTTTTGCTGAATATAAATGAATTTAAAGACAGTGTTGAGTGATGTGTCTGGCAGTGCAAAATCCGAGAAGCCAGAGAAAGTAAAAAAGTTTGCTTGGGGGAAGTGAGAGAGGAGGCGGTAAGGCAATGGCTTGACCTTGGACAACATTGAACATGCTCTCGAGTGCTCAGTAGAGGGTGTTTGTTTCACAGAGGTGCCGTTGAGATGCCTGGAGTGCCGAGTTCCTCTTCCAGAAGGATACTGGTTGAGAACAGAGACTGTCCGTGTCTTCACGGCCACATACGACGTAACTGGTTCTCAGTCCAGAGAAAATTCTGAGATGTTCCACTAGATTGCAAGGCTCAGGGATGTAATCTTCTTTCGATCCCTGGCTCCCCGAATTCTCTGGTGCTGCTCACTCCTACAGCCCCTGTCCCCACACATCTATGTCCACTGTCGCAAAGGTTACAGCCAATCCCAGGGTTTTCAGCAGTTGGAAGTCCCGGTATGGCTGACATTACTCCTCATCGTGTGCTAGCAAGAGGAAAACAGCTCTCACTGGCTTGGACTGAGCGCACAGAGGGACCAAGGTGATTTCCACGGGAGCTTGTTAGCTCTGGAGAAGCATGAAACTGACCCAAGCAACTTTCTGGATCACTGTGGCCAACACCATCTGCCACGTCACAGCTGGGCCCCAAAAGCGTTCAAGATCAGCGCTGCCAGAGCTGTGTGACTGGCCGCGCTGGTGCTCGGGAGGCCCGGACAGTCTCCAGAACTGCAGCAGGGCCTCATCTTTGCTGGCGACACCAACCTGGAGCATCAGTGATCGGCAATCTTGGCTTACTTTTGACAATCACAGAGAGGAAAAGTCAGCTCCACACGCTGGAGGGGAGGGAGTAGGTTTATGCTAAAGCAGCTGAGCAGGAGTTAGAGGAGTGAGTTCATGAGTTTCAACAGATTCCACTGTGTTCTCCAGACAGATAGAAGGATGCTGATCAGGTCCAGAGCTGAGGAGAGAATCTGAGGGGAAAGTTGGCAACATCCTGCCGAGGAGCAGAATGAAAAGGAGAATTGACCTGAGAGTATAGAATTATGTACTTTTATTGTACATTTAGAAATCTACTTTAGAAATACAATTGTACTTTGGAAATACATAGACAATAATGTGAAGAAAAACGGGCTGGCACCAAAAATCAGACCACAAAGACAAAAACAGTGAACACATCGATGGGTCAGTTAAACACCAACTGGTGTCTCTAAGGTTTTATATAATGAGAAAGAAATCTCTGGTGTTTGAATAATTTTGATCACGGAGACAAAATACAGTTTGCACACAGCTGGAGGAAAACCCAGTTAGCATCAGGGTTATCTCTTAGGAAGGACTGTTTTATAAAGGCCACCAGGCCTAAGCACACGCGCACGCATGCGCGCGCACACACGCACATCCCTACCTGACTGATCTGCGGGTGCTTCGGATTGAATCAAAGGGGAGGCTTTTGCTTTTCTATACGTATATAACTCTGAATTTGAGAATTCAGGGGGGACTGCAGCCCCACTGTTCCCCCTAACAGACTCCTGCTCAGAGTAAGTCGGTGCGAGTAGATTCACGTGGCTTCACCTCCTCCACCGACTGGAATTGCTGCGAAGACCAGTTCTTACAGTGGGAAAGGAGGGAGGCGACCCCCTGGCAGCCCTTGTGAACTGAATCCGGATTGTAGTGTTCAGGACGGGCTCTTTGGTCTCTGCCAACAAGGAGGGAAACTACTTGAGGAAGGGGGGTGGGGGGGAGGGAAGGTTGGCAGAGCAGGCATCCAAGAGCTGCCCAAGGTAGAGGGGGCTTGTCAGGACAATGTGAATGTCCAGGCTGCGCGGCAGGGCTTCGTATCTGCCCCGGACCTGGGCGGCTTCACCCCAGACCAGGCAGAGCCCTCAGGGAGTACTCTCACAGGCCCCTGGACTTTTGCTTTGAAGCTGTTAACCACATTTGCAGTTATTTGGGTGACTTTCCCTGTGAGTTCACGCGTCAGGGACTGTCTTGATTAATCATTACTGTATCCGTTGTACTTGGTGACTGACTAGTGTTTCAATATTGGTGGGATACAAGGCAGGATGCTTTGTAACTTAGGGAGGCACATATGTGTGATGTAAGACGAAAGAAATGTAGGAGTATTTGAAAGTAAATTCATAAAAATGAATAATTCTCTGGGGGAGGAAAGAAATTCAATCAGAGAGCATATTCAGGGGTCTTCCAGTTATATTGGTAATGTTTCATTTCGCAAATAATTCATTGACTGCATTATTTTTTGTACATTTTTGTCTTAAGTACTCCATTTACGCATTTAAAATATACATATGAATGAATGAATGAGGATAAATGCAGTGGGCCATCAGAGCCCATTAAGAATTTAAGATGTTGGGGCCCTAGGGGGCTCAGTCAGTTAAGCATCCAGCTTCGGCTCAGATCATGATCTCACGGTTCATGGGTTCAAGCCCCACGTCAGGCTCTGTGCTGACAGCTCAGAGCCTGGAGCCTGTTTCAGATTCAGTGTTTCCCTCTCTCTCTTCCCCTCCCCTGCTCACACTGTCTCTTTCTCCCTTTCAAAAATAAAAACAAAAACAAAACATAAGAATTTAAGATGTATACCCAAGCAACCTTATTCTGATTCCATTTTCATCAAGCAACTTTAACTCAACTTGAACTTGCTCACTGAGGCAATGTGTAGTTCAGGTCAATCTTCACATCTGGTCCTCTTGCCAATAAGTCCATTCTTCAATATCACGGGCATGCTGGTATACTCTCCCTGGCAGTGTATGTTGCTTGGTCAGACTGAACCATTTCTTTAGGATTTAATCAATGCTGGGGCACTAAACACATTGACGAGGGAGCCTTTGAAGGGCCTGCCCCTGAAGCATGGGACGTTCACCGCTATCTGAGACCTCTTGGGAACATTCCAACCAGCCTTCCCAGGTCAAAACCCTTTTCTCTGAGCCTACCTTCAGACTTACGTAGTCTTAAAAGTGTTATTTAAATATTTAAATCCTGCGTTGCAATTTAACTTTCTAAAAGCTTGTGTTTCGTGTTTCTGACCATATTGTAGGCTCTTGAAGATGAATTCTCCCCACCTGCAAAGGCCCAACAGAGTACCCTGTAGAAGCCTGTGATCCTGATGACTTCCAGGGAACCACAGCTCCTGGCAGTCAAGCCCCCGGGCAGTCCCCTCCCTCTATGACTCTGGGCGTGGTGCGTGACTTGCTCCGGCCAATGGGACATTAGCAAGCAGAGACAAGGAGAGGCTTGAGAAGCATTAGCCCTCTCAGACCGGCTACCATGTAAAAGCTCAGGCTAGATGACTGAATGATGACAGAGAGAAGTACCCTTTCATCCATCCATCCCTGCCAGGACCCCAGACGTACGGGCAAGGCCGCCTTAGACCCGCCAACCAACCCACGAGCTGGACGCAGCAATGCAAGCGGGCTGCTTCCTTGCCACTTCATCTCGACGTTGTCATGCTTGGATGTGAAGGTACAACTGCTGTAGCCATCTTTTGACTTTGAGAGGAGCTTCTGGAGAACGAACCAGCATTGAGGATGGGAAAGTGAAGAAACAGGAAGAGCTTGGGCCCTTGATGACATTATATAGTTGCTATTAATATTAATGATGTTAATGAACTTACTAGTTGATAAGCTCAACTTCTGAACTTTTTCTTATATGAAATGGCCTATTTCCTCATTGCTTAAGTTCCTTTGAGCTGGGTTTTCTGCTACGTGCAGCTGAAGGCACCCTCTTTTCTCTACACACAATGTGGGGCTCGGATGCATGACCCTGAGCTCAAGTCACATGCTCCACCCCCTGAGCCAGCCAAGTGCTCCCCGCAGCTGAAGGCATTCTAACTGACACACTCCGCAACCAGCTCTACCCGTACAAGTAGAAAACACCTGAAACGCCCTGCATGTAACAGACCAATGATCAGTGTGTCTTTGCTGAGGAAGTGAAAGATTTTGTGGTCGAGACTGCTAGTTTACTTACCCAACAACCGTTCTCCCCTTCCCCCTTTTTTATTTATTCTTTTTAAATTTTTTAAATGATTTACTTATTTTTGAGACAGAGAGAGACAGAGCATGAGCAGGGAGGGGCAGAGAGAGAGGGAGACACAGAATCGGAAGCAGGTGCCTCAGCACAGAGCCTGATGTGGGGCTCGAACCCATGAATATGAGATCATGACCTGAGCCGAAGTCAGAGCCTTAACCGACTGAGCCACCCAGGTGCCCCCCCTTCCCCCTTTTTAAAAAAATTTTGTTTAAATTTATTTTTGAGAGACAGAGAGAGCAGGGGAGGGTCAGAGAGAGAGAGAGGGAGACACAGAATCTGAAGCAGGCTCCAGGCTCTGAGCTGTGCTGTCAGCACAGAGTGCAACGTGGGGCTTGAACCCATGAACTGTTACAGCATGACCCGAGCTGAAGCCGGACACTTAACCGACTGAGCCACCCGGGCGCCCCTCTTCCCTTCCCCCTTAATTACAGAACTCTAAATTCTAGGTGAGCATATCGCCAGCCATCTAGAACAAAAGACTAGTTCTCTACTTCTTTGTAGGCCGTGTGACTGAGTGCAAGCCACACACGAGCAGAAGTACTGTGTGGGAAGGCTGCTTGCCAGGGGCTGACTCAGCTGGAAGAAACCTTTCTTTTTTTCCCCCTTCTGCCTTTATCTTTCTACCCCCAGCTTGGTTTCTCTGATGTTCCAAGCACTCTGTTAGGCCATAAGGTGACCTTGAGGATGGGAGCCACGAGCTAGGATGGTCAAGCCGAAAGACAAAGCAGGGGTCCCGAGGACAAAGTAGAGCTGCCGTAGCATCTCTGGGCTGCCTGGCTTCAGATTTGTCAACGAGAGAAAGAAAAACCTTGATTTTGTTTAAGACACTGCTATTTTCAGTTTTTCTTTTATATTCAGCCAACTAAAATCCCAACTTTCCTCTCAAAATATTAAAGACCGGTGTGGAAGAGTATATGAAGAGTATGAATAATGAGGAGTCGCTCGTCTGAGGGCTGAGGAAGCCCCTCCTTTGTCCCCACTCCCCGGCAGCAGCATTTGGGAGTCACTTTCTCTGTGCCTTGGTTGGAATTCTAGATTGCAAGTAATAGAGTTCAACTCTGGCTAACTGAAGCAAAGGAAGATTTGTCAGAAGGACATTAGAAGTCACCGAATTGGCAGGAGGCTGGAAAACTGCCCTGGGGATGGACAGGAGTCTGAGCAACACCGCAGTTTAGGCTTCAGGAGCCTGCAGTCTAGCAGCAGGAACAGACTGCCAGGTCGCTGGCCCTGCCGCTGGCCCTGCCGCCCTGCTGTCACTGCACGAATGAATAGCTTCTGACCCATGTTTTAATCCTTGTAACTGTCACTCAGTGTCCAATGTCTCAGGAGAGACTATATGAATTGGGGAGAGGTAACTTAAAAAAAATTTTTTTTTAAAGATTTCTTTTATGTCTTTATTTTTATTTATTTATTTTTTTTCGAGAGAGGCAGAGAGTGAGCAGGGGATGGGCAGAGAGAGAGGGAGACACAGAATCTGAAGCAGGCTCCAGGCTCTGAGCCGTCAGCGCAGAGCCTGACGTGGGGCTCGAACCCACAGACTGTGAGATCATGACCTGGGCCGACATCGGATGCTTAACTGACTGAGCCACCCAGGAGCCCCCCCCCGCAAAATTTTTTAAGCTTATTTATTTTGAGAGAGAGAGTGAATGGGGTAGGAGTGGAGAGAGGGAGACAGAGAATCCCAAGCAGGCTCCACACTGTCAGCTCAGAGCCTGACATGGGGCTTGGACTTACGAACCATGAGATCATGACCTGAGCTGAAACCAAGAGTTGGATACTTAATTGAATTAGTCACCCAGGTGCCCTCCCCTTTTGTTTAAAATAAATTTTTTTTAGGGGAGAGGTAACTCTTTAAAAGAAAACCAGGATGAGGTGCCTGTGTGGCTCAGTCGTTAAGCGTCCAACTCTCGGTTTTGACTCAGGTCATAATCTCATGGTTCACGAGTCTGAGTCCCGCTCAGTGCTGACAGCACGGAGCCTGCTTGGGATTCTCCTTATCCCTCTCTCTCTGCTTCTCCCTGTGCACTCTCTCTCTCAAACATAAATAAAAACTTAAAAAAAAAAAGAGAGAAAACCAGGGTGTTATTATGATGGAGAAATGGAAACTGTACAGCCCAAAAATTATACATATTCATCATATCCAAGCCAGAGTCCAGTGAAGAGCACTTGACTGGCTGCAGCCTGGTTTCCAAGGTCCCAATCCCTCTTTTCTCCATGAAAGATGTCTCTTCTCAGGTGCCTTGTCTATTGTATTCCCTAGTTTTGGCTTGGCCACCTTACTCTGATCTGGCTTTCGGTCTTTATTTTTTTCTTTGCTCTTTAGGGAATGATAGAACAGGAAAGTAAGAAAGAGATAGTAGAGAGATTCTATTTCAACCCCTTCATTTTCTAAGGCCATTTTTATTTTATTTTTTATTTTTATTTTTTGAGACAGAGAGAGTGCACAGAGGAGGAACAGAGGGAAAAAGAGACAGAGAATCTTAAGCAGGCTCCACACCCAAGAAAAGCGCAAGGCAGGGCTCAATCTCATGACTGTGAGGTCATGACCTGAGCCAAAATCAGGCCAGATGCTTTACTGACTGAGGCCCAGGCGCCCCTGAACCTCTTCAATCTCTAAATAGATACTAGGTTTCCCCAGATCTTGACTTGCATGTTTCTGACTGTAGCCAGTGTTGAGTAGAGATTGTGTCTTGTGCATCCTGGTGTTGGTTGGGGGAGGTCATGGCGCAGACATGAATGCTTGTTGACCTGTGAGCTAGATTCAGGCGATCAGAGGCTCCTTGCTCCCTCCTCTGTCCTTGGAGTATGGATTTCACTTGTCTTTCCCGTTTTGCCAAGAACATAGCCTTGAGAGAGTGATGTGCTGTTGAGAACACCCGCATGGTATAAGACGTAACTGAACCCAGTTAAGGCCTCTACAAATACTTTTAATATTTGACCGGCAGGGGCCAGGGTCCGTTCATCTTCCTGCTGCCCAAGACAAGCCTCATACGAAATGACCACCCACCAACAGAATGGCCTGCCTCTTTCTTTAGTTTTTCCCTGCCTTCCACCTCAGAGACCTTCAGATTACCCCCAGGAAGCTCCTGAGGAGGTTACAAGCCATCAGTGGTTGACCATTGACTGTATCTGATTCTTACTAACTGCTGTGGGTTCATGTCCCCCTTAAAATTCATGAGTTGGGGAGGGCGCCTAGGTGGCTCAGTTGGTTGAGCACCTGACTTTGGTTCAGGTCATGATTTCACTGTTGTGGGTTTGAGCCCCACATCGGGCTCTGTGTTGACAGCTCAAAACCTGGAGGTTGCTTTGGATCCTGTGTCTCCCTCCGTCTTTGCCCCTTCCCTACTCATGCTTTGTCTCTGTGTCTCAAAAAATAAAATGTTAAAAAAAAATAAAATAAATAAAATTCATGTGTTGAAGTCCTAACCTCAGAAGGTGACCTTATTCGGGATAAGGTCAGTATGGATGTAGTTAGTTAAACTGAGGTCATACTAGAGAAGGGTGGGCATCTAATCTAACATGACTGATATCCTTATAAAAAGGGGAAATTTGAACACAAAAACACACACACAGTAAGAATGTCATGTGAAGATGAAGGCAGAGATGAGGTGATTCTTCTACAAGCCAAGGACTGCTGTAGATCTCCAGGAAACCACCAGAAAGAAGTTAGGGGAGAAGCATGGATCACATTCTCCCCCACGGACCTCAGAAGGAACCAACCTAGCCCTTGGACTTCTAGCTTCCAGAACCATGAGACAATAAGATTCTGTTGTTTAAGCGACCCAGTTTGTAGTACTTTGTTTTGGCAGTCCTAGAGAACAAATCCATAACCTTCCAAGTGACACGTCCGCATTCCTGTTCGGGATGCAAACATAACCTCCTCTCACAGGTTAGAGAACTTTGTCCCTGTGACTCCTGTATTTACTCAATCTCACACCAATTCTTAACTACATTTTGTTGTTTTTCTAAAATGTTTTTTTTTTAATTTATTTATTTGAGAGAGAGAGAGAGAGCATGTGAACAGGGGAGAGAAGCAGAGGGAGAGGGAGAGGGAGAGAGAGAGAGAGAGAGAGAGAGAGGGAGAGAAAAAATCTTAAGCAGGCTCCATGCTCAGCGAGGAGCCCGACATGGGGCTTGCTCTCACCATCCTGGAATCATAAGACCTGAGCCGAAATCAAGAGTCAGACACTCAACTGAGCCACACAGGCGCCCCATTACTCTGAAATGTCTATTTCGCTGCCCCCCTCCAGTCCCATGCTTTACCATCTCACAGTTCAGTTATAACTGGTTCCCAGTTGTCTCCCTGATGCCGATGTTATTTCCTTTATCCATTTTCCATTCACCATCAGACCGATCCTCCAGCTTCCCCATGCCCACAACTTCCAAGCAGAGTGCTCCTAAGCCTTTCCTTTTTTCTACTGTAAAGCTTTCCCATTCCTCTCCCTGCCTTTGAGTCTCTACCGAAAGCAAACAGAGGTCACTAACTCTCTTGCCATAGCAAACTGCGAATCAGTAGTCTCTATCCTCATTTGGTAGTCTTTGTTTTTTGTTTTTGTTTTTGTTTTCTACAGAATGAATAAGGGAGGGGAAAAGGCAGGCTTTTTCTAGTGTTTTTTTGTTTTTTTTTTTTAATTTAGTGGGATGTAAGCCTAGAGCTGCAAGCAGCTTCTTGGCTCCAGTGCGGGGGAGGGGGGGGGCGGGGGGAGGAGCCTGTCTGAGAACAATAGCACGGAAATAATCAGAACAGGAAAAGGAGGCAGGGAGAGCAAGTCCAGACGGTGCCGGTTGAGGTCTTGGCTCCATCTGTGGCCAAAGTCAGCACTACTCCTGGACTTTTCAAGTTTTATGAGCCAGTGAATTCCTGTCTCCCATTTGCTGCTCTGAGTTTCCGTGGCTTGCAACCAAATGAGTTCTGAGCAATAAAATCTCTTTTTCCAGCTCTTCTGTCCCCCTTAGAATAAGGGGGGAGAGCTGTTTCTATAGTCAGGTGGAGAGAGAGGACTGAAAGCCCCGACACCTGGAACCCTGGCCTAGCAGAATTCCATGGGTGTCTGTCGCACTATCTGCGGTTCTGTCCCAAAGTTGGGCCCTAAGGTCACAGATTCTTAGATCACTGTCCTCAGTTCTCAGCCACTGTTCTTCAGAGCAGGACACACAGGAGTCGCCGGGCCCAGAGCGGTCCCCAGCTTCAGCTACGTGCCATATTAACACCAGCCTCTCCGTAGAACTGTAGGCTCTTGTGGTTTCCAAACACTGTCCACCTCTTGGTAAAGTCTCTCTGGTGAGGGGGTTACTCAGTGTAACCCAGAAAGTTTTTCTGAATCTCAAATCTTGGGACTTGTATTTCTTTTCCTACCAAAAGGCTCTGGGCTTCTACATAATTAGTCCATTCCCCTCCAGGGCTCCACAGACCTCGGAATCTTGAGTTGTGACTCAGTTTTTATCAAGTAACAAAATCTTCCCTTCCCCAGGACAAAAGTATGCATTTATATTTGTATACCAAAAGAAGCCATTTAAGTGACTTTGCTGAATACAGAAAATCTGCTCCTAGATGACTTTGTGTCTGCTTATTCAGAGAAGCAGCTTCTGTGGTTTAAAAAAAGGAAAAAGGAAAAAAAAAAAAAGCTCTTCTTTCCCAGTACACCATCGGAACAATTTCTGCTTGTCAGGCTGGTCTCTGTCACCAAATCCCAGCTTCTGTGCCTTTGCACATGCTGTCCCCCAGCTTCACCTTTCCGCTTTTGGAGTCTTATAATCCAAGACCACACTACTGAGTAGTTATATAATCATTTGCTCTCTCTCATTTTTTCATAAATATTAGTATTTTCTCTTAACTAGTGTTCACATTCTTTGAAGACAGGAATCTTATTTTCTTTGTACATTTTTTAGCTCCAAGCATTGATGAGTGAATGACAATGGATAATCAAATACCTTTAAAAAAAACTTTTTTTTAATGTTTTTTAATTTATTTTTGAGAGACAGAGAGAGACACAGAATCTGAGGCAGGCTCCAGGTTCTGAGCTAGCTGTCAGCACAGAGCCCAACGCGGGGCTCAAACCCACGAACTGTGAGATCATGACCTGAGGTGAAGCCGGACGCTTAACCGACTGAGCCACCCAGGTGCCCCAATCAAATAAATACCTTTTGTAACAAATGGTTCTTTCAATACTTGTATTTTCATACAAGGTGATGCAACATAAGCGATTAAATCTTTTTGAAGTCTATATTGTCATGGTAAATATTATTAGTATTTTAATTTTTAAATACTTTTAATCATACATTTATTTTGAAAACTAGAGTTTATTTTTGTGTCACAGTTAGAAAAACAGTATTTTTTTTGCATTTCTAAAAATTAGTATTCAGAAATTTTACATGTAAATTAACTTTAATGTATCTCTTTAATATTTTGAATTCTCTACCCCAAACTTAAAATATAAAACTCATGCACTATTGATTACCCCAAACTGTAAAGTTCCTAGTTACCTTCCTCTTTATCTTTCCAATAAGAAGTTTGTAAAAAATAAAACATTTAAAAAATACATTTTTTAAAAGTAATTTCAGCTTCTCAAAATGTCAAATGGCTTAAAATTTAATTTAATATTTCTTTTCTGTTGCTAAAGGCGAATATATAGTTTGATGTTAATACAACTAAAACTTTTTTGGGTGTCCTGTAAACATCCCTTCCGTTAACGGTACCCTCCTTTGGAAATGTATCCACCCTTGCTACCTTTCAAGAGGAACCGGCAGGCGAATGCAATATTTCCAAGCCCTTAGATTTTCCATCTGTTCAGTGGCTCGCTTTGGACCCCTAAAGTGAGGGGGTCAGTTACCCCTTCTCATTTTCAGTAGGTTTATTCATATGAGTTTCAATAGTTTTATTCATATGAGTTATATATAAACTCATATGTGAGTAGTTATATAATCATTTGCTCTCTCTCATTTTTTCATAAATATTAGTATTTTCTCTTAACTAGTGTTCACATATGTGAGCTCATATGTGAGTTTATATATATTCCTGAAGTGACATACAATATATAGTTAATACACATAAGGGACTTTTACTGTAAATACAAGACTTAAATTTGTTTTGCTGATTTTCCTTTAACAATAACATGTGAAAAAAAACAAACTCTTCAAATTTTAGACTGCTTTTCCATTTCTTCAGCTCCTAATAAGCACTAAGAAGCAATTTGCATCAATTCGCCACCTACTCCTTGGCATCCCCAATTCCTCCAGCAGTGATTGCGAAGGTGGCTTCATTTTCAGGCATCTCTGGGCTAACAGAATACAAGGGAACAGAGGTTTATAAAAAGCTCCATTTCTATAAATACCATATTCATGTCACAGGCATCACACTCCTATCAGTCTGAGCCTCCAGAGACATTTCAGAGTTGCGAGAGCTAAATGTGGACTACAGAAATTTACCTATAAGTATTACCAACCCTCACAAACACTTACTGAACAACTTCCATTTGCAAGGTTCTGAATATCAAGAAACATCGCCCCAAACTTGGAAACAGGCAGAAGGAATAACTAGGGGTTCCTTCAGTCTACTCCCAGGCAGGTGTCGCAGGCCTCTGGGGGCCGGATTCAAAAGGGATATGCACGTTTCTACTGATTAAACGAATGCAGGGGAAAACTGTGAAAGGCTCTGAAGTGCACTGAAAGATTACTGAGCACCATTGGTGGAAAAATAGGGTGGGGCACCTTGGTGGCTCAGTTGGTCGAGCGTCTGACTTCAGCTGAGGTCAGGATCTCCCCGTCTGTGGGTTCGAGTCCGGCGTCAGGCTCTGTGCAGACAGCTCAGAGCTCAGAGCCTGGAATCGGCTTTGGATTCTGTGTCTTCCTCTTTCTCTGCCCCTCCTCCACTCAAGCTCTGTCCCTGTCTCTCAACAATAAATGAACATTAAACAAAATTAAAAAAGAAAAGAAACATAGGTTGCTCAGCACACCCTTCCTGGTTCCCCAGGTTCTGTGAGGACTCTGCCTTTCATGGTCTTTGAGCTACTTTACAACTTGGTAAGTTGTAGGTAACCAAGAGTAATACAAATTATTCTTGTCCATAGAAATGTAAATTGTATGAGGAGGAATGCAATTGATTATTGTCCTATGGATACTGACCTGCTTTTGATCAACTTATAGTTCATGTTAGCATTCCTTATTTGGCTCCATATATATGCTTATTTGATTTTTTCTTTGATCTGGTTATAAAATTGTATTATTTCCTGCATTAATTAATGAGTTAAATAAAATCTTTGACATTTCATGTTTGTATGTGATTATATGGTCTTTAAAATTTTACCTTTTAATTTATTCTACAACGCTGTAGGAGTCGAGGTTAATTTGTAGGAAACGGATAGCAACGCAGATGACTCTTGTCTGAGGACAATGCAGATGCTGCCAGGCTATAGCACTGGAATCATTGTGCAGAGAAGCAACTGACTTCCCTCCAGTAGAAAAGACAACTTCAAATGTTATAATTTATCACCTGGTAGGATATTAACCAGTTTTCCATCTATTTGCAAATTTATTTCATCATTCTTTTGATTGACTATGTAAATCTCGGTTAAATTATCCTTTGAATCAATTTCTTCGTCAAGTAAGGAGTTGAAGCAAGCCTTTGATATATGTTTTATATTTATTTGCAAGAATGTCACGTTTTTTAACTTGTGAAAATCATACCTTATTATGTACTAGATTTTACAGATTTCACAAAAATGAGACAGAGTTCTTTCTTACTCTCAAGAAGTCTAACAGGTGCGGGGCGCCTGGGTGGCTCAGGCGGTTAAGCATGCAACTTTGGCTCAGGTTCCGATCTCATAGGTCATGAGCAGGTGCCCCACTTCTGGGTAAGTGAGCTTGAGCCCTGCTTTGGGTGAGCACGAGCCTGGCTTCTCTCTCTCTCGCTCACTTTCAAAGAAAAAAGTCTAATAGGTGAACTATGACAAACGATTAATATGCAAAGCAAGGTAAATTGCATAAAGTCTGTCTATATATATATATATATAATAGAACTCTGAAGAGAGGAGACATTATCCCAACTAGGTTGATTAGGAAAGGCCTCACAGATAACTGAAGAGGCTTTTCAGGCAGAAATGGGTGGTATTCCAAGGAGAGGGAACAGCATGAACAAACAACTGGAATAGAGATACTTGTTTTGTAGATAAGAATAAGAAGAATACGGAGTTAGGTGTAGATATGCCCCACTTAAAGTACCTGTGGGACGCTCCTGCAGCGGAGCTCTGCAAGCAGGTGGAAATGAATATCTAAAGTTTGCGTAAAAGGTCAAACAAGAAATAAAAATTGGAAAACCACTGATCACAAGACAAAGAGCCTACTGCTACTTCGTGTTGTTATTCTATCCAGGTTGTGGTGACCGTTTAGTAATATTAGTAGTTTTCATTTATTAAGTATTTACTAATTTACTCCAAGTCTCCTTTAATTATTTTATTTAAATCTTATGAGAACCCTTGGGTATGAATTATTATCCACATTTTACAGAGGAGAAGATTGAAGTTCAGAGAGAAGTCATTTGCCCAAGGGGATACTGCTGGTAAATGAAGATGCCAGATTAGAGACTAAGGTATTTGACTCCAAAGCTCATGTTCTTTTTTTTTTTTTTGAGAGAGAGAGAGAGAGACAGAAAGAGAAAGAGAGAGAGAACACAAGTGGCAGAGGGGCAGAGAAAAAGAGAGACAAATTGAGAATCCCAAGCAGGCTCTATGCTTTCACGGCAGAGCCTGATGTGGGGCTCAAACTCATGAACTGTGAGATCATGATCTGAGCTGAAATCAAGAGTGAGATGCTTAACCGATGCCCCCAAAGCTCAAGTTCTTAACCACTAGACTAAACTGCCTCTCAAAGTTGGTTTTCATTTTTTGATTTTGTTGGTTCTGTTTTGTTTTCTGAGGGGGTAGAGATGAGGCTGTGTACTCCGAGCTGTGGTCAGGTTACCTCCCTTAGGAAACAGCAGGGGGCCCCCCTGAGGACCGCAGATGGGCTATAAATAAGGCTTGCTGCGCTAAAATGAGAGCTGGTAGGAAGGCCTGAACAGAATCAGGAAAGAACCTTTTGTTGGCAGATACTCAGCTGGCCACTTACAAATGGCAGGAAGATAAGGAGGTGAGAAAGAGGGAGGCCTAGCAAGCTATCTACAAAGTTGAACTGGTGTTTTTTTGTTTTGTTTCTTTAAATTCTGTTCTAGAAACAGAATAAAAATCAATTACTTCAGAAACTTCACCATTTGGGTACCTTTTCAATTTTTGGTAATTATTTAAAATTTGTTTTTCCTTTGAATTCAGTGAGATTCTTTGTTTTTACTGTCCACTGATCTCAGATATGCTAAGTAGAATAAAATAAATGGGGTTTTCTTCACTCAAAAGCTTTAAAGGGAGAGAAATGCATACCTGGGGGCCATCAATAGTTACTTATGGGAGCAGCGACTGCAGTGACATCCTAGGGAAAGAACTGAGTCCCTTTTTGCAGTCACTCCTGTACCTCTGGGAATTCTTCTGATAACCCTTTCTGCCCAATTCCTTGAGAATTTTGTCTTTTCTCTGAACAGGAAATGCTTTTCTATACATCTGTATAAGGTAGTAGTTGAGGCCCTGGAAGTAGCTATAGTAGACCAGCTAAGACTGTCCTCGATAGATCATCTTCAGCAAACTAAAAAATAGTGTAATGATTAAAAGTTTCGGCCCTAGGGGTGCCTGGGTGGCTCAGTCCGTTGGGGGTCTGACTCTTGATTTCATAATCTCACAGTTTGTGAGTTCAAGCCCCATGCCAGGCTCCGTGCTGACAGCATGGAGCCTGCTTGGGATTCTCTCTCCACCCGCCCCTGCCTTTCCCCTGCTCATGCATGTTCTCTCTCTCTCTCTCTCTCTCTCTCTCTCTCTCTCTCTCTCTCTCTCTCAAAATAAACTTAAAAAGAAAAGAAAGACAAATAAAAGTGTCAGCCCTAGATTCAGACACCACAGATTCAAATCCTGGTTCCAACCTTTATTGATTGTGTGATTTCCGGGGAGTCCATTCATTTACTCTTTAAGAAAATATTTATTGAGCACCTGCTATATCCTTGTTATAGGCGCTTAAGATCTAGAACTGAAAACAAATAGACAAAGATTCCTGCCGTTGTAGAACTTGTATTTGGTGAGAAGAAAAAAACAGATAATAACTAATGAACATAATAAATAATAATATGTTAGAAGATGATGAATGTTACAGAGAAAGAAAAAATAGAACTGGCGGGGAGGGAGAGAAGTGTGGAAAGTGGGAGGAGCTGCAATTTTAAATAGGGAGATCTAGGCCCGTATTGTGGAGAAGGTAACATTGGATCAAAGACTTGAAGGAGGAGAGACTGGTAACCAGAGTGAGGGCTATGTGGGGAAAGAATATTCTAGGCAGGGATGACACTAAGCGCAAGGCCCCTAAAGTAGAAGTGTGGCTGGCATGTCCAACAGCAAAGTGCCCGCTGAGGTGGCGGTGCTGTGAGAAGGGGGAGCGCAGGGACAACAGGACAGGGACACTCACCTAGTGCTCTGAAACCGCTGTAGAGACTCGAGCTTTTATTAAAATGGGGAGCCGTTGGAGGGTTTAAAGCCAAGGTCAGACATGATCTGACTTAATCTTACAAAGGATCACTCTGGCTTCTATGTTTGAAATATATTGTAGGGGCGCCTGGGTGGCTCAGTCCGTCAAGTGTCTGACTCCTGATTTCGGCTCAGGTCATGACCTCACGGTTCACAGCTTTGGGGCCTGCATCGGGGCTCTGTGCTGACAGTTGGGAGCCTGCTTGGGATTCTCTCTCTCTCCTTCTCTCTCTGCCCCTTCCTTGCTTCTGCTCTCTCCCAAAATGAATAAAGTTTCAAAAAACAGTAACAAAATAAAATAGACTGCAGAGGGCCAACGGGTTACCTGTTTCCTCATGTGGCAAATAGGGACAACGACTTCCATCTGGTAGGACTGTTGTCATAAACGATGACATACACGGATCTGAGGCACTTGGTGCGAGGCCTGGGGCATAGTAGCCGCTCAGTAAGTATTAGTTACCACTATGAGCATCATCATCTTCTCAACGGAAAAGTTTTCTTTAAAGTCAAGAATTCTTTGTGGGAAATCCTTAGGGACCAGAAAGAAGGGAGGACAGGCTGCATAGCAAATTAAGTTTTGACGCTCTGATCTAGTTTTGCTGTTTTTATTCAAATTTATGGAAATTTGACATTACTAACCTCTACAATAACTTTGATTACCCTTTACTGAGCATGCAGAGCCCTAGTATTCTCTCAAGACTGTGGAACTGCAGGAGTTATTTGTTTCTGCAAATAGGGAGGATTTGATAAAACATGCAAATGATTGAACATACAGATGGAGTTCACTCATTTGTTAATTTGACAAATACTTACTGAGTTCCTACTATGTGCCAAGTACCATGTTAGGTGCTGGGGACATCAGTGAACCAGACTCAGTCCCTGTTGTGAGGAAGAGGAGCATGTGGCCCGCTGATGCAATTCAGAGTGAAAGGTGTTTAGGGAAAGTTCTAAGCACAGCAATCTGCCTAAGATATAGACCAAGAAAGTTACATCTATAAAAAGATGGAACAACCCTACTACCTATTTAATTCAATAAAGAACATTTCGATTGCTGAAGCTCCAGAAAGCACAGCCTTGGTACATCGTAGTTTCTAGGGACAAGTCATGAAAAAATGGTCTAAATGAAAACCAGATAGATGGGAGAACTGATTATTTAATATTTATTCAGTGCCAGTTCATAATAAGTACTGTGATTCATAGCAAAAAGCAGATTACGAGCTCATGTGACGGGGCGCCTGGGGGGCTCAGTCGGCCAAGCGTCCACCTTCGGCTCAGGTCATGATCTCATGGTTTGTGGTTTCAGGCTCCTCATCAGGCTCCGTGCTGACAGCTCAGAGCCTGGAGGCTGCTTCCGATTTTGTGTGTGTCTCTCTCCCTGTCCCTATCCCTCTCATACTCTGTCTCTCTTCCTCTCTCAAAACTAAATAAAAAAAAAAGAGCTCATCTGACTTCCTTTTGGCTGATTTTTTTCCCTGTTGGGGCGAGTTATTACAAATCCTTGCCTTGTTGCTCAGGGTTGGCTAATCAGCCAGTCACAAATATTACAGCTCAGGCACGGAGGGACTACAGCAGTGAGCAAGACAATCGTGTCTCTATCCTCGGGAAATGTGCTGTCTAGCATGGATGACGTACGTTATATAAATCATTACCAACGGAATATAAGCTCTATGAGGGTAGGGCCTTATCTTTTTGTTTTAGTCATTGTTCTATCCCCAGAACCTAGAATAGCTGGTATGTAGTGGGTCTCTCTGTAAAAATTTATTGTTTATAAGTTTTAATTAAGTAAATAAAGTTCTGCAAAAGAATATAAAGTATAGTATAGAGTACAGCCTAGACTGTAAGAGTTAGGGAAATTCCCTGAGGAAGTGATATTTAAACCGAAACTTAAAAACAAAATGTAACAAAACCTGGCAGAAGAAAGAAGAATATATCCCTATCACACTCTGTATTTTCCCTGCACGGACACGATTTGGTTGGAATTGATTCTTTCCTTATCTAGGTTTACTGTAAGCTTTGGAAAGTCAGGGAACAAGTCTATATGTCAACAGAATCTCTGAATCCCTGGAACCTAGTCCATAGTAGGGACTTGACGATGAATTGAATACTTTTTGAGAAAAAAATTCAAGCATGTAGTATCGGCCAGTGGCATAATCAGAGCCTCCTAGGAGAGGCAATTTTATGTAATGCCATATGGCCAGGCATCTGATTAAAAATGAGAAAATACTGGGTGCCTGGGTGGCTCAGTCAGTTAAGCGCCTGACTCTTGGTTTCAGTTCAGGTCATGATCACATGGTTTGTAAGATTGGGCCTCACATCCAGCTCTGCACTAATAGCATGAAGCCTGCTTAGGATTTCTCTTTTTCTCTTTGCCCCTCCCCAGCTTGCTCTCTCTCTCAAAAAGTAAACAAAAAAAAAAAAAAAGAAAAAAAAGATTTACCTGTCATAAATCTTGGCAATTCTCAGTTCTCCTCTTCCTTTTCTTAAGCTTATTCTTGTTGTTGAAGCATGAGCCAGAATGTGTCCCCCGATGGGTTTTTTGGGGTCTGCCTGAAAACTAAATTAATAATCACCTTTTCAGGATTTTTCAAAGTTTATTTATTTTGGGAGACAGGGCACACATGGGGGAGTGGCAGAGAGAGAGAGGGAGAGAGAGAATCCCAAGCAGACTCTGCACTATCAGTGCCAAGGCCGACGAGGGGCTTGAACTCACAAACTGTGAGAGCATGGCCTGAGCTGATCAGACCCTTAACGGACTGAGACACGCAGGTGCCCTTACACCTTTTCAGGGTTTATGATATGGATGATATACAGTAAAACCTGCAATTACAAGGCAATTTTTCTGTGGAGAACAGCAAGGGATGGGGTAGGTGTGTGTTGGAAGCAAGCAGAGGCTCATTTGTTAACTACGGAGCGGGGTAGGGTTTGGAGCTGCTGTCTGCCCGGCTGCCATCCACTGCAGGCTTTCGAGAGCCCTATGATGAACTGTTTACATTTTAATTAATTTTCTAAAAGGACAAAACACAAATAAAACATTATTTGCTGTCTTAGGATAACTCTTGGGGTAAGTGATTTTTCTTCTTTATAAACTACGAAGATTGAACTTATCCATTCATTTATTAGAAATATTTATTAATGGCCTACTATGTCCCAAGCACTATTCCAGTCTAATGAATAAGAAATACCCACTTGTCCTTAGGAGGCCATGATGTAAATGAGAACAGACTGAGAACCTCCTTATTCATTAACTGTACGCTGGAAGCCTTCAGCGTTGCGCTCATTATGAATTTGCAGTGAGAACAATCTTGGGAATATCTGTGTCTTTACTACTTAAGCCTGAAGTTTATTTTTCTAAAATGGTATACAGAAAAGATAAGTTTTTACTACATCTGATCATATGCATTAAAAAAAATATTATGATTGCAACGTTGTTATAAGTATTATTGATGCTCATCATGAGAGATACACTCACGAGGGACTAATACTCATCTGGCAAGAAGAGAAAGGTTCTCAGTAACCCTAATAGTGAGCCCGTTACAAAAACCACGGTGCAGGGGCGCCTGGGTGGCTCAGTCGGTTAAGCCTCCGACTTCGGCTCAGGTCAGACCTCACATTCGTGGGTTCGAGCCCCGCGTCAGACTCTGTGCTGACAGCCTGCTCAGAGCCTGGAGCCTGCTTTCGGTTCTGTGTCTCCTTCTCTCTCTGCCCCTGCCCCTCTCATGCTCTGTTTCTCTCTGTATCAAGAATAAATAAAACATTAAAAAAAATTAAAAAAAAAAAACCACGGTGCAGAAATCCTCAATAAAACACTGGCAAACCAAATCCAGAGGCATATTAAAAGGATTATACACCACGACCAAGTAGGATATACTTTAGGAAGAGAAGAGTGGCTCAACATAGGAACATCTTCAGTGTAATATACAATATCAACAGAATGAAGGGGGAAAAAATCCCACATAATCATCCCACCTGATGCAAAAAAAAGACCCCTCGGCTTTGAAATCATTAATAAGGGGATCTGAATATAAACTAATAGGTTATAGTTGATCAAAATAAACTGTGACACATCATAATAACCTCAGCTCTGGGAGAATATGGTTACAAGTCAGTTTAAATTCTGCTTGTTCCATGAAGGTGCTTAGGATTCTAGTTACTCTAAGCATGAGGATGACTGGCGTGAGGTTAAATGGATTGGAGGATGGTGGGGATACGAAGCTCTTTGGGAAAGGAGTCCGCCATTAGAAACTGCTGCTTGATTAAATGGCTCCGGGGTGAGGATCAGAAGATTCCTGGCTGGGGATGGGAGGATTGGTTAAGATTCAGCAGGCCTAGGGGCGCCTGGGTGGCTCAGTTGGTTAAGCCTCTGACTTCGGCTCAGGTCAGATCTCACGTTCGTGGGTTTGAGCCCCGCATCAGGCTCTGTGCTGACAGCAAGCTCAGAGCCTGGAGCCTGCTTCCGGTTCTGTGTCTCCTTCTCTCTCTGCCCCTCCCCCTCTCATGCTTTGTCTCTCTCTGTATCAAAAATAAATAAAACATTATAAAAAAAAAAGATTCAGCAGGCCCAGTGTTGGAACAAACACAGTTCATTAATTTTGGAGTGAACCACTATCAGGAAAGCAGCAGCCAGATAGTTGAGACTGACAGCAGAAGTCAGAAGGTTTGGAGTGTCTGGGTGGCTCAGTTGGTTAAGTGTCTGACTCTCGGTTTTGGCTCAGGTCATGATCTCAGTTTGTGAGTTCGAGCCCTGTATTGGGCTCTGCGCTGCTTGGGATTCTCCCTTTTTCTCTCTGCCCCTCCCCCCCCTTGCTCTGTCTCTGTCACTCTCAAAATAAATACATAGACTTAAAAAAATAAGTCAGGAAACTATATACCACATCTTCTTTATCCATTCACCAGTTGGTGGACATTTGGGCTCTGTCCATAATTTGGCTGTTGTCAATATGCTGCTGTAAACATCAGGGTGCATGGCTTCCTTCGATTTAGTGTTTTTTGTATCCTTTGAGTAAATACCTAGTAGTGCCATTTGCAAAAAGTTGATGGAGCGAGAGAGTGTTAGTTATGCTAAGCAAAATAAGTCAGTCAGAGAAAGACAAATACCATATGATCACTCATATGTGGAATTTGAGAAACAAAACAAATGAGCAAATGGGGAAAAAAAAGAGAAGTAAACCAAGAAACAGACTCTTAACTATAGAAAGCAAACTGATGGCGGTACCGGAGTGGCTCAGTCAGTTAAGCATCTGCCTCTTGATTTCAGCTCAGGTCACGATCTCACGGTTTGTTGGTTTGTTAGTTCTAGCCCCATGTGGGGTTTGGTGCTGACAGCATGGAGCCTGCTTGGGATTCACTCTCTCCCCCTCTCTCTCTGCCCCTCCCCTGCTCATGCTCTCTCTCTGTCAAAATAAGTAACCTAAAAAAAAAAAAAAGATTTAAAGAACAAACTGATGACTACCAGAGGGAAGGGGGGGTGGATTAAATAGGTGATGGGGATCAAGGAATCCACTTGTGATGAGCACTGGGTGCTGCATGAACTGTTGAGTCACTAAATTCTATCCTGAAACTAATATTACACAGTATGTTAATTAAGTGGAATATAAAGAAAAATGTCAAAAAAAAAGGAGTCAGAAGGCTAGATTGCTTTCTACAAAACAGCTGAAGGGGTAGGAAGCAGGAAAATGATCTCAGTTGGATAAAATAGCTGGAGTTGGGTTGTCTGTATAGTGCTTACAGATCAATGCCACCACTCTATTTTAATGGAATTAAGTTGTCCGGGTCGTCCTACATTATCAGTGGTTCTTCAAGGTCTTAAAAGAGTCTTTTTTGTTTGTTTTGTTTTGTTTTATTTATTTTTGATACAGAGAGAGACAGAGCATGAGAGGGGGAGGCGCAGAGAGAGAAGGAGACACAGAACCGGAAACAGGCTCCAGGTTCTGAGCTAGCTGTTAGCACAGAGCCTGATGCGGGGCTCAAACCCACGAACGTGAGATCTGACCTGAGCCGAAGTCGGAGGCTTAACCAACTGAGCCACCCAGGCGCCCCAAGAGTCTTATGTTCTATACAGTTAGGCTGCTTGAGACGCTGATGATATCAAACAGGTCTGTACACTCTGAACTTGCAAGCACTACACTTCCGCTTCCCTAATGTGCTTTTCCTGTGTGCCCTTCGTGCTATTCTTATTCGCCTATTATATTCCCCCTCAATCTCTCTTCTATTAGCTGTCACTAAGTTCCTTCAGGGCAGACAAAACTGTATTTAACTTTGTAGCAACCAGCTACACAGAGGTCCTCAAGAATATTTTTGAGGGGTGTCTGGGTGGCTCAGTGGGTTAAGCGTCTGACTTCGGCTCAGGTCATGATCTCACGGTTTGTGAGTCTGAGCCTCACATCAGGGCTCTGTGCTGGCAACTCAGAGCCTAGAGCCTGTTTCGGATTCTCTCTCTCTCTCTCTCTCTCTCTCTGCCCCTCACCCACTCGCACTCTGTCTCTCAAAAATAAATAAACATTTAAAAATAAAAATAAATGTTTTTGAACATAAGATATGGAAGTTACAAAAATATCAAGAAGAATATTAGATGGTAGAAAGATGAGTGCTTCCACAGGCGTCAGACCAATTAGAAATTTCTACCCAGGGGAGACACGCGGGAGAGTAAGCTAAACGGGTGGGGAGAAGTTTCCACAGCTGTGGTTACTGCTCCTCGCAGCTGGTCTCTCAGTACTGCTAGTGATTCTCCTATATGAGCATTTAAGCCCCCCTTTCCATTTTTGTCCCTTCATCTTGGATAACAATGGTTGCTTCTTTGGAACAAAAAAAATGAGGGCTCTCGGGAAGAAGCTTCCTCACCCTCCCCTTCTTTCTGCAATTTTCATACTCATCTACGCTTGTATTCATCCTTCCTTCTTCCCTCTCAAACTCTTCTTCTTTCTTATTCTAAGTCCTCTCATACCTTGAAGCCTTTGCACACATACTTCCCTGTAAACAAAAGCCCCTTTCCCACTGTGTGTGTTCATTTACCCCCTTGCCCACCAAGTGTCAGCCCTTCTTGGAAGCCTCGCCTGATTGAAATGGAGCACAGCCTGCTTGTCTGCGCTCCCATACCACCAGCTTCTCCTCCTTTAAAGGACACTTCATTGGGATTTTTAATCCGTGGGTCTCAGTCCCCTACTTTACTCCAAATCTGTATTCATCTTTGTAATGCCAGTGTCTAGAAAAGTGCCTATAATGTAAAAGGCACGGAATGAATACTGTTGAATGAGCAGACAGGAAGACAGTTTGGGTCTCCCTGGTCTGGATCCTTCTGGATACACATTTGTGATACACCTTCAAAGAAGTTGTAATTCAAGGAAGTTTTGAAAGGTGTCCTAACAGAAAAGTAAATATAAAAGGAGGTAGAACTTCTCTCTAATTGAAGTAATCCAATTCCACCTCATTTCAGATTATTTATTCATTTAATTTTTTTAATGTTTTTTTATTTATTTTTGAGAGACAGAGAGAGACAGTGTGAGCAGGGGAGGGTCAGAGAAAGAGGGAGACACAGAATCCGAAACAGGCTCCAGGCTCTGAGCTGTCAGCACAGAGCCCAACACTGGGCTCGAACCCCCGAACTATGAGATCATGACCTGAGCCGAAGCCAGATGCTTAACCAACTGAGCCACCCAGGTGCCCCCAGATAATTTAAAGAACAGGAAGGTGGAACATTTAGATGTATAGCCATGTTTTTTTCTTAGTAAATTATCGCTTGCCGTTACCAATGTGGTACCTTATGCACAAAACAGAACAGGTACTACTGCTTGTTACTGATCACTGTAGGTGAGGAGCCTGAATGTTAAGAATGTCATCTCCAAAGGGAGAGGATTTGGAATGAATTAAATGGGGAAATAAGTTACAGGGTGTGCAAAAGTGCTAAGGGAACATATAGAAAAGATATTATGGGAATAAAAATGTCCTCAAAAGTGATTCATAACCGAAGAGGTTATACGTAATCAGAATAGATCTCAACACACCATGACAGCCTTAGCTCCGGGGGAGCATCAAGCCAGTTCAAATTGTACTTGTTTCATCAAGGTGTTCCGGATTCCATGTAGAATTCTGTGTGGAGTTTATGTCCTTAGCCTTTCTTATAACACTTTGTTAATTTAGTAAAAGATATAGACTCTTCCCCAGAAAAAAATGCACATATGTACATACACAAACTTTTCATGTAAGTTTAAGGGATTCATGGTTTCTCTCTCCACTGGTGTCGATGGGTATTAGTAATAATAATAACAGCGAAGATTTATTGAATCCTTACTATGTGGCAGATGCCCTTCTTAACTTATCCAGTGATTTCCTTTTGCTTCAATTCCATATTTAGTAAATAACTTTGGATTAAAATTTGAATTTCTTTTTTTTTAATTTTTACGCTTTTTATTTATTTTTGAGAGACAGTGCGAGCAGGAGAGGGTCGAGAGGGAGACTCAGAATCTGAAGAAGGCTCCAAGCTGTCAGCACAGAGCCCGACGCGGGGCTTGAACCCACCAGCCTTGAGATCATGACCAAGTTGGACGCTTAACTGACTGAGCCACCCAGGCATCCCTAAAATTTGAACCTCTGTAGAGGACTGCCTACAAGGAGAGAATGCACTGGTTACAAGAACCTCAAATGTGGTTACATTTTTCACTATCAGTAAACTGGTCCTCTGATCTTTCACGGAGTCTCTTGAGCTTGATTAATGTGAGTCTGCTCCTGAGAAATGGATTGGTTCTCAGTAGGCCACCAAATTAAATCTCTGCCTGTAAGGCTAGGGGCCCTGAACTCTGGTCAGTTCACCAGGGTAATGGAGACATCTCTGCAAAGTTTCTCAAATGACAGCTTGCCAACCTCTCCCCAGGCATATAAGGCCCTGACGTACTGTGTGGTGTATGAGCTTTGGAGTTAGACCCCGGTTCAAGTTCGCAGTCATGTGACCTCAGGAAAATTGTTTAAGCATTGTAAGTATCTGCTTCTTCATTTTAAATGGCGGGGGGAAGTGGGGGTAGTAAAGGTATCTAACTGGTAGGGTATTTGTAAGAATAAAATGAAATAGTTCAGGTAAGGCATTAGCCCAGTGGCTACAATCATCTGCTTTCTTAATCCTGACTCAAACACACATTATCACTGTTACCTTGGGCTAGTTACTTAGCTTTATGAACTTTGGTTTCTTTAACTGTAAAATGGGAACAAAAAGACTTTACCTCTTAGGGCTATCATGAGGATTCAAGATATATTTAATATAACTCATTGAAAATGTACCACATGCCAGGTCCCTTAACGTATATTAGCTCTACCCTTACACTAATCGCGGCACTTGAGAGATTCTAAATAAATGGTAGCTTGATTATTTAATTAAATGATTCAGTTAAAACAGTCACTCTTTCAATGACATGTAGACCAAGAAACTTTTCTGAAAGTTTCTTTGAACTTCCTGAGTATTCTAATAGTTATAAGTAAGGCTCGAAGTAAAGTATGAGAAGGTATAGCATTCTGCATCCTTTGCGAAGGCTTTAATTTACTTCTATTTCTGACCCAGTAAAAACAGCTTCAGAAAACCACCCACATCCCTCCGTTAGCCTATTCTTATTTCCCTTTCTTTCATATTTTCTTCTCTTCTTTCCTCCTTTTCTCGGGGGATGGGAGGGTATGATGAGTAGGAGGAAGAGAGAGGGGTGGGAATATAGGGGTCAAGAGAGATGGTGTCATTTATCCCCACCTGGTTGAACAGACACAGCGTATTACATGGTTGAGGGTGAGACCCAGAACAGTCTGACCTTCAAACTAGGGCGCGGGGGTCATGAAGTACATGATTGTGCTGACGGTAGGGCAGGTTACATTTTCTAGGAGTAGCATAGGGAGCGCAGTGCAGTGAGGCTAAAAGAGCATCACCTTCAAAATCAAAGATTTGAAAATCAAAGATTTGATTTGAACCTGGGTTCAAATTCTGCCTCCGGGTTTTATTTATTTATTTAGAGAGAGCATGCACACGCGGGGGAGAGGCAGATAGAGGAAAGAGAGAATCCCAAGCAGGTTCCACACTGACAGTGCAGCGCCTGACACAGGGCTCAGTCTCACAAACTATAAGATCATGACCTGAGCCGAAATCACGAGTCAGAAGCTTAACTGACTGAGCCACCCAGGCGCCCTCAGCTCCCAGTTTTAAACTGTATGATTGGGCAAGTAGATACCCTGAGCCCCCATTTCCTCCTTCACAAATTGGGAATAATAGGAGCTCAGATACTGGTTGGAGTGGGGACCTTCAGGGGCCTGTGCGAGGGCAAGCTGGTACTGTCCCTGAGGGACAGCTGGAACTCCTGGTACTTTGCACTTGCTAAAGGGGAAGCTTTTGGATGGAATTTTTGAGAAGGGGGTCTCCTGAGGAGAGAAAGGCTGAGTGAACATGCCCAAGAATGAAGAGGATTCTTTGAGATTAAGGGAAGATAGGGAAAGAAGAGTACTGCAAAAAGTGAAGAATTTGGGGGAAAGAGAAAAGATTTTTTTAATGTTTATTTATTTATTTTGAGAGAGAGAAAGAGAAAGCATGAGCAAGCAGGGGAGGGGCAGAGTGAGAGAGAATCCCATGGGCTTGATCTCACGGCCCTTAGATCATGACCTGGGCTGAAATTAAGAGTCAGACTCTTAACTGAGCCACCCAGGTGCCCCAAAGATTTATTTTTTTTTTTGAGAGAGATAGAGAGTGTGAGTGAGCAAGGGGCAGAGAGAAAGAGAGAGAGAGAGAGAGAGAGAGAGAGAATCCTGAAGCAGGGCTCGAGCTCACCCAATATAGGGCTCAAACTCACAAACTGTGAGACCATGACCTGAACCAAAATCAGATGCTTAACCTACTGAGCCACCCAGGCGTCCCCAAAAACTTTCTTTAAAAGATTTTTTAAAGTAATCTCTACATAGTCCAACATGGGGCTCGAACTCACAATCCCAAGATCAAGAGTCATGCTCCACTGACTGAGCCAGCCAGGTGCCAAGAAAAGATGGTTTTTAAAAAGGGGTATGTTTAAGAAGTTTTGTTAAGTACTTCCTCCCACTCCCACCATTTTCTCATAAAGTATGCAAAAAAAATCTACACTTTTCTCCAAAGTTTGAAGATGGAATTCTGGGTTTTGGGCTAGGGGGACATGTAGCAATATTCTGAGATTTGCTTCAGAGAAAGAACAGGGGGGCCCAGGGAGCCTGAGGTATGCTGGGGTGCTATGGGAATTAGTTAAGATGATGCATAAAAACATCTGGTACCTGGTAAGCAATCAGTAAATAAAAGTCCTCTTAATGAAGTTCAGATAGTTAATTTTATTTATTTATTTCTTCATTTAAGTTTTTATTTTATTTAAGTAATCTTTACACTCATCATAGGGCTCAAACAACTCACAACCCCAAGATCAAGGGTGGAATGTTCTTCTGACTGAGCCAGCCAGGTGCCCCTGAATTTCGAATAGTTTAAATGACTTGCTCAAGGTCACCAGGCTTGTGAGCTTGGCTTACTATTTTTTCTTTAACCATACTGCCTCTTAATTTACGCAAATGATGTCCAACCACTGGGTGACAGACACCGCTAGAGAATAAACTGACTGCACATTTATAAGACTGCCGATGTTCTAAGATGGCTTTTTGTCTTGGCAAAACAGAATACACAAACGAAGCAGGTGGTCTTATTTGTTACTCCTAGTACTTGCCCTGGTCCGGAGCTTTGCAGGCTGATACTTTCACTTTTTATCTCCAGGCCTTCATCAGCTGGGTCATTTTAGTTCTAGAATCTGAATCTGTAAGCCTGTCTGGGAGGTAATACTCCGTTGTATGAGACAGCAGCTCCTTGCCTCTATAATTTTGTTCCTTTTTAATACGATGTGCCATCAAGTATAAAGCCTGGGATATAAGCCTCAATTATTGTCAGCATACTTGGGGACTCATACCAATTAGAGTGCTATTTCTCTGACAGGTCCCAGGCGAGCTGCAGCTTGGAGTTCTTCAACGCTGAGAAACAAAGATTTTCTTTATGGGAGGTTTTCTAATACCATTTGAGATCCTTTAGTTTAAATTTGTACTTTTTTTTTTCTGTTTCACGGAGTTGTGGCAATTTATGTGCTTTATATGAAGACGTGCATTTAATTTATATTGTTATAATTTAATATACTTTAGAATATACTAATTATAGTGAAGTTTGATTGCTCGCAACTTGGCTCAGTGGAGGAGATGATGTTTCAAAGCAGAGTCACCCAGCAAAAATACTAGTCTCTGTTACCTTCTCTGGCTCTTGGCTCACTTCATTACAAACCTCCTCCCCTCTCCCGCTCCTTCAATTATTTCCTTTCTGTCACCTCTCTATTTCTCCTTTCACTGTCTTACTGGAGCCAATTCAAAATGGTTTTACTCTTCTTGAACTTTCTACAAATATAAGAAAAAGAACCCCTATCTGACCCAATTTCCACAGATCTCCTTTGCCTTCTAACTCTAGATCGGCAGGTTCAGCCTCTGCAGTGTTCCCTGCTCACACCTGAAGGAAGAACATTGCTCTTCAACTTGTACTGTTTTATTTGAATGCAACCCACTTCCTCCCTCTGAGCCAATGAGTCATTTTCTCTTTTTAAAGTGAGCCCTAAAAATCTTCCATTTCTCTTCAGTTTAAAATTACACTCTTTGTGAAGTACTTGATGTCCTGGGTATGAAAGACACCCTATAAAACAGAGAAGATTGCCTTACCCACTCCAGGGCTACAGGCAGTGCGCGACCTGCCAAGTCTGCACGGTCCTGAGTTAAGTGGACATCACTTATTTTCTTCTTCATGGAGGCAGGCACATAGGCTGTTGCTCACTAGTGCGTTCCCAGAATGTTGATACACAGCAGATTTTTTAATAAGTATTTATTGAGTGAATAAATGATTGATTTCTCCCTCCTCAATATTTTTAACTTGCTTAATACCGTACATGCAGTTAATGTTTTTCACATTGGAATCTCCCGCGATTAAGTAGAAAATACTGATAAAAGAGTGTCAAAAAGTAAGAGATATAACTTGCAGAAGATGCAGCAATATTCTTAGGGTTAGTTTAGAAAATGCCTAAAGAGGGATGCTGGCTCAGTTGGGGAAGCATGTGACTCTTTCTCTTGGGGTGGTTTTGAGTTCTAGCCCCACATTGGGTGCAGAGATTACTTAAAAATAAAGTCTTGGGGTGTCTGGGTGGCTCAGTCGGTTAGGCCTCTGACTCTTGGTTTCAGATCAGGAAATGATCTTATGGTCTTGAGATAGATCCCTGTGTTGGGCTCTATGCTGAGCATGGAGCCTGCTTAAGATTCTCTCTCTCTCTCTCTCTCTCTCTCTCTCTCTCTCAAAAAAAAAAAAGAAGGTTAAAAAAAAGATTCTCTCTTTTTTTTTAAACATTTATTTATTTTTGAGAGACAGAGAGAGACAGCACGAGCAGGGGAGGGTCAGAGAGAGAGGGAGACACAGAATCCGAAGCAGGCTCCAGGCTCTGAGCTGTCAGCACAGAGCCCAATGTGGGGCTCGACCACACGAACCCTGAGATCATGACCTGAGTCAAAGTTGGACGCTTAACTGACTGAGCCGCCAGGCGACCCAAGATTCTCTCTCTTGCTCTGCCCTTCTCTCCTGCCTGTGCTCTCTCACTCTCTAAAATAAAAACAAACAAATAATAAAATCTTTTAAAAAATTAAAAAGTAAAGAAAATGCCTAAAAAGAGACACATACATTTCAGTACAATTTACAAAATTTACATTGGCATATCAAATATCTTCAAGTACATATATCAATGACACATTTATCTGTTATTACATGATATATTGCCTCAGTTAAAATTTTTTAAAAATGTTTATTTAGTTTTAAGAGAGACATAGCACGAGTTGGGGAGGGGCAGCGGGGAGGAGACACAGAATCTGAAATGGGCTCCAGGCTCTGAGCTGGAGAGTTTGAGACGTGAGGTTCAAACTTGGGAACAGCAAGATCATAACCTAAGCCAAAGTCAGATGCTTAACCGACTGAGCTGCTCAGATTCCCTGTCTCAGTTAAAAAATTTTTTCATGTTTTTATTTATTTTTGAAAGACAGAGAGAGTGTGAGCAGGGGAGGGTCAGAGAGAGAGAGGGAGACAGAATCTGAAGCCGTCATCGCAGAGCCCTAGGCAGGCTTGAACTCACGAACCGTGAGATCATGACCTAAGCTGAAGCCGGACACTTAACCAACTGAGCCACCCAGGCGCCCTTCCCCATCTCAGTTTTAAATAAAACTATATTGCAATCCCCAGAGTAGTAACTGATTTAACCATGAAGCTTCAGTAGATGCTAAAACCAATTGGTGAAACCTTATGCAGAACATGATATTTACACACATCTCACAATGTCACCCCACAAACTGCGTATTCATTAGGAAAGGTGGAAAGGTCTTTTACAATGGGGGAATCGTGTGAACACCATCTTAATCACATGATCAAACTTCTCATCACTAATAATGGGACAAACTGCCATTGGGTGCCTCTTGATATGATCTACAGAGAAGGTCATATTATTGCTTATGTAATTTTCCTGCCAAAAGTGTTTAATGTTTTAAATAATGAGGGAAAACACCTTCCAAATTGAGAGACCTTCCGAAAGACAGCTGGCCTGTACCCTTCAAAACCGTCATTGTCATAAAAGCCTAACAAATGCTGAAGAGCTGCTTTGATTAAAGGAGACTAAAGAGACATAACAGCTCCATGCCGTCTGTGATCCTCATTAGTCCTGAATCAAACACAAATTGTAAAAACCCCAACAGCGATAACAGACATCACTGAGACAAGAGGAGGCACTTGAATACAAATGTATATTAGGTAACACTAGTGTGCGATGTTACATCTCCTGACTGTGATAGTTATAACGTGGTTATGTAGGAGAATGTTCTTGTTCTTACAGAAAATATGCTGAAGTATTAAGAGGTGAAGTGTCACAATATCTGTAAATAATTCTCAATGGTTCCGGCGGAAAACCTCTCAAATGGTTCACCAGAAAATACACACATGCACGTGCGCGCACAGGCACATACGAGAGAGAGAGAGAGAGAGAGAGAGAGAGAGAGAGAGAGAGAGAGAGAGAGAGAGAATCTGGCAAATGTTAAGAATAGATGAACCTTGGCGAATGGTATATGGGTATTCATTGTACTAGTCTCACAACTTTTCTCTGGTTAAAATTTTTTTCTAAATATAAGCTTGTTGAAAAGACTGACATCACAAATGTGGGGTTATTTTGATTGCTTATTCAGATACATAATGCTCAAAATGTTTGATGGTGTGGCAACTAATCTTCCTTTGAATCTTCTGTTTTCATCATCCTATTTTAGGTCTCCTTGCCTTTCTGTTCATTGCCATCTGCCAAGCATTGCCATCAATAAGTATGTGACGTGCACAGACACCTCACCGGATTCTGAATATGCCTCGTGTGAACTGAAGTTCTGTTTCTTCTAACAGGAGCCTTCTCTCATAGGACCTCCTATAACTGCAGCTCACGTACCTCCCATGGGGAGCCTCCCTTTTTGTTTTGGGCTGACAGCTTATTAGTAAATAGAAGCCATTCATGTAGATGGAATATAAATTTTCATCTTTTTCTTATTGTCCTCCAACATCCTTTTAGTTCTAGACAAAAGAGGAGCCCAAAGTACCTCTGAAAATGGTTAAACTATTGCTTTATTCTATCAAGAACTAGAAATTCTGGGTAACAAGTGATATTTGCATCTATGAAGTCATATGCACCGTGCAGTAAAGTGATGTGTGATATATTTGTGCCCACATCAGAACTGATCATTTTGGAATTCTTTTCTGTTCTTCATTCTAACCTTTTTGATATTAATTGAAACATAAAAGTAGAATATTGGGGCTTACGTCATAGTTGCTCCAGGATCGGCAGTCATTTGATTGGTCACGAACACAGCCACATTATATTCTGCATCAATAAATAAAATTGAGAAACTAAGAGAATGGCAATAATAAAAGTTATTGTTTAGATTTCAGAGTTTAGGAATATTGTGCTATACATTTATTTCGTAAATAATATTACAGTCCTATACTTGCATTTATAACATTAATTTATTTAAATTTATTATTGTTACTATTTTATTCAGGGTGCCTTAATTTGGTTTAAAATCAGTGTTTTGTTTTAATAAGTGAGTTGTAGTCCCATGAATTTTATTTTTAAAAAATGTGCTGCCTTCTGACATTATTCTGAGTTCTTTGCAAAGCCTACTCAACAGTCACAGATGCTATTCTGATAGCACCATTTATTTAAAAAATCTACCTTCTGAGATTTTTTGGAGTCGTGACAACATCTGGGCCAATTTTTGCTGCCGTTCAGCCAACTCCCCACGACCGCTGAAATCCACTCGAAAAAGGGCCATTATGGAATCAATGATCTACACAGGATTCATGTAAAAAGAAATGTGCATTTGGAAATGGAAGGGAGAAGTTAATCTAGATTGGAATCAATAGAAGAAAAATAATACGCTAAGTAGCTTTGTGAAGGAGCAGTATGGAAAAGCTTGTACCAACAGCTTGAAGATGCCGGCCTCTTCGTGGAACTTGGCAGCGACGTAATCAAGTAGCTCCATCTGGTGTTCACCTGGTGGGACATGCAGGGAGAAGATGTTCTAAAAGCTAGAAGAAGCAGAGGCTAAGGTCATGTGTGCTTTTGGAGTCGGGCAAAAGAGAGGACTGCAAGGATTTTCTTGGGCACCTGGGTGGCTCAGTCGGTCAAGTGTCCGGCTCTTGGTCATAATCTCACAGTTTCTTGGGTTCGAGCCCCGAGTTGAGCTCTACACTGACAGTGCAGAGGCTGCTTGGGATTCTCTCTCCCCTTATCTCTCTGCCCCTCTATCGCTGGTGTTCTCTTTCTCAAAATAAATAGAGAAAACTTAAAAAAAAAACCAACAAAGAAAGAAATGTCTTGATTATTTATGGATTTTTAAAAGTAAACCTTTATCCAAGTTTTGGAGGGGGGCAGAGAGAGAGAGAGGGACAGAAGATCTAACGCAGGCTCTGCACTGACAGCAGTGAGCCCGATGTGGGGCTTGAACTCTTAAACCATGTAATCATAAGCTGAGGTCCAGTCAGACACTCAACCAGCTGAGTCACCCAGGCACCCCTATTTATGGCTTCATTAAATATGATTCCACATTCTGCCTTAGCATGCATGCCAAATGCTACATTATCCAAAAAGAATGTTACTCTCCATTTCAAAGACAAAGAACAAGAAATCATTTGAGGGCATTTTAGTATCTGAGGGCTTGCCAGATGATAGATAACACTTGTGGACTGACTAAATAAATTTGGAGGAAAGTAAAATGAAAAGAACAGTGCCAAAATGTTATATGTATCACCCAAATAAATCAGTGCTGCAAACCTTAAAACAGCCTAAACAACCAATTAGCATAGGGCTCTTACTAGTATATGCACGCGCATAGAGTACATTGTCCAGGACCGCATCATGGTCCACATTGAAGCGGTCAGCTATGTCCCGAAGACGATCTGGACGGCTGGAGTAGGCCAAGGTTAAGGATCCAATAAATCAATTCCAAAAAAGTTTAGACTACAACTACAAACAATAATATCTCAAGTAAGAACACTAACAGAGAGGCAAACAACATCCCTGTAAAGGTATTCGGCAGGATGCTAATAATCACTTAAAACCTTTATCAGATTTTTTCATAAGTGCCCAAATTAATAAATACCTTATGTAGTAATAACAGTAATAGACATGATGAAGCAGTGATGAATAAATATTAAATAATCTAGGGGAGCCTGGGTGGTTTAGTCAGTTAAACTTCAGGGCCTTAGGTCACAGGGTAATAGGATGGAGCCCCCTTGAGCCCTATGTGGGGCTCCCCGCTGAGTAAGCACGGAACCTGCTTAAGATTCTCGCTCTGTCCGTCTCCCCACCTTGTGTGCACACTCTCTCTCCATAATAAATAAATATATATTAAATAATCTAATCTTTATATAACTTTGGAAGCTACTTGTTATAGCCTATATTACATTTTACAAGTGAGGACACTGACCAATAGAGATTAGGCAAATGACTCAGGATTATGCTGCAAATCAGTTACAAAAGAAAAAACTAGAAATTAAGATTTGTGCCTCTCTTTTGATCTCAGTTCTATAAAAATATATCTATCCTAGGAAGATAATATCATTGAAGCATAATTCAAGTTACTTCAAAGTGAATTAATTCAGTCTTTAATCTCCTTATTTGTTTAATGTGAAATCATTTAATATACCATTAACCACCTTGAGTTGCCAACAAATGATAAGTTTGACTACATGAACCAAAGGATCAAAAAGTATTTTAAGGATCAGAAGGAAATTATCAACCTATGGTTTTTGGTTTATTTAGGGTTTAAAATATACCTTCTTCTAAAGGACTTGTGTTAGCTTTCTGAAATTAGTAAATTCATAGGAAGGCACATTCAGTGCACCAGCAAAGGTATTTTGGAAGATGCTAATAACACGCATATCACTATCTGAACTACATAGGAGTAATAAACACTTTTAAGCTCTTATCCATGGTCTCATTTCACTTCACTTTGTTTAGTGTTTTTATAATTCCAATCACACTATAACTAACTGTAAAGCAAGGACAATTTACAATCTTATTTGTGACATTTACAACTGGTTCCATATACGTTGAATTGGATTGTCTTTAGATTTCCCAGCCATTTGGGAAACCTACATATTCCTAATGCAGCAATATGTTCTTTTCCTATGTTCTTTAGTGACAATCACTAAAATCTTCCATTGCTACTGAGTGTACCCTGTGGACGTTTTTGGTGGACAAGTCAAAGAAGACAAAGAATTGGGAGACATAATAAAAATGTTTTTCACTACATTACTTTTTACAGAACCCAGTTACTATGTGACTGGGAGTGTAAAAGGTGGGTTTATGCTGAAGAAAGTTCAACTCAATCTATAAATATTTGTTAATCAATTATCATATAGAATTGATAATCATTTTAACTAATTACCAATGCATTAAGGGAGATATAAGGAGTTATAAGACAGTCCATATTATAGGTAAACATAAAACATAATTAAGAAGGCAAAATATAAACATCTAAAAAAGAAAATATCAAGAAAGGGAAGTGTACGTGTAAGAAAAACCAAAGGAATGAGAACATTCCAATGCGGCTCTTGAATGTCCTTGTCCCCCCGCCGCAGCTGTTCCTCCCTACTCCCTCTTGCATAGGATTTAGCTCCAAACGGTTCCCCTCTTCCATGCTTGATAAAATCCAAATTGCCCAAACAGTGGCTGCTCATCTGTAAGAACAATTCCTCCCTCTTTAAGAACCATTCTTAATCAACTGTTTCGGAAACTAGCCGAACTCCAGCTGCGCTCCTCTTGCCACAGCCCATACAGCATCCCACCCCCTTCCCCAAGTTTGGAGTCTCCTTCAGAGTCCTCTCAGGCCCGCTCTTTCCAAATAAAGTCTTCTCCGCACATGGTTCTGGGTTTTTTCCCTTCTACTAGCGTATTTTAGATAGTAAGATCTATAACAGCTTAGGAAGGGCCAGGTTTTTTAAGTTGAGTAGTGAGAGAAAATTAGAAAAGGCAGGCCTTCAAAGGACAGCCTTAAAGGATTCATATGATTCAGCAAGACTGTGAGGTAGGGACAGACGGATCAAATGCCTGAGGAAGAGGATGAAAATAAAGCCTGCAGGGGTGCCTGGGTGGCTCAGTCAGTTACAGGTCCAGCTTTCGGCTCAGGTCATGGTCTCATGGTTTGCGATTTTGAGCCCCACGTCTGGCTCTGTGCAGACAGTTCAAAGCCTGGAGCCTGCTTCTGATTCTGTGTCTCTCCCTCTCTCTGCCCCTGCCCCACTTGCACTCTGTCTCTCTCTCTCAAAACAAACAAACAAATCAATAAATGTTAAAAAATTTAAAGAATCATGCCCCACAAATTTCTTTATGGCTGGCCAAATTAACACTTAAGAGTGAGAGCAAAATAAAGGCATTTTCAGACAAGCTAGGGCTCAAAGTTTACCACTTGGATTACTTTTCTGAAAGAATGACTTGAGCAGGTACTTCAACACAACAAAAATACGGAAAGGAGATTTGAGACGCAAGAAACGATAATAAACAGAGAAAATGAGTACTTCTACAGTAAAATCTAACTAATCGCAGATGAACAGTGTTTTCAGGTTTTAGAGACAATAATATTGGACTAGAACAGACTGGATCTCTTTGCCTCTAACAACGGTAATAGTGAGTAATGAGCTTAGAGAGCTAGGCTGGGGCTTCACTGAACGGCCTTACAAACTTGTGCAAGTCTTTTCCATTTTTTAAAAACAATTTCTGGGGCACCCTGGGTGGCTCAGTTTGTTTAAGCACCAACTCTTGCTTTTGGGTTGGGTCATGATCTCACGGTTCGTGGGATCAAGCCCCAAGTTGGGCTCTGCACTGAAAATGAGGAGCCTGCTTGGGATTCTCTCTCTCCCTCTCTCTCTGTCCCTAACTACCCACATTCACTCTCTCTCTCAAAATAAATAAACATATAAAACAACAACAATTTCCTCTGGGGTACCTGAGTGACTCAGTTGGTTGCACTTCCGGCTCTTAATTTTGGCTCAGGTCATGATCTCATGGTCATGAGATCAAGCCCCCCCATCAGGGCTAGGGGTCGAGCCTGCTTGTGATTCTGTCTCTCTCTTCTCTGCCGCCCACCCCTGCCCCATGTGTGTCCAAAACAAAAAACAATTTCCTCTGAACCTGATAACCTCAAACTGCTGTATCTCATCTTCTATTTGTTGGTTAATAACACTGCCTCCATTCCTCACTGTTTAATCACAACAAGCGTCCATCACCTTACTTCACTGCAAATGCTCTCTTGGATTCCTAATGTCAAACCTCCGTGATCCTCAGCTCGCGCCTTCTCTCTCTCTTTGTGGAACAGTACTGACTGCCCTGTTCTTCTCGAAACTTTTCTCTGGCCCAGCTTCCACAACTGGATTTCCTCCTACTGCCTCTGTCTTTCTGGCACTTCTTTTTCAGTCCCTCTTCCTAAGCTGAGGCACACCTCAGTTATGTTCTACCTCTTCTCGGGTGGAATCCAACATTTCCACGGATGTCCTCCTGTTCCACATATTTAACACAGTGACATGAAACACACCTTTCTTCTCAAACAGGATCTTCCCGATTTTGTCTTCAGCGTCACTCTCCTTCCATCTAGAGAAAACACCTGGCAGTAGTGTTCAAACCTCTCTTTCCTCTGTCTACCTAAGAGTCATCAAATCCTATCAATTTTCACCCTAATATTTTTGTACCTCCTCCTTTTTTTAAGATTCTTATTTTTAAGTAATCTCTACACCCAATGTGAGGCTCAAATCTACGACCTCAAGATTAAGAGTTGCATATTCCACCGACTGAGCCAGCCACACACGCCTTGTCCTTTTCTTTTTATTCCTACTGCTTCCAGCCTATACCAAGCTCTCATTACTTGCCTGGAATATTGCAAAAGTATCTAATTTACAGCCCTGATCTGGTTTTTTTTTTTAAATAAAAATTTTTTTTAATGTTTATTTTTGAGAGAGACAGAATGTGAGTGGGGAAGGGGCAGAGAGAGAGGGGAGACACAGAATCTGAAGCAGGCTCCAGGCTCCCAGCTATCAGCACAGAGCCTGATGTGGGGCTTGAACTCACGAATTGGTGAGATCATGACCTGAGCCGATGTTGGCCACTTAACCGACTGAGGCCCCCAGGTGCCCCATTGTTTTAAAGCCCTTCATATCGAAAACCCAAATCACCTTTCCAGCCTTAGTTCTGAAACAACTTACATTTCAGTTAAACTACAATTCTTTCTGTTACCCAACCGGATTCTGCCCTTTTCCCTTCTGTGCTTCTGTTTTCTTCTTACCTTTCCTTTTATTTTGACCATGACTTTGAGAGAGTCAATAATCTTCTTCCAAATTATTAAGTACAATCTTTGGAGAAGCAAGAGGATATAAAAACGAATAAAATATAATGTTCTCTCATATATTCATTTCGCGAATTTTACATCAAAATCATCTGGAGAACTGAAACCTTTTTAAATAAAAAGTGACTTGAAAACTCTACCAACTGTTTTCCCTGTGGCTTTTCTCATTATTGCTGGTTTAGGGGACGATTATACAAATAATATATTTCAAACAGACTTTCTTTTATAGTAGCATTACTACATCACACTAATTATGCCAGCAACTTGTTTAAATAAAAAGGTTACAAAGTATTTTCTGTATCAATGAAGATAATCTTTCCTCCTGAGTAGCCTCCTGTTCCTGGAAGTTGAGCTGTCACTAGGAAGCAATTAAAAAATTAAATAATATTAATTAATAGGACTGAATAAGCTGTGTACAAGTGAATATATAAATTAACATAGGGTTTGCAACCCTTTAGTCAATCTGGCAAAGAATCATAATCCTTTAGTTTCTAAGAGCATGTTCTATTCTTGTATTACTAACCAATGGTAAAATCATAAATATTCTACCAGCATAGTAGCAATTCAACAAAGAATGTTAGTATCTCTCTATTCATGAAAGTTAGTTCTCTTCTAAAGAATAGAATTTAAATATTACTTTCTTCCTGTGGGAAACAATCACAAATATAACTTATGCTATATAACTTATGTAAGTAACCTTTCAATTAACGTATATCAAATTTTAAAATGCATTGTCTTTCTAGGTAGTAGTAGTTGGCGTTAAGGAATTTCTTTGTATTAGGTTGATGTATTATTCATTTATTTTTCAAAACAACCCTAAACTTGGCACTATCATTATTCCTATTTTACTGATGGGCAAATTAGACAGGTGAAGCAACTTGCCCAAAGTCACACAGTCAGTAACGGTAGAACCGAGACTGGGGCCAGGTATTTTGATTCCAGAATCCCATTTCTAACTGTTTAGCCAGGCTGCTTCTGCTCAGGTCAAAGACATGCAGAGTAACGTCTTTGTACAAAAGGAGGTGTTTTGTTTATTTGTTTTAGTAACATTTATTTTTAAGTCTCTCCTAAGGCCATACTCATTCCATGGAAAGTTAGAGATTCTAGGTCTCAACTGATTTCGCGACATTTTCGTCAATAGAAAAGATGAAATGGGAAAAATGGAGACAGTGAGGGCCTCTCTTTCCCATCAACACTCATCTACCTTTTCACTTCCTCCCTGGCTCCATTCAAGGGGTCAGAGTGCAGCACATATAATGTTACCTCAACCATCCCACATTCAAAGACTGGTTCTACTATTTGTGTAACTATGGGTAGTTTACTTAACTTCTCTGAGTTTTAGCTGCCTTGCAAATTTGTTCAGATTACATGAGATTATATAAAGTACCAGGCACAAAATGAAATTAGTACGTGATAGCTATGATAATTATTGTTACTGTTGTTGTTATACATCCTTACCACAGAGGGTATGAGAGAGCTGGGTTTTTCCAGTACGGAATTCTGTGAAATATAGAAAAAAACAAAAACCACATGGTTCAGTTTTAGATGTTTTCATAAAGAATAAGATACAGCCTCAGAGTATGATTTTCTTTCCAATTATCACAATTTACATATAAAGTACTAGTGTGTCATGGGTGCATTCTGCAACATGAATACCAGTAGTAAAAATAACTTTAAAAAACATTTATCTATTTTGAAAGGGGGAAAGAGAGAGTGGGAGAGAGAGAACCCCAAGCAGGCCTCGTGCTCAGCACACAGAACCCAACACAGGGCTGGAACTCATGACAGTGAGATCATGACCTGAGCTGATATCAAGTGTTGGATGATTAACCAACTGAGCCACCCAAGCACCCCAGTAAAAATAACATTATAAAGGCATTTTCTCACAGAATTGTCCTTTAGAAAAAAAAAATTATTTAAACCAAGTTTTCCTTAGGTTTGGTTAATCATTGTGAGATAATAGAAAAAATATATGTATATATTGATCTCTGCCCTCCAGTTCTTGGCACAGAGTTCCTAAAACCCTTGTAAGTATCTTTTGTTTCAATGAGGTGATTCTGGGTGGGCTCGTGTTGGCTTCTGATGGATGGATGGGGACTGGTCACCAAAAAGACCAAGCCATGATTAGAAGGTTAGACTTTTCAGCACCCTTCTCCTTCTCTAGAGAGGGGAGAAGGGCTGGAAATGGAGTTAATAATTGATCATGCCTGAGGAAGCCTCCGTAAAGCCCCAGTAGTATGGGGTTCAGAGTGCTTCTGGGTTGGTGAACATGTGGAGGTGCTGGAAGACGGGCACACCCGGAGAGGACACAGAAACTCCACATCTCTTCCCTCACTTTCCCTACTCATCTCTTCCCTCTCGACGTTCATCCATATCCTTCATTGATCTTTAATAAACTAGTAAATGGAAGTAAGTGTTTTCCTGAGTTCTGAGAGCTGCTCTAACAAATTAATCAACCCCAGAGAGGGGGATGTTAGGAACCTTGGATCTAGAGCTGGTTGGTCAGAAGCAGGTAATAAGCTGGGCTTGTGAATGACATCTGAAGGCAGGGGACAGGTGGGGAAGGGATTCTTATGGGACTAAGCCCTTAGTAAGCATGTGGATTCTGATGCTATCTCTGGGTAGTGAGTGTCAAAATTGAGTTGAATTCTTAGATACCTAAAAATTGCTTATTGTTGTGGACGGAAACATCCATATATTTAGTGACCAGAAGTGTAGAAGTGAAGTGTATTGTGTGAGCAGTAAAGGAGACTCACAGGAAAAAATACACAGTAGGAAAGAACTGGGTTTTCACTACATAGGGAAAAAATGCTGAGTTTTTTCATTTTCGTCATATAAATGAACGTTTAAGACCCTACTACTAAGGAAGGAGAGCCTCGGGTTCTCCCACTGCACTGAGACCCTCTGAGGGAAAGCTGAAGTAGTCTCAGATTGGTGGCATGCCCTACCTCCCAACAAAAGCAAATGTTTTCTAGAGAAAAACTTCCCCATGTACCAGGTTAGGTCCAGTGAGCTCGCATAGATTAAGATCAGGCAATAAGCTCACAAATACCAGTAAATACACAAGGGAGTGAGCCAAAAGACTGACCGTCAACAGAAATAACAAAACCCAAATTTATTTCTCTATTTGACAGAAACATCAACAACAAAAAAACAGACTTTGTTCCCCCAAGGACTGCAGATACTGGAATTGCCAGGCATGGTATATAAAATAGCTACACATGAATTGTTTCGAAGCAAAATAGAAGATATGATCAGGGAAGAGAAAATCTACTCTCTACATTTATGGAACATGCATATCCTAGGAATAAAATTGGTCCTAGTAATCAATCACCTTTTGAAGGAGTGAGAGAAAAAAATGTCTACTCTTCTACAGAAGTCAGAGGGAAAGAGGACAAATGCCAACGAGACCTGTCTGTTAACATTGGGATTTGTTTTGATTGCCACCCAGAATGATCCTGTATTATAATTGAGACTTCGCATAAGTTTCAAAATAGGCACAATTTACTATTGGTTATTGTTTAATTATATATGTATGTATCTGAGTGTGTACTTCTTTTCATATAGCAAAATACGAAGGTTTTACTGACCTCCAAAGGCTTCTGTGATTGCCATGCTTTCAATTCCACCTCCTAGCAACTTACTAGAAATAGAAAGTAAGCATTAGTAAAAGGATCAGAAATAGAAATATCAAGAAAGGAGAAAGTGTATCATATGTCTCATATCTATCATCTGTCTCTCTCTCTCTATCAGCTATCTATCATCTTCCTTCCTTCCTTCCTCCCTTCCTTCCTTAATACGAACAAGAATTCTTGGCAGAATGGATGGCACTCTTCCTCTTTAGACCGCAGGTTCTGCTGCATGTGGCCAGGGTAGATCAACAAAACAATGTATAAGCCCTGCTGTTCTTGTTCTTACTTCTGGGTACCAATGGGAAATGGTCTATATGGGCTTTAGGTCTCATTCTTTTTCTTTCTTTTTTTTAACGTTTATTTTATTTTTGAGAGAGAGACAGACAGACAGAGCAAGAGTGAGAGAGAGTGTGCACAAGCAGGGAGGGGCAGAGAGAGAGGGAGACAGGCTCCAAGGAGGGCTCCGTGCTGACAGTAGTGAGTCCGGATCAAGAGCTCGAACTCACGAACCACGAGATCATGACCTGAGCCAAAGTCAGACTGAGCCACCCAGGGCCCCTTAAATCTCATTATTCAGTACTGAATTGAAGCTTGAATGAATGGTCTTAGTTATTAACTGAATTGTTCATATTGTGCTTGGGACTATTCAGTGTTTAAGGAGAAATATATGTTAAATAGATATTTAAAAAATCCACTGATTGTCACCATGATTGGTTTATTTCACACAAACCAAACTGTGAAGAACATGTCAGGATAGGAAATATTCAAAGGTGCTACAGGTAATGCTAGCAGTTAGAAGAAAAACAGTCAGATTTTGGCAGCATACATCTAATTGGTAAAAAAGTGTTTCAGTGTATTTAATATTCTTGATGTGAAAAGAACTAACGTTAAGTCATTATGTTATTCATTCATTAAATGCAACAAATATTAATTGTACAAAGACCAGAAGGAGCACTTTAAAAACCTTTGTTGTTTCAGGGTGCCTGGGTGGCTCAGTCTGTTAGGTGTCTGACTTCAGCTCAGGTCATGGTCTCAAGGTTTGTGAGTTCGAGCCCTGCATCAGGCTCTGTGCTGACAGCTTAGAGCCTGGAGCCTGCTTCAGATTCTGTGTCTCTCTCTTTTTCTGCCCCTCCCCAGCTTGTGTTTTCTCTCTCTCTCTCTCTCTCTCTCTCTCTCTCTCTCTCTCTCTCAAAAATACATAAACATGAAAAAAAAACCTGTGTTGTTTCTACTAGTATGAATTTTGGGACATAAACACAGATTAGACAAAGCATTAATAGATACAGATAATCCAATAGACTTTACATTTACATAGTTAAAGAGAGAAGTTTAAGTGTAAACTGAAATAATGTCAGAAGCTACCCACAAATTTAATGAGGACTATGGATTTGAGAAAAAGAAAAATTTAGGTACTACTTGTATAACTTGAATCTAAAGAACATGAGTTGAGAGACCATCCCACTTGGAAGGCTTGCACTTGAAGATCTATAAATCTACAAACCAGAAAATTGAGCTTTGCCTGTCCCTCCTCATCTTGAGAAAAATCATTCTAAAAGACTGTGGCTCTGGAAAATATTAGGACAAAATTTCTGGTTGATATGTAATCTTAATCAGGTGAAAAGGTAACCCCAAATTTACCTGACAGGGTACTCCAAATTATTTTGGATAGCATTAATTGCTCACTGTGAAACTCAGGAAAATTTAGAATTAAGTATAGGAATAGTGTTTTGAAAGCTATTTAAAAATAGAGTCACAACTCACACCCACAGATGACTATTTTCTTATTAAATTTGGGAATAATCTGCATATTTAGTATTTGAGAACTTTTATTTATTGTAATTACTATTTTTTTAAGTAGGCTTCATACCCAGCATGGAGCCCAATGCAGGGCTTGAACTCAGGACCCTGAGATCAAGACCTGAGCTGAGATCAAGAGTTGGAAGCTTAACCAACTGAGCCACCCAGATGTCTCTGTTTGAGAATTTTTAAAGTTTAGGAGAATCTGACCTTTTTATTAGGACAGTTTAGCCTCTGATTAAATGATATAAACTGGCAGTTTCTAAGCTGATTAAGTTTATACATAGTATTTGAACATTTAAAAGTGCTGCAGATTCATTATATTATAAGTTTAATTTATTAGATTTACAAAGACATTCAGGTAATTGGAAGATTTTAATAATTACACAAATAAACTCCTTAAAGGAAATATAATATATTAAATTCACAAACATAATTTAAAATGTTTAAGGAAAGTTTCAAACACAATATAGCTGACCATGTTATGAAAACTCCCTTAAAATTTGCTAGACCTATTAAGTGGACTTGTAGCTTAAGGAAAAATGCATAACATGTTAATAAATAAAATATTAATTTTTAAAAACTTAGTTCCTGAGCAATCTTTTCTGTGCCCAAAACTCAACACTGAAGATACCAGAAAACTCATTATGACAGTAATAATTCCTTTAGTCCAATGTTGCCTAAACCAAGATATGATACAGCAACTGGAGAATACCAAGTTATTATTTGAGTCAAGTTATGTTGATCAACCTGATTTTGACCAAGTACCCTTGGGGTAGGAATTACCAAAGACTCTTCCTTAGCTGTTACTTGAAAAAAAGGATTCTGCGATTTTTTAAATTTGGGGCAATGCTAGGTTAAAGAGGTGTTCTGTTTCACAGTAGGATTTCATATCCTTTAATAGGCTAGTGTGCACTGTGAATCTCCAAAACAGTAATATATAGTATACTCCACCAAGTTATTTCATTCACTATTTGTTCATTCATTCAGTCATTTAATAAATATTTACTGAGAACCTAATTTATGCTAGAGATTGTTTATACACTTGGGGTAAAGCAATGAACAAAAGACAAAAATTCTCCACCTTGTAGGAGAACAGACAATAAATAGTAATAAATATTTCCAAAACTAAAACATGTGGTATGTCAGATATTATTAAATGGTATGGATAAAAATTAGATCCTGAAAGGAGATAAGAAGTATAGAGGATGAAGGCATGGAGTTTAAATGTTTAAACAAAGTGATCAGAGACCTCATTGAGAAGCGGACATTTTAGCAAAGACCTGACAGCAATGACAGCAAGCCATGTAGACATAGGAGGAAAAAGTGTTCCAGGCAGAGAAAACGGTAAGTGTAAAGGCCCTGAGGCAGGCGAGTCTCTGGCATAGTCAAGGAATAGCAAAGAAGTCAGCGTGGTTGGTGCATTGCAAACTATAAAAAGAATAAAAGATGAGATTTGATCAGAGATTAGAGAGGATTTTGGCTTTTGTTCTGAGATAGGGAGTCATTGGAGTAGTTTTGGGCAGAGAAGTGTTATGATCTGACCCAAGTTTTAAAGGGATCATTTGGGCTCCTGAATGATCTGAGAGAGGTTAGAAGTTATTGTAATACTCCAGAGGAGATATTAACAGGCAGTTTAAACCAGTACGGTAAGAGTGGAGGAGGTAGTGAGAATTCATATTTCCTCTTTTTTCCTGTACACACACACACACACACACAGACACACAGACACACACAAATGTATAAACATTATTATGGAAAGTTTCAAACATAAACTAAAGTAGACAAAAACAGTATAATAATAAGCCATCATGTACCCATCACTTAGCTCCAACTATTACCAACTATGAACTCATGGTCAATGTTTTTTCATGTAAACCTTCAACCACTCCCCTCTCTTTTTACATTATTTTAAGCAGATACTAGGCAACATATCATTTAATCCTAAATATTTCAGTAGGGATCTCTATAAGATGAATACTCTTATTCTTAACATAACCACAGTACCATTATTACCTAAAAAAGTAGTAACTCCTTAATATCAGCTATCTAGTAAGAGATTTTCCAACCATCTCATACATATCTTATTTTTTACAGAGTGCTTGAATCAGGAACCAAATAAAACCCACATATTGGGATTAGGTAAAAGGTCTTTTAAATCCCTTTTAATCTCTAGGTCTTCTCCCTGACTTCATCTCTTTTTTGATTCCTCATAATTTACTTGCTGAAGAAACTGGGTGGTTTGTTGAAGGCAGAGCAGACAGGATCTGTTAATGAGGAAGAGTCAGGGTGTGAGAGCAAAAATACACGGCACCAAGGATGACGCCAAGATTTTAGTTCTGAGGGTCAGAAAAGAGGCAGATCTGAGATGAGGGAGGCTTTCAGAGGTATAGATCCAGGGAAGATATCAGAAGATTGGATTTGGATCTGTGAAGCCTGAGTTGCCTAGTAGACATTCAATTGGATGCAATATTTGACTATGAAATCCTTTCTTCTTGGGAGTATCTTGTGAGGCCAGGGTTTTGAGGAATACTTTGTGGAAATACTGCTTTTGTTCAAATCACTCTTGGCCACTCATCTAATTTTTGAATTAGTAATTCTGCCTAGTAAGGTAGGGGGAAAAACACATTCGACTCAACTTGCATTAAGAAAATGATGACTACATCTCAGGAATCATGAGATAGTAAGTTAAAGGGGAAGTTAAAACTGCTGATGCTAAAGAACAAAAACAACCCTGGATTATTTCTTCTAAAATATCAGTGTAACTTTTAAATAAAACCAAAAGGGAAATGGAATTTCCTTTATCAACAAGAAGAAAAGGAAATGAGAAGCTAAACTGATTTTCAAAGTGGTTTTTTAAAATACAAGCTGATTCAAAAACTAATAATTTGGACCTGAATTCCTTGTAAGAAATTTAATCCTGCTTCTACAAATCATCTGGAATTTGTTTGCTTCAGTAGCTTTTCAGGAGGAAAAAAGCCTACTTCAAAAAAAGAAGCTATTTCTAACAAACTCAAGAAATACAATATTCCAAAGATTGTGTCTAGTAGTTGTAAAAAATATGAGATACACACTCAAATTCCTGGCTCCCGGTGGTAATGTGGAAAACCATTTTTCTCTTCTCGCTATACTCAAAGGCAGTCAAGAATCCTGGTTCCTACAGAAAGACAAAAGGAGACGTTCAAAAGGGTCTACGCTGCCAGAAATGGTTCACTTGATTATCAGAGTCATCATTTGATATAAGCTACAGTTCATTTGTCTCTGAAGGCAACACAAGACCATAGTTAAGAAAACAGGCTCTGGGGGCCCCTGGGTGGCTCAGTCGGTTGAGCATCTGACTCTTGATTTCAGCTCAGGTCATGATCCCAGGGTTGTGGATCAAGCCCCGAGTGGGGCTCCTCACTGAGTGTTGGAACCTGCTTAAGATTCTCTCTCTCTCTCTCTCTCTCTGCCCCTCACCCCCACTAGCACTCTCTCTCTCTCAAATTAAAAATTAAAAAAAAAAAAAAAGAACAGACTCTGGAGCTACCCTATTTAGGTTCAAAATATGTCTCAGGCACCTGGTTGGCTCATCAGCTGGGCATTCAACTCTTGATTTTGGCTCAGGTATGATCTCACAGTTGTGAGATCAAGCCCTGCATCAGGCACTATTCTGAGAGTTAGTTTGGGATTTTCTCTCTCCCTCTCTCTCTCTGCCCCTCCCCTGATCTCTCTCTCTCTCTCTCTCAAAATGAATAAACTCTCAAAATAACTAAATAAAAATTTAAGAAAAACAAAATATGGCTCTAATATTTGCTAGTATATGATTTGGAGTAAACTATTTATTCTTACTATACTTGAATTTCCTGTTTTGGATCAAATTGGGATAAGGAAACTGTCTCTCTAGTAGGGTAGAGAAAGTTTAAATGGAGTATATTTATGGCATAAAGCAGAATGCTATTTTACTAAATGATTCCACAGATTTCATTGAATGGCATCATTTTCCCCCAGCTTGGCAAATTTCAAGGAGCACAGAAATTTTAGTTTTCACTATTCAGGAGACAGTATCTTTCACATGGTAGGAATACTACTAATCTGCTGAATTAATGAGCAATAGCTGATGCTGCAGTAGAACTAGTGAGAATAGGCCCTGATGTGCGCTAAGGACATGGTCTGATGTATTTTCCTCTATGTTTTATACTATGACAGTGGTTCTCAAACTTTGGAGAACTTCAGGGGGATGTAAAAAAGCCCAGGCCCTATCCTATTTCAATGAGTCTAAGCCTATGTCTTTATTGGCCATTCCAGGTTATTCTGATACACACCAATGTCTGGAACCACTGTACTATGAATTTTTCTTCCCTCTCTCTCTCTCTCTCTCTCTCTCTCTCTCTCTCTCTCTCTCTCTCTCTCCTTCTACCTCTCAAATCCCTAAGAATAAACAGCTTTAGTTAAGAAAGGATGCAGACTCTGGGTAGTCCACAGAATCCGCAGTCCACAGCAGTGGACTCCTTCCTAAAAGGAGAGGGGTTCTTTCCTTTCATAAGGGGTTTGGTTTGCAAACACAAGAAGACTAGGGCCTAGGAGCTATGGAGTGGTGGTTTCCCAGACCCTGGGGACTGCTCCAGGGCAGCTGTGGAATTGACCCCTGAGTATACCGCCCCAGTTCACTCAGAAGTTAGAGCACCTGAGCTGGGTGCAGCGCAGTTCACTTAGGTCCTCTCCAAGTTCAGGACCACACTGCCACCATCATCACTCTAACGCCTCAACGGCCCCCAGGGAAAGAGACCAAATGGCTGTCAGTGAAGACAGCTTCTAGGACTCGCTGGGAATGAGCCCCTTATATACCCGTGTAGACACGGAGAGCCTTGTTCTTCCGAAACAAGACTTGGTGACTATCTTCCTGCACATTCCTGTTTCTGGAGTAAGTGCCTCTGTCAGCCCCCAAAAGTTCTACACAAAAGATTGGGCCAAAGGCATATGTTTCTGCCTGGAGCCCCTCAGCTGCATGGGGCTCTCACGGTCTGTGGGTGGCTGGCTACAAGGAACGAGTTCAGCTCGCTTTAGCTCATCTGCCTCACTGAGCGTTTTTTGGGTCATATTTATCTCAACGGTATCCACGTAAACCCACACTGTTAGTCTTCCTCTAACCCAGTGCCCTCTTACCAACTGGCCTATACCAGGAGAGAGCAATTTCTTTGGTGCTGAGTGCTTTGCCCCCACCAAATAGAGGAGACTAAGCAGAAACAAAGAGGTGTTAAAACAGAGAAACAGAAAGGGAAAAAAATTAATATAAAAGGAGAGCAAAAACAAGTTTTAATAAAAATAACTGCCTTTATAGCATTGAAGTCTCTTAACTCCTGTCTCAATCTGTCAGAAATTACTTGTTGCTTTGAAACTGAAGTGATAAAAAGTTAACATGAAGAGTATAATAGATTGTGATCTACAGGAAGTTTCTAGCATTTAAAAAAATTTTTTTAATCTTTATTTCTGTTTGAGAAAGAGAGAGACAGACTGCGAGTATGGGAGGGGTAGAGAGAGAGGGAGAAAGAATATGAAGCAGGCTCCAGGCTCTGAGCTGTCAGCACAGAGCCTGACAACGGGGGCTCCAACTCACAAAATGCAAATCCACGACTTGAGCTGAAGTCGGACACTTAACCAACTGAGCCACTCAGGTGCCCCAGAAGTTTCCAGCATTTAATGGGAAGGGCTATACAGTGTCACAGGCCCTTCCTTTTTTTTTTTTTTTTTAAGTAGGCTTCACAGCTGACCTGATCCCGAACTTTTGACACTGAGATGAAGACCTGAGCTAAGATCAAGAGCGGAACTGAGATCAAGCATCAGACACTTAAGCGACCGAGCCAGGCGCCCCTCACAGGGCCCTTCTAAGCTAAAACAACAAAGGATTGAGTTTGCTTACAATGAGTTTGTTGGCTGCCTCTTTAATCTTGTCCACTTTTGCTTCTGAGAGCCCTTTGACATTGCACAGCGCTCTTCTTGTTGTCATTTGTATCCCTTTGACGGTGCAGATTCCTACTGACTTCAGTTTCTTAATGTCAGCCACATTCTGTAAATAAAAGAATGGATGCGGCAGATTGGCAAATACTATGTCATGTGCCTTTGTGTCCATCTCCTTCCACCACGATGCCAATTATATACAAGCAGCCAGGTGGAACCCACCCACCATGTAGCCAAATGTTCTGGAAATATCTGAGTAGAACATACCCAGCATGCTGCCAAATGTTCTGGCTGTGCCCTGATTTCCCAAGAATGTTAGTGAGACCGTGGCAATGTAACAAGGAATTCAAAAGAAAAGTCTGTTGGTAGAAAAGCTAGCAAATGTATCACACGTTCGCCCCCTCAGTTCGGCTCTTTCCTTCTAGAGAACTTCATTATGAATATGTTCTTTTTAAAATTAAATTTTTTCCCTCTCCCCTTGGGGAATGCAAATAGCTACATCGCCCAAGGACCAGGATTCTCTCTTGCTCCTATTTTCTCAATCCAACTGAAAGAGATGAAATGTGAGGGCTTCGAAAGAAAATGTCAGAGAAGTTGTACTACCAATGAACTGCTGTTGAAATGCATCTAGTTACTCAAAGTCTGATTTCTGTCCTCATCATTTATTTTCTCCAATCACCTGCCACAGAACTGAATTTTCCGTTGATGAAAACAGGGGTGGATAGCTCTGGACACCTCCAGTTGGACCAGGGCTTCTCAGCTGGGGTCCATTTTGCCCCCGTGGGACATATGACAATGTCTGGTGACAGTTTTGGTTGTCATAACTAGAGGGCTGCTACCGGCATGTAGTGAGTGGTCAGGAGCTAGGAACACTGTATGATGCACAGGACAACCCCCACAACAAAGAACTGCCCAGTCCCATAGGTCCAATAGGGGCAAAGCTGAGAAACCCTAAACTGGACGATTTCACGCAGCATTGAAAAAAATACTTACAATTCCATGTTTTTGTAACAGGTCAATGTCTTGAAACAGAGATTCCTGAAGGAGATGGAACAGAAAAAAAAAATTGAGCTTTGATTCGTCATATTCAGTTGTATCAAGAGTTAATTCAGTATTAGCAGTCATTCTGAAATTTCACTTCTCTAGACAGATTGAGGTGGGATCAATAATGCTTTTTTCAAACACATCGCTGTTGGCTTAGAAGATGCACCAACAGGGGCGCCTGCCCAGCTCAGTCAATTAAGCGTCTGACTTCGGCTTAGGTCATTATCTCACGGTTTGTGAGTTCAAGCCCCGCATCGGGCTCTGTGCTGACAGCTCAGAGACTGCTTCAGATTCTGTGTCTCCCTCTCTTGCTCTGCCCTTCACCCACTCATGCTCTTTTTCTCCCTTAAGAATAAACAAAACATTTTTTAAAAATTAAAAAAAAAGATGCACCAACATTGAAAGGACTTAACACAAAGGAGAGGAACAATATTTACCCTATTTTAAAATATGTCTTTTCAGCTTTTTGTCTCATCAGGCCTTGAACTCCTTCCTCTGCTATTCGGTACCAGCACGCATGATGGCCATACCAGTTGCTGGGTATTAAAACACTTTCCTGCTAGCTGCTAAGTAGCTAATCTTAGCATCCCTTGCCGGACAAGTTGTTACGTATTTGTAATATTGCCTCTCCCTAGAACTATGCTTTCTCTCCACTCTTGGTTGCTAAAAATAATATCTAACAGAGAAGGAACTTCATTTTTGTGGAATGACTGAATGTCTACAATGTTTCGACATTCTAGCCATATACCTCTTCATCTTGGAATCCTGGCTCTTCCAGCACAACCTGATCCTCCTTCATAGTGAGAGGTGAGCAGCAGAAAAAGAATCCGTTCTGGCAAAAGAAGGAATATTATTTAAGATGTGGTCATAGATCAGACGGTACAAAAGTCTGCGGCCAAAGACCTCCTTGATTTCATTTCAAAGTCACCAAGGACCAGAGGAGCAATGAGGGAAACATTTAGTTTGGAACGATTGGGCTGGCCTGCGGTCTTTCTGCTGGGCATGTGACATGATTGCTTTTGTGGGTGTCTGTATGCAAAGGCGGGGGACTTTGTTCCTTCTCTTTTTCCTCAAAACTGGTAACTTTTTCCTCTTCTTTTGATTCCCTATACCACAGATATCATGACTGTCTGATAAAATCTTTTAGGTTTTCTTGGGGTGCTATTAGGATTGCACACGGCTACTTAGCCTTTCTGTTTGTGTTAACGATGCTCTAAGAATTTGGACCTTCTGTCGTTCTTCCTCTATCTTCCTGGGCCCCTAGAATTTAGTGTACCCTCAACCAATAGGTTTTATTTTTCTCATACATGATGAATGCCTTCCTGCTTCCTAATTATGAATGGGATCTCTTGCAACATATTTCTTGCATAAAGCATTGGATACATTTTGTTTTATCCTATTTACTAGTTTCATGATGATTTTTAAGATTTAAAATGATGGTGGATACCCAATCTTAAGATAGTATGAGGACCAATAAGCAGATCAATGGAGTCTCTAACACTGTGGCATTTGTAAGATCTCAGGATCTACAAGGCATGACTGGAATACAATGGGGTCCAAGTACTCCGTTGTCTTGGTCTATTGCCTCTTCCGGCTTCCAATCAAAGTCGCGGGTGGGGTCCAGCTGAAGGGGAACGAACTACGCAGGTGGACGTATGATTGCTGTCACCTCATACCTCTAGACAGCAACATAGCTGAGGCAGAGAGGACACAATGTAAGTGGAATCTTCTGGAATACTGTCCCCGGGTACATAATCATGGAAACGATTACCCCAAATTCACATGGACTTTCCTCATTGAAGAAAAACAAAATCGTCCGTTTCTTGTCCCCTCGATAAAACGAAAAGATAGTTCTTTCTCGAGGGGCCACGATGCGCTGAAGAGCTGGAGGCTAAAGCGGGACTCCCTGACACTGTCTTGGCGTCATTTCGGGGGAGCGGAGCGTGGTCCACACCCCGCGCTGCCCTCGGGCATTTTCCGGACACCTCCCAGGGTGGGGACGGGACGTACAAAGTCACTAGCCCGGGGCCCAGCGACGACCACCAAGCACCACCAAAGACACTGACCCTTGGGTTTCCCCTCAGATTCTTCACACGCTTACCCTTTTTTTTTTTTTTTTTTGCCACAAACCCCTCTCGTACCCACAGTCTCCCCGAGGTTTTCAAGGTGAATCCCTTCCGCCCCCCGCCCGGGCCTTCCAGTCCTCAGGGATTCTAACCCGGAAGCCGAACGCGGAGACAGCTCGCGCGTGGCTGACCAGGAGGCTCTGCGTCAACCGACAACAGTTTGGGCGCAGGTCCGGCGTGGGCGGGTCGGTGCGGAGACGGAGGGGGCGGGCCCACAGTGGGGCGGGCCCGGGAGGGAGGCGGGGCGGAGCGCGAGGTGGGCGGGTCCCCGGACGAGACTGGGACTGAGGCAGGGGGCAGAGAGCGAGGGGGCGGAGGGAAGGCCCACAGTGGGCGGGGAATGGGGCGGGGCAGGCATGAGGGAGGAGGAGCTACGAGCAACTACCAAAGGAGCCTCTCCGGGTGGCTCTCTAGGGTGAGGGAGAGCTTCTGAGGCGGAGAAAATGTGCTGAGGAGAGGGGCTCCCTTGAGCTGAGGGAGATGCCGAAGTCAGGGAGAGGCCTCCAAAGTGGGGGCACGGAGGACACGCGTAGAAATTTAGGGGGCACTGAGGTGGGCGCTGAGAAGACAGGCTGCTGACAGGAAAAAGGGTTCTAGGGGCGCCTGGGTGGCTCAGTCGGTTGAGCGTCCAGCTTCGGCTCAGGTCATGATCTCACGGTTCGTGGGTTCGAGCCCCGCGTCAGGCTCTGTGCTGACCGCTAGCTCAGAGCCTGGAGCCTGCTTCGGATTCTGTGTCTCCCTCTCTCTGACCCTCCCCTGCTCACGCTGTCTCTCTCTGTCTCAAAAATAAATAAAACATTAAAAAAAAAAAAGGGTTCTAAGGTGCGGGTTGTTCTGAGCTGGAGAGAGGCCTCTGGGAAAGGGTCATGAGGTGGCAAACCAAGGCGGGGAGGGGTGCTCAGCGGAGGTGGCTGACGCGCGGCGACAGGTGCCAAGCAAAACTCTTATCTTCTTGGGGACCCTTGGTTAGGAGGGAGGTCGAACATGGCGTCTTCACCAATGCCTCTGCCTTCCTAATCTCTCCTCTGCGACACTCTCTAGTCTGTGAGGCCCCCAAGGCCCATTCAGGATGGAGGGGACGTTTTCTGCGACTTGACTTGCCATGTTACATAGACAACAGCAGCCAGACATATTTCGGTCCAGCTTTTAAATAGAAATCGTAGGCCCGCCTTCTTGCCAGCACAGCCGTCTCTGGCGGCGTCCTCTTCCTCCCCTTAGATGGTGACTGACTGTTGACAAGAGTCATGAAACATTCGCAAGAACATCTGTTGAGGTGGAGGCTCTGATGAATAGCTGTGCAAACAGTTCTTGGAGTTCAAGACCTAGTACAGGGCGACCTTTTTTCTTCAGCGTCTGAATCATCTCGCTGGAATAAATAGGAAAAAAAATTTTTTTTCCCCCCACAATAGCAGTTGGCATTTTGTAGGACATTTCATCCCCCCAGAGTGGATTGTTTAAAGGGCCAACACATAGCTACCACAGCTCTCCTGAATCTTATTTTCCAGAAACGCAGCCTATCCTTGGTGGCAAATGGAAATCAATGCCCTATTTGGGGATGAACTGGAGAGGGACAATAGGCTTTCACGCTGCGACCTCACCTGAAATAATTTGGGGAACTTCTGAGCGACTTGTTAGGTGAGGACATCGAGTGGAAGGGAGAGCTGCAAAGAGCACAGCAAGATGATTTAGGGAAATAGAACATATGTGGTTTGGTGTAGTGACAGCTGGGAGAGAGAAATGTTCATAATATTTGAAGGTTGTGTGCAGAACACTTAACGAAAGAAACTGAAATGAGCTTGGTAATGACAAATTCAGGAAATGAGGATAAAAATCATGTTTGGATAGATATTGATGGTTGTGTGCAACTTAAGACAAATTGTTTCAACCAAAAACGTAGGGCAGTTTAAAAGTGCGCTTAAGACTTTTCCACTCAAATCAGGACAAGAAAAAAAGATAGCCTTTCATATCATCTAAAAATTTTGAATATGATGACAGTGGTATTTCAAATCAGCGGGGAGATGATGAATTCAGTGAATGGTGTTAGAACAGCTAGGTAACCATCTGGAGGAGAAATAAAATTGGAACCATACTTCACACCTTATACCAAGATAAATGCCAGATGGATCAAAAAAAAATTAAATCTGAATATAATAAAAGTGCTAGAAGAAAATGAGACTTTTTTTTATTATCTCAGAATAAGAAAACTCTTTTTAAATAGAACACAAAACTCAGAAGCCGTAAAAGACTTATAAAAACGACTACATTAAAAAAAATACTGGATGGCAAAATGCTACTTTCCTATTTTAGGTTCAGAGTATGGCAAGCCAGAGCCTTTGTATCAATTAGTAACTAATTAGCAATTGTGTCAAGAAGCTTTCCCAAAGTCTCAAGTCCCTCAGTGAGTCCCCAAATTCTTTTCAGAATTTTTAAAATTTGTGTCATTTTTATGGTATTCTAACAACAACAAAAACCAGGCAGTGGGATTACCTGAATTTTAAAGGACTACACTTTAGTGCCCCTGTGTGGACAACTGCCTTGTAATCAAATAAAGGCAGATGATCCGCGGTCTGCAGTTAGGTTTCCTCAAACTGGTGCCTGTGGAATATATGCTCTTGGCGTTTCAAGAGCTCAAATATGAGAAATGCTTTAGCAGAGAACTACATGAAAGATCATCGCACCAAAAAAGAATTTCACTGGGCACATCTCCCCTTAAACATACTGCATCCAAAAGATGTTTCTTGAATCCCTACTATTTGTCAGACACTGTACTGTGCTAAGTGTTGGGTTTCAACAACAAACAAGATACAAACCCTAATGGGGGCTATAGATTGGTTAGTATTTAGCTAAAGGTAATGTCTGATAACGGCCAACACTCCTAGCACTCACTCCTGTCCACAGATTAATGCAACCACTTGTCACAAAGCCACCATGAGATAGGGACTATTATTCCCCCTATTGACAGATGAAGACACTGAGACATCACAAGGTTTTTTTTTGTTTGTTTGTTTTAATGTTTTTATTTATTTTTGATAGAGAGAGAGAGAGAGAGAGAGAGAGAGCGCGAGCATGAGAGGGGGAGGGGCAGAGAGAGAAGGAGACACAGAACCGGAAGCAGGCTCCAGGCTCTGAGCTAGCTGTCAGCACAGAGCCTGACGCGGGGCTCGAACCCAGGATCGTGAGATCTGACCTGAGCCGAAGTCGGAGGTTTAACGGACTGAGCCACCCAGGGGCCCCAAGACATCACAAGGTTAAGGAACTTGCTCAAGGCTCAAAGCCTGGCCCCCGTGTCCATGCTCTTAACCAATACACTAAACCGGTATATGGAGGACCCCGTATATTCATATGTGATTTTGTTTTCATTTATAGGAGCATGTTTAAGCATGGTTAAGCCAGACTTAACATAGGACAGCTCAGCCATTTACTAGCAGTGTAGTCTTGGGGAAGTTAACGTCTGTGCTTCAATTTCCTCATCTGAAAACCAACAATGATAATAGTACTGGGTTGTGAGAATTAAATTAACACACCTGAGGGGCGCCTGGGTGGCTCAGTCGGTTAAGCCTCCGACTTCGGCTCAGATCAGATCTCACGTTCGTGGGTTCGAGCCCCGCGTCAGGCTCTGTGCTGGCAGCTAGCTCAGAGCCTGGAGTCTGCTTCCGGTTCTGTGTCTCCTTCTCTCTCTGCCCCTCCCCCTCTCATGCTCTGTCTCTCTCTGTATCAAAAATAAATAAAACATTAAAAAAATAATACACTTGAAGCATTTGGGCTGCTGTGTGAAGAATGGCTTGAAGGAGTGAACAGAAAGAGAGGCGGCAAGGAGAATGTGTACCTAGGAGAAGACTGTATACATCAAAGCTGGGGGCGACTTCCACCAAGAAAGACCTCCTGAAGATGGGGAAAATTGTGCCTCACTCACACGGCTAGAGTGAGAAGACAATAAAATAATGTGTGAAAATATGCTTAAAAGTGTTTAGCTCAGGGTCACATGGGTTCAGTTGGGAGAGCGTGAGACTCTTGATCTCAGTGTTGTGAGTTGGAGCCCCACATTGGGTATAGAAATTACTTAAAAATAAAATCTCAAAAAAATGATTTAGTTCATAGTAAATTCCTATAACTGTTTTATTATGGATAATTTCTAATATATACAAAGGGAAAATAATATATTTCCATCACCCAGCTTCAACAACTTTTAACACATGGCCAATCTTATTTCACTTATAACTCCATCCACTTACTCCCTCTCATATCTTATTATTTTTAATGTCTATTTATTCCTGAAAGAGAGAGGGAAGGGGACCGAGGATCCCAAGTGGGCCCATGCTGACAGCAGAGATCCCAAATGCGAGGCTCAAATTCATCAACTATGAGGTCATGACCTGAGCCGAAGTTGGACATTTACCTGACTGAGCCATCCCAGGTGCCTCAATCCCTACTTATCTTGAAGTAAATTTTATATATCATATAATTTCATCTGTAAATATTTCAGTATGTATCTCTAAAGATAAGTATGTATCTTTTAAAACATAACCACAACGGGGTGCCTGGGTGGCTCAGTCGGTTAAGCCTCCGACTTCGGCTCAGGTCAGATCTCACGTTCGTGGGTTCGAGCCCCGCGTCAGGCTCTGTGCTGACAGCTAGCTCAGAGCCTGGAGCCTGCTTCCAGTTCTGTGTCTCCTTCTCTCTCTGCCCCTTCCCCTCTCATGCTCTATCTCTCTCTGTATCAAAAGTAAATAAAACATTAAAAAAATTTTTTTAAAATAAAATAAAACATAACCACAATACCATTAGCACACCTAAAAAATAGTAACTTTTAATATCAAATATACATGCAGCAAACATTGTTGTCTCATTAGTGTCATATATTGTTTAAAGTTGTTTCAGCTCAGATAAAAAATTTCTACATGTTGCAACTGATTGATGCCTTTTGTTCCTTTTTGGTAATTCTATAGATTTCCTTCTTTTCCCTTGTGACTTATTTTTTTAGTGGAATCATTTTTATTAAAAATTTTTTTAATGTTTATTTTTGAGAGAGAGAGAGAGAAAGTGTGAGCAGGGGAGGGGCAGAGAGCAAGGGAAACAGAATCTGAAGCAGGCTCCAGGCTCTGAGCTGTCAGCACAGAGCCCCATATGAGGCTCGAACTCAAGAACCACGAGATCGTGACCTGAGCCGAAGTCAGATGCTTAATTGACCAAGCCACCCAGGACCCCCAAAATACAGAATCATTTTTAAAAATGGAGTTTTCCAGAGCCTGGATTTTGCTGATTGCATCCCCTGATGTCACAGGCTTCCCTGTCCACTGTATTTCTGAGCACAGTAGTTAGATGTATAGACCAGATCGAGGTTTGGTTTTTTGGTAACAATCATTTTGTAGGTGGTCTATCATTAGGAGGCATTTAACAGCTTTTTATCTTTTCGAGATGTTACAAGCTGTTAATCAACCTAGGTCAATTAATTCGTTAGGGGTTGCAAAATGGTGATATTTTAATTCTATTGCTCTTTTTTAATTAAGTGGAATATTTTTTTAAATTTAAATCCAAGTTAGTTAACATATAGTGTAATAATTTACTTCAGAAGTAGAATTTAGTGATTAATCATTTACATATAACACCCAGTGCTCTTTCCAACGAGTGCCCTCCCTAATGCCCATCATCCTCTTAGCCCATCCCCCCCCACCCCTCCAGCAACCCTCTGTATTTAAGAGTCTTTTATGGTTCGCCTCCCTCTCTGTTTTTATCTTATTTTTGCTTTCCTTCCCCTATATTCATCTGTTTTGTTTCTTAAATTCCACATATGAGTCAAATCATATATTTGTCTTTCTCTGACTTATTTCACTTAGCAGAATATAGTTTAGTTCCATCCACGTTGTTGCAAATGGCAAGATTTCATTGTTTTGGATCACCAAGTAATATTCCATTGTATGGATATATATGTATGGATATATACATACATATATCTTCTTTATCCATCAATGGACATTTGGACTCTTTCCATAATTAGGCTATTGTCGATTCCACTGCTGTAAATATTGGGGTGGATGTACCCCTTTGAATCAACATTTTCATATCCTTTGGATAAATACCTAGTAGTGCAATTGCTGGGTCATAGGGTAGTTTAATTTTTAAATTTTAATTAAAATTTCTCATTTTTTGAGGAACCTCCATACTGTTTTCTAAAGTGGCTGCACCAGTTTGCATTCCCATCAGCAGCGCGAAAGGGTTCCCCTTTCTCTGCATCCTCGCCAACATCTGTTGTTTCCTGAGTTGTTAATTTTAGCCATTCTGGCAGGTGTGCGGTGGTATTGCATTGTGTTTTGATTTGTATTTCCCTGATGATGAGTGATGTTGAGTGTCTTTTCATGTGTCTGTTAGCCTTCAGTGGAATATTTCTAAAAGAAGGACTTTCCATCTACAATTGGTTGGCTGGTCATACAGTTTGTACGGGAATAGCATGATAAATGCTGATCCTTGGGGCTCCTGGGTGCCTCAGTTGGTTAAGCGTCCAACTTTGGCTCAGGTCATGATTTCTGGGTTTGTGAGTTCGAGCCCCACTTCAGGTTCTGTGCTGACAACTCAGAGTCTGGAGCCTGCTTCGGATTCTGTCTCCCTCTCTCTCTGCCCCTCCCCTGCTCATGTTCTGCCTCTCTTTCTCAAAACTAAATAAACATTAAAATTTTTTAAAAATAAATTCTAATACTTTTCCCTCTATGTATTGGTTTTCAGAATAATGAATTGGTTCTTTAGAATCCTTCAGTGGTTACCAATTGATCTTTCTCCCACCCAAGTACTAACCAGGCCCGTCCCTACTTAGCCATTGATCTTTCTGAAGTAACATTACGATTATATGTGAAAATGTGTCTGATGCGCTGGCCCATGGCAATGATTATAATTACAGATGCTTAAACTGTCCCACCCTTAGCTAATGAGATCCTCTCTGAGCTGGCTTCTCACTGTTTCTGAAAAGACTCTCATCTTTGGTAGCTTCTTTATTGTCTAGTGTGACAAGATGTTATGTGTTCATCTCATGATTGCCCTTTCCTAGACCGGAAACCAGACATTTCTTCAAGGATCCCTGGATCTTTTCAGTGCAAACAGTATTTCAAGACCACAGTCTGGGTTGCTGCTACTGCAATTTTTATTTCCAGGTCATTTCAGTGGGTAATGTTACGAAGTGGGTTTTTTGTTTCTGTTTTAAATAGCTTCATTGAGGTGAAAGGGACTACAAGAAAGTGCACATATTTAAAATGGGTCCGTACCTGTGACTGCTTCACCACCATGAAGAGAGTGAACACACCCATCACCCCCAAAATTTCTTCAGGCTTCTTCGTAATCCTGTCCATCTTTCCTCCCCTCCCCTCTTTGACCATCACTCCCCTCAATCAACTCAGGCAATGGTTTGTTTTTAAACATAATATACTTCCTCGATTCATACTTCAACATCAGGACTGTAGGATTTTGACTTCATCTCTTCTAGTTACCATCTGAATTCCCTTTCTCCGACGCTGAGAATACCGGATCCTCAGCAACACCGTGACTGGCAGAACTGGGGTATTACACAATCACTCATTCATTACAGTAAACGCTTCTTAAATGTCAGTTCCCTCCAATGCTTACCCCCTCCCCCTTATAAAGGGCAAAGAATTCCTCACCATAATTTTTCCTTCTAATATTTATAAAAAAGAGAGACAGGTCTTTTCATCTTTTTTTTTTTTTAATGTTTTTTAAATTTATTTTTGAGAGACAGAGACAGCGCGAGCAGGGGAGGGTCAGAGAGAGACGGAGACACAGAATCTGAAGCAGGCTCCAGGCTCTGAGCTGTCCGCACAGAGCCCGATGCGGGGCTCGAACCCACGAACTGCGAGATCATGACCTGAGCCAAAGCCGGATGCTTAACTGACTAAGCCACCCAGGTGCCCCAGGTCTGTTCATCTTGAACTTCCCTAGAGGCTTATGGTTATGAGACCTCAATAATTTCTGGAAGTCATCTGTGCAGAGATGATCGTGGCCTCCAACTGGGCAAAGGATTGTCCTGAGAGATAGCAATGCGGTTTTCCCTGGTTCCAGAAAACCAGAAGACCTTCTTTCTGCATGGGGGCCAGTCAGACAGGTAGGTAGACAGGCAGGTACATCTGCTATGGTAACTGCTACCATAAAGGAGGTGCACGAAAGGCACACAGGAGGGGTACACGTGCCAACTTTGCTGGTGGTGTATCAGGGAAGCCTTCCTGGAGAAGACGATGTCTACATGGGGTCTTGATGCAGGAGCAGCAGTGAATGATGGTGGGACTTAATAGGGAAGAGGGAGAAGGGATTGGCAGGTACAAAAGCAGCGACAGGCAAAAGGCCCAGAAATAGGAGAGAGGTGGGCCTTAGAGAAACTGCAAATAAAGAGCTGACTGTAATTTGGGTGAGTGGGCAGGGGAGGCATGAGAAAGCTCTGATTATCTCATTTCCTGCCTTGTGCGTGGCAAGTGCCCAAATGTCCTGGTTCTCAGGAGAAGAGTATACTTTTTAACAGCAATGACAACAGTAGCTGGTCACAATTACCAAGTGAAATACCCCGTGCCAGGAACATTGCATAAATTATCTCACTTGATGATCTACTGCTGGGCAGGCATTCCCTTTCTGCATTCAAGAGAACAAGTTCAGGGGCGCCCGGGTGGCTTAGTTGGTTGAGCAACCGACTTCGGCTCAGGTCATGATCTCGCGGTTCATGAGTTTGAGCCCCGTGTCGGGCTCTGTGCTGACAGCTCAGAGCCTGGAGCCTGCTTCGGATTCTGTGTCTCCCTCTCTGTGTCTGCTCCTCCCCCACTCATGCTCTGTCTCTCAATAATAAATAACATTAAAAAAAAAAAAAGAAATCCTGACTTTGGCTCAGGGTAGAAGTGAACTTTAATATTCTTTGCCCCATGGACTGGGAGTGGCTAAATGTGTTACAGTATTATTTGTTTGTTTGTTTGTTTGTTTTGTTGTTTCTGTTTTAGATGAAACCCTGTAACATGCACAGGCTTCAGCCAAACGTTCTCCCAATTCTTGGACAAGGATTCCTCCAGGTGTGTTAGAAGGTGAGGCGTTAAGGAAGTTGACTTCCTTTTTCCGAGTTGGTTTTGACTCCTTGCGTGTCCTCCTGTGGATGAATCATAAAGACACAAACAGATAAAAAACATGATGTGCTAAAGAGAATGTAGAACTAAATTCCCAGGATTATTATATCAACAGCCTAGAGTGAAACTACCTAGAATGAAACTGGTCAGAAGGCTGGAAAATGAAGGGGAAATTGATAGACTATGAAGTTTCTGAATGTCCTCTGGGGAGATTTATATAACCAAGGAGGAATCTGGAGATAGATTGTGATAAGTACACAATGAAAACAAACAAACAAACAAGAAAACAAGCAGATTAAAGAGAGAGACTTAGCTCCAGGGATAGCAACAAGTTTTACAAGACAACAAAAAATACCACAGTACCCTCTGTGGCTTAGGCTCACGGCACTTGTGTTGATGGCGTAATTCTGATTAGTGATCCAAACCAAATCACAACAGAAACGCACTGGGAGAATGAGAGACAGGAAGTGTGCGCATATGAGAGAGAGCCCAGGCCTTACCTTTCCTGGTAGGAACCCAACAGATAATGTCTAACTCTGAAAATCAAGGAGCCAGAGCACCACGGTATTTAGACATTAGAAGGATAACAAGTACCAAAACAATCAGTTAAGAAAGTGGAAAATGTGTTGCTGGAATGGAAAGGGGGTCCGGAGGAATGCGATTTTTTGTAACAAGCTTTACAGAACTATTCTGTAGTTAATTAGCACTTACAGTATGCTTTCCATTGTTAGTTAATTTAATAGGCACTTATATGTTACCTTGCATGAGGCACTGTTCTCAGTGCTTTATAAATGTTAACCAATTGGATCCTCATAACCACATTTTTTTTAAGTTTATGTATTTATTTTGAGAGAGAAAGACAGCACGAGTGGGGGAGAGGCAGAGAGAGAGGGAAACAGAGAATCCCAAACAGATTCCACACTGTTGGCGCAGGCTGACTTGGGGCTGAAACTCGTGAAGCCAGGAGATCATGACTAAACCAAAACTAAGAGTCGGACACTTAACCGACTGAGCCACCCAGGCACCCCGAATCCTCATAACAACCTTATGCTACACATACTGTTATCATCTCCATTTTACAAGCGAAGAAACTTGACACACAAGACGTTAGAAGTTAAGTCATTGCTCAAGGTCACAGGGCTAGTAACAGGAAGGGCAGCTGGGATTAAAACCCAGATGATCTGAACCCAGAGCTGCTTCTCTATTTAGTTTTTTTAAAACAGATTTTGATAAGTTTATTATTTAGTTTTGAGAGAGGGAGCATGAGCAGGGGAAGGGCAGAGAGAGAGGGGGCACAGAGGATCTGAAGCAGGCTCTGTGCTGACAGCAGAGAGCCCGATGCGGGGCTTGAACTCACAAACTGTGAGATCGTGACCTGAGCTGACGTTGGAAGCTTAACCAACTGAGCCACCCAAACGCCCCTTCTTTATTTAATTTTTAAAGGACAAATATGGATTATTTTAATTCAAATAAAAACAAAATTAAATCAGTGAGCTCTTTTAAGAGGGCTTATTTCTAACTTTATGGGTATAGAGAGGCCAAGTCCTAAAATAAAATCAATTTTTTGTATAAGCAATTAACTGAGGCTGAATGCTAAACACACATTGGCTAATCATTGATTCCTTCACCAAAAATTCACTAAATACTTAAATATGTGCCAGTCACAGAAGCAGCTACAAAAGATTCCATGCTGAATGAGACAAGGTCCTTGAACTTGAGGGACTTATAGTGCCGAGAGAGAGACAGATAATTCCATCACTAGAGTAGGTCATACTCAATGGAGCAAGCTTGGAAAAGCGTGGAACACAAAATAGGCAGTCACTAGTGCAGTCTGGGGAAGGAAGGAAGGAAGGAGGGAAGGAAGGAAGGGGGTGCCCAGGTGGCTCAGTCGGTTGAGTATCCGGCTTCAGCTCAGGTCATGATCTCACTGTTCATGGGTTTGAGCCCTGCGTTGGGCTCTGTGCTGACAGCTCAGAGCCTGGAGCCTGCTTCAGATTCCGTCTCCCTCTCTCTGACCCTCCCCTGCTCACACTGCCTCTCTCTCTCTCTCTCTCTCTCTCTCTCAAAAATAAATAAAACATTTAAAAAGAAAGAAAGGGAAACAGCACAAACCTTGAAATAAATGCCATCTCCTCGTAGCTTCCTATGGATTTCTTGCCGGAGGACTCTGCAATGACGGTTGAAGGTTGAATCAACAAGCGGTTTGTCTTCTTTTTATCTAATGCTCTTTGATCCATAGTCGTCACCTCTCTGTGGGGAAATCACAAAGGCATGTATGAAGAAACCCTAAAGAGTCCACATGATCTTTTCACTCCTGTTTTCATATGTAAAGAGAGACGAATATTTGCAAATGTATTTGTTCAAGAGCAGCTGACTGAAGCCGAGAGCTGATTCCATACTAACAACTCGGTCATGAGCCCCTGCTGGGTGCTAGGGGTCATATCAGCCCGTGGGGACCCAGAGAAGAATGAGATGTGGTCCCTAAATTCAGGGGACGCATACTCAAATTAGGAGGACAGGTGAAGAAACCAATGATCTGAAAGAAAGCTGAATTTTGAGGGCAAGCCGAATTCAAGTTGGGGCTCTCCCACTTGCTGTGTGATTTTGGGCAAATTACTTAACCTCCCCAAGGCCAGGGGACCCATCTCGACATGGTGATAACAGAACGCAGGGTTGTGGTGAGGACTGATTGAGAGTCCGTGAAGCATCCGACTCTAGATTTCGGCTCAGGTCCGAATCTCACGGTTTGTGGGATGGAGCCTTGTGTCGGGCTCTGAAGTGACAGCGAGGAGCCTGCTTGGGATTCTCTCTCTCCCTCTCTGCCCCACCTCCCCACTCTCTCTCTTTCTCTCTCAAAATAAATAAACTTAAAAAAAAAACAGTGATAGTCCCGGGGGTAGGCCCCCAATTAAAAACTGTCACATGTGACAATAGACAGGTGCTCAGACAACGCCCCTTCCCTAAAGCCCGGAAGTACCTGAGGACGTTTTCTTGCAGTCCCTTCAGGTGCTCATCAAAGTAATTCCATTCATTCCGGTGGAGCCTGCTCAGCATGCGGAAGTTTTCCTTCCTCTTCTTCATGTTCATCAGGGTCAGCTCGATGACCTCAGCGTATGTCAGGATGGACTCAGTGGTTTCCGCCGTCAAGTAAAACCCCACACTATTGGTTGGTATTGACTCTGAACCTTCTCATGCATGGGGAGGTGTGGAGGGGGTGAGACGGCAGCGTGGGGAAAATGGCTTGTTTCTGGACCCGATCGTTAGAATCTGAGCGGGAAATGACACCTGCTCTTTGACCATGGTCTACTGTGGAAGGCGAGGGGCTATCCTCCCCGGTGGCCAGGCCATTCCCCATCTCCTAATAAAGCCCTTCTTGCCTCCTGCTGATGGAAAGGCTAGGAGTTGCTTTTTTTTTTTCTTTCTTCAGACTGCCATCTCTAATTCTCACTCTGGGGGCGCCTGGGTGGCTCAGCCGGTTATGCGGCCAACTTCGGCTCAGGTCATGATCTCACGGTTCACGAGGTCGAGCCCCACACCGGGCTCTGGGCTGACAGCTCGGAGTCTGGAACTTGCTTCAGATTCTGTGTTTCTGTCTCTCTCTGTCCCTCCCCTGCTCACACTCTGTCTCTCTCTCTCTCTCTCAAAAATAAATTTTAAAACATTAAAAATAAATAAATAAAAAAATTCTCACTCTGTATGGTGACAGATGGTAACGACACTTACTGTGGGAAGTACTTCGTAATGTACAGAATTGTCAAATCACATGAAACAGATACAGTATTATAAGTCAACTGCAACTCAATAAGAAAAAAATAAATACAATTTTTACTCTACTATCACAATGGTGAAGAGGAAGGGATTCCAACTTTCCTTTTGGTCCCAAGGCCTCATCCTCCACACCATGTGTGGATGCGGAAAAATCCTCTGTGCCTTCCCCACCCCACTCTGCCCCTTCTGGATCCATAAGCATCTCACAGGTTTGGGATTTCAAGTCAAAATATGTCATTCTCCATGTCTCCATGTTCTTCTCTATAAAATATAATAACTCCTACCTTGGATGATGTTAATAATAATTATGATAGTTACTATTTGTTTAGAACCAGCCCTCTACCCATAATCCTGGTCACAACACGACTGGTTTGGTATAATCATCCCTATTGTAGGAAGGAGTTGATAAAGGGTAAGCTGTGCACATGAGATCTTAAGGCAGGTGGCTTGCTGAGCTGGGACTCCGATCTGGGGCTGTGGATCCCCAGCCCAGGCTCCTTCCGCTTTATTCCTCTGTCTACAGAGCAAGGAGGTGATACATGGGAAAGCACTTTATAAATAATAAAGTGCTATGTAATGTGAGCTGTTATTGGTCTCTGCCTAGAGGCCTATAAATAATTTGGGGGATATGAGCCCTACAGGGCAAGTGCTACCTAGTCCACTCTGAAAGCTCCGATGGGATGTGATGTGTAGACAGGTAACATTCAAGCCCTTGTTACCTGCCAGGCACTATGCTAAGACTTTTTACTATTGTGCCTGTATCCTGTATAACAGCCCTAGAAGGCAAGTGTTGTTAGCCTATTTTATAGATGGAAAAAAAAATGAGGCTAAGAGAGAAGCTGAAACTAGTCTAAGGTCACTTGGTTGGTCGACAGCTGAGCTGATTTTTGAGTCCAGGTCGACTTGATTCCCTCTTCTGACCCCTTCGGGTAGACTGCTAGCTAGGACTTGGGACACCAACATGTCGCACCTATTTTCTTAAGATCTGAGCTGGTTACCAAATCTTTAAGATAAATGCCAACAGGGCCAGGGGTTTGCTGATGAGTCTGGAGAAGGGGTGTGTGTGTGAGGAGGAGGTTAGAACAAACCCATACCTGGACCCCAAATCCTGATCGGTACATACTCTGGGGCCAGTGAACGTCTGGGAACATTACTGGGCTATAGAATATGTTTGAATACCTAGTTAGCATTCACTCTGGTAGATAAGAGAAATTTTGCACACAGGGAAATTGAACTTGCCTGGGGTCCTACGCAGCTAGATCATGAGGCAGGTTTGGAATGAAAAGGACCCTTAGGCTCGTATCAATGGCTACCCTTGACGGGCACCTACTGTGCACCAGACAGTGTGCTAAGGGCTGGGTGCCTCTCCACACCTTAGCTTCTGGAAGAGACAGAGGCCTGGAGTACCGTGAGCCCTGCCCCCGGAGGAAAGGATATGGGAAGCTCTTGGTTTTCTCCCTTCTGACCATCAACACGTCTTTGCCATGCTGATGCAGACTGGCGTAGTTTTGGAGGAAGTACACAATAAGCGGGCTCTTCCCATAAATATTGAAGACGTTGAAAGTCAGCTCAGGGCTTTTGCAGGCTGGGTAAGACTGAATGGGAAAGAGAGAGGGAAAAATAAGATATTGTCATTTTTACCACCTGTATTAAGAAATGTAAAGGTACTCCTTATATTCTTTGTCCAGGAACTCCAGTTTTAGAATGCCATCCTAAAGAAATGACCCAAATTAAAGAAAAAAGATTTAGGTACTAAATCAGATATTTACAACGGCAAATGATTAGAATGCCTTGAGTGTTCAAGAAGATTTTGATTTCTCTACCGCAAGAAACAGTTATGCCACTATTAAAATGTGTATGAAGAGTCAGTACTAAGGAACTGTTTCATATCTAGTAGTAAAGAAATCAAGATGCACCGGGGCACCCAGGTGGCTCAGTCAGTAAACGTCTGACTTCAGCTCAGGTCATGATCTCACGGTTCATGAGTTCGAGCCCCGTTCCGCACTCTGCTGACAGCTCGGAGCCAGGAGCCTGCTTCAGATTCTGTGTCTCCCTCTCTCTCTGCTCCTCCCTCTCTCATGCTCTGTCTCTCTCTCAAAAAATAAACATTTAAAAAAATTTTTTTAAAATGAAAAAAAATCAAGCTTTGGGAGTGCCTAGGTAGCTCAGTCAGCTCAGCATCTGACTCTTAATTTAGGCTCAGGTCGTGGGATTGAGCCCTGTGTTGGGCTCCACACTCAGTGTGGAGAGTCTCTCTCCCTCTGCCTCTCTACTCTGCTTACGTGTTCTCTCTCTCTCTAAAATAAAATTTAAAAAAATCAAGAGGCAAAACTGGGTAGATGATATTACGCATTTTCTTTTGTTTTTAATGTTTATTTATTTTAAAGAGTGCAAGTTTTGCAGAGGGGCTGGGGGGGGAGAGAGAGGGAGACAGAGAGAGAGAGAGAGAGAGAGAGGGAGAGAGAGAGAGAGAGAGAGAGAGAGAGAGAGAGAGAGAGACAGACTATCCAGCAGGCTCTATGCTCAACACAGAGCCTGATGCAGGGCTTGATCTCATGATGGTGGGAACATGACCTGAGCTGAAATCAAGAGTCGGACACTTAACTGACTGAGCCACCCAGGTGCCCCTGTATCTTTTCTATGAAGGAAAATCAGACAAAAACAAGATAGATGGGAGACTGGAAGCATAGTTGCCAAAAGGTCAATGATTCATTTGGCAAATATTTATTGGGTCACTACCACATGTATACACTGTTTTAGGTGCTGGGGATTCAGCCGAGAAGACCAACTGTGATGGCGGGTACATTACAGTTGAGACAAAGACACTCAACAGGTTGACAAATAAAGAATAACATGACATTAGGGAATAGTAAGTGCTTCAGATAAGGATCAAGCAGGGCAGGGCGCCTGGTGGGCTCAGTCAGTGGAGCATGTGACTCTTGACCCCTGATCTTGGGGTGGTGAGTTCAAGCCCACATTTGGTGTAGAGATTACTTAAAATCTTAAAAAAAAAAAAAAGAAGAAGTGGGGCAAAGGGTGGAGGGTGGTGGGAAGGGAGACAGAGGAGGAGAGGAATCTTTTCCATGAAGTGGTCAGGGGAGGTTGTGAAAAGGTCAGGAACCACAATCTTTTGTAAGTGTGATGGAAGCCACTGGAAGGTTTGAGCTGGGGGTCCAAGGTAATCTGGTTAATTTTTCTGCAGATCCCTAGACCTGCCATGTCGAGAAATTCCTGCAGTGGGTGAGAGGGGACGTGAGGAGTGGTTACAAGGCCTCTGCTGTGGTTGGGGGTGAGGTGTCGGGGGAGGGGGGCTGGGACTGAGGAGTGGCAGGAGGGGTCAGAAGTGATGGAATTTGCAACACTCTCTGAAAGGAGAATTGGCAGGATTTGCCAGAGGGCTCGATGTGGGTATGAGAAAGAGGGAAGTCTGGGCTGATTCCAAAGGGTGTAGGTGCCAGTCACTCAGGTGGGGAGATCCGGGAAGGAACAGGCTAGAGGTGGGAAAATCAAGAGGTCTGCTTTGGATGCGCTTATATTTGAGATGCTAATAGACAACAGAGAGGAAGTATCTCAGGAAAGAGAATGGGGGAGGGGGAGTGCCGGCAAGAGTGATTCGCTTTCCTTGTAAAAATATACCTCGGCCTTCTCCCTATAATGTCAATAACGATTATGTACTACTTTTTTTTTGATATATAGTTTTTTTTAATTTTTGAGACAGAGAGAGACAGCACGAGTCGGGGAAGGGCAAAGAGAGAGGGAGACACAGAATCCCAAGCAGGCTCCGGGCTCCGAGCTGTCAGCACAGAACCTGATGCGGGGCTCAAACCCACGAACCCTGAGATCATGACCTGAGCCGAAGTCAGACGCTACCTTTATGTTTAAAGAAACAATACATTTTATTCCAAGAAGCAGTTATAATGTAACTAAAAAACTATGCTTCATGAATAAGGGCTGTGACAGCCCCTGAGCGCACAGTTCTCGAATCCTTCTCAGATTTGGATTGCTTCCTGAGATTTTCTTGTTCTGTCTGTAACACAGTCTCTGAACCTCACTTTGACATCTTGAGCCAGATCACTGTTTGTGGTGGGAGCTGTCCCGTGCGTTGTAGGAGGCTGGGCGCAGGCAGCCCTGGCTTCTAGATGCCAGCAGGAAGCCATCTCCCCCTTCCCTCCCAGGTGGGACAACCAGAAATGTCTCCCGGGAGAAGCCAAGTCTCCAGGGGCAAACTTGCCTCCCTCCGCCCCCCATGGAGAATCACTATTCAACAGTAAGATCCCACTGGGATCACAGAAACTTGGGGCTAGTAAGGAAGCTGCAGATCCCTTGGCCCAAAGATTCTGAAACCCGACTGCCTAATACTGGGCCAGTCTGTGCTCACTGGCCTCCAGTGAAATGAGGGCAAGAAGGAAAAAAAATATTGTGGCAAATCTGACATGAAGTGAGTGTATTCACTTTACGGACGTTCTTTTATTCTGGGATTGCCTTTTCCGCTGTTTTGTATTAATAACCTTCCTTCTCTGAAATGATGGTGACGGCACATAAGTGGTCATTTTGCTTTAGTGAACTTATTTGGTTAAAAATAAATTGTTTTTCACAGTCTAGAAAATTCCAAAGTGGACCCAGGGTCCACTAATCTAGTTCCACATTTATCCTAGACTTGTTCTTGTGGCTGCCCAGAATCTCCCCTCCTTTCTGATAGCTCCGCGTGTTCTTGTGCTGAGCAAGGTCACCCGCCCTCCACTGCATTCAGGCTCGAGGGGACATTGAGTCAAACGTCTTGCTTCCCCCAGGGTGCCTGGGTGGCTCAGGTCATGATCTCACGGTTCGTGGGTTTGAGCCCCGCATCGGGCTCTGTGCTGACAGCTCAGAGCCTGGAGCCTGCTTCGGATTCTGTGTCTCCCTCTCTCTCTAAACCTCCCCTGTTCATGCTGTCTCTCTCTGCCTCTCAAAAATAAATAAAAAACATATAAAAAAAGAAACCATAAAACAGAAGACCAATAAAGATGGCTCCTAGAAATGACAGTTTTCTCCCCCAAAATTACATTTTCTCGGGGTGCCTGGGTAGCTCAGTCGGTTGAGCGTCTGACTTCAGCTCAGGTCATGATCTCACAGTTCGTGGGTTCAAGCCCCACGTCGGGATCTGTACTGACAGCTCAGAGCCTGGAGCCTGCTTCCGATTCTGTGTGTCCCTCTCTCTGCCCCTCCCCTGCTCATGATCTGTCTCTGTCTCTCAAAAATAAATAAGTGTTAAAAATTTTTTTCAATTATATTTTCTCACACAAAATACCATACATAATTAAAGTAAAAAGATCAAATAGTAAACATTGTTACCAAACATATGATGAAGAATTGAACTTATAAGCAAAAGACTAAGAACCTCAGAAGTAGAAATATTTCTACTAAGAATAGAAAAAACAAAACAGGGGCACCTGAGTGGCTCTGTCAGTTAAGCATACAACATCGGCTCAGGTCACGGTATCACGGTTCGCGGGTTTGAGCCCTGCATCAGGCTCTGTGCTGACAGCTCAGAGTTGGAGCCTACTTCTGATTCTGTGTCTCCCTCTCTCTCTGCCTCTCCCCTGCTTGTGCTCTGTCTCTCTCTCTCTCAAAAATTAAATGAACACTTACAAAAAATTAAAAGAAAAAACAAAAACAAAGGACTTAGGCTTTCACAGAAATAGAAGTTCCAAAGGGATTATAAATATCAAACAATAGACCTAATTTCACTCATAACAAAAGCATCAATATTGAAACGATGAGTGAAGTGCCATTTCCGCCTTAGAACGGTAACAAAAAATCTGATAACGCACAACATCGGCAAAGGTACAGGGAAGGTCTCTTGTGTGCTGATGGTGGGAAGGCAAATTGGCACAACTTCATCAGAGAGCAATTTCAGATGTACAAACTCTGATTTAGCAATTCCCTTCTGGGAATTCTTCCTGCACGTGTACTTGTACGTGAGGAAACACACAAACACTCAGACGAACAAGGGAACAGTATTTATAACAGCAAAGACCAGAAGCGCTGACATGTTATCAACAAGAAAATGGTTACTGAATTACGGACTGCAGAGTGTGACAGATCGCCCCGAGCTCTCATATGCAACATCAGACACGATATACTGGAGTCAGAATAGAGTTATTTAGAACAGAGGATCTGGAGTCAGATTTGCTGGCGTTAAAATCCTGGCTCCGCTGTTAACAACTCAACAAGAAAAAGAAAAACAACTCAGTCTAAAAATGGGCAACAGATTTGAATAAACATTTTTCCAAGGGCCGCATACAACTGCCGATAAACCCGTGAAAAGATGCTCGATATCATTAGTCATTAGGGAAATGGAAGTCAAAACCACAATGGGATACCTGTACGGAAAGAACGGAAAACAAGTGTTGGCAAGGACAACGGAGAAATGGGAGCCCTCACATGTTGTTGGCGAGAAGGTAAAGGGGACAGTGGCTGTGGGAAAGTCTGGCAGTTCCTCAAGAAGTTAGACGTAGTGCGGGGTGCCTGGCTGGCTCGGCTGGTTAGCTGTGCCCCTGCAGCTCCGGTCACGATCTCATGGATCCTGAGTTCGAGCCCCGCGTCGGGCTCTGTGCGGACAGCTCAGAGCCGGGAGCCTGCTTCCGATTCTGTGTCTCCCTCTCTCTCCGCCCCTCTCCCACTCACACACACTCTCTCTCTCAAAAATGAATAAACATTAAAAAATGTTTTTAAAGAAGTTAGACACAGACTTACCACATGACCCAACAATGCCACTCCTGGGTATACACTCGAGCAAACAGAAAAAATATGTACGCACAAACCTTGTCCATGAATGCTCATGAAGCAGTCTTAGTCACAGCACCAAATGATGGAAACAACCCACATGTCCATCAACCAGTAGATGGATAAACACAGTCTGGTTTATTCATACATGGAATATTATTCAGCCATAAAAAGAAATGAAGTGCTGATACACGGTACCACATGGGTAAAGTTTGGAAACATTACGCTAAGTGACACAAATCAGTGAGAGAAGGCCACTGATTGTAAGATTCCATTTATATGCAATGTGCATGCAGAACAGACAAATCTGTATAGACAGAAAAGTAGATTGGCAGCTGAGGAGGCTGAGGGGAGAGGGGCCGGGGTGGGGTGGCTGATAATGACTATGCAGCTTCTTTTTGGGGCGATAAAAATGTCCTGGAATCAGATAGTGGGGATGATCACACAACTAAACTAAAGCTCACTAAATTGTACATTAAAGTGCTGAATTGTATGGTATGTAAATTATATCTTCTGAAAAATTGTGGCTCTATTGCCTCCTAGCCGTTTGGCTTTAAGCAAAATACCTGATATTTCTGAGCCTTGATTTCCTCATCTATAAAATGGGGATAAGAAATAAAAACTACTTTTCATAGGGTTGTGTGAAGATTAAATGAGTCAATACACACATGTGTTTAGAATGATGTTTGGTATACAGTAAGCACTCGATAAATGTTAGCCATTGTGTGTTAGGTTGAAAAAGCAAAGTACAAAATAGTGTATATTCTATCGCAGTTCGTATGTGCAATAAAAAGGTTTACCTTCCTTGACATCCATCAGATATTTCTGGAAGGATATATGGGAATATAGTGTTTGCCTCTAGGTCAGGGGCTTAGGGACTGGCGTGAAAGAGAAATTTACTTTTTATTACATATCCTTCAATGCTGCAAAGCACAGACAGCAGGTTACATCCAAGCTATGCCTCTTCCAGTGGTAGGATCACGTGTTCGCTCCTTGGTTAGGGGTGCCCAGCGGGCCCCCCAGAATTGCTTACTGAGCGGGCTCTCCTCTGGCAGAGCTCTGTCTCTGCCAGGCCATTGGCTGCCTTCCATTCCTGTTAAAATCTACCACCATCCACTCTGCTTGGCCTCCCCTCCCCTACCAAGCTGGGGGTCACAGAGTAGGACCCAACTGCTCATCACACCCCCCAACGCCCCCATCCCAGTCCTGTCAGCAATAAAGTAAGGGACTTCAGCGTCCCCATTTGATGGAAGGAGGTTGGAAAAGTTAAGTAACCTGCACAAGTCACATGGCTGAAAAGACGTAGCACCAAGATCTGAACCCAGGTCTGTCCATCTTTTCCATCACGCCCTGTGACTTCTCGGGACGTCACTACTAAATGCTGAGGGGCAACAGGCAGTGGTAAAGTATGGAGAAATGAAGAAGGTTCAAGAACTCTGAAGAGGCCGTTGATGTAAGCTGCCGTCCACAGAGGTTTGTGGGGAAGAGTTAGGGAAGGGAGGAGAGGAGGCGAGGACACACATTCGTGCAGGGACTGTCGAGTTCGGGGGACTTTGCTGGTGGCAAAGCTCAGTGACTAACAGCTCAGGCTCAGAGTCAGACAGACCTCCATGCAACTCTTGGCTCTAACGCTTACCTGCTTTGTGAATTTAGACAACGTTCTGCGCATCACTTTCCTCACTAATAAACTAAAGAAGAGCAGGAGTAATTCTCTCAGAAGACCGTGACAGTAAAATAAAATAAAATACACTGCTTATATAGGTTTCATGTCTGACATGTAGTAAATGTTAAGTATCACTACCTCAGGTAAACCTGGTAAGAACACCATGACCTAGGAATTGCTGTTCCATTTTCTAGAGTTGGACGGTGAGGCTCAGTGCTCTCTTTCCATTACACAAGGCTCCTGAATTTCAAGCCCCTGGAGAAATCCGGATAAAATGCTCAGTCAACTGATCCCTACCTCCACCAGGACTTACCTATAGGAGATTTCCTGACTGTATCACCCGAGTCTATAAGAAATACCCCCCTTCTTATCCTGATATCATCCAATACTGGCTTTTCTCACCAGATCTCCTAGCCCCTCTTAAATCATCCCTATGATTAAATTTCCAACTGTGCGCTCACCTTCTTGGGAAGCATATCCTCATATTCTCTGGCTTCCGATATCTTCTTGACTTGTTTTGCAGCTTTCCTCAGGACCAGAGTCTGACAGTGATGCTCTGTAAATACAATATTAGCAAAAATGAACAAACAAAAGGATCATTGGAGCTGGTCAGTTGTGATAAGAAAGCATGTATGGCAGACCTCAGCTTCCTATTAGTGTGAATACACCCACATGTGCTCAGGTCATTGGGAGACGCAAGAGGAAGTAGATCAGGTAAATTCATATGATCTCACTTGCATTTTAACCAGATATATACCTGCGGCCACACACTTGCCCCTCTACTTATCTGTCGGTCCATCCACCCATCCATCCATCCATCCATCCATCCATCCATCCATCCATCCATCCAACAAACATCTACTGAGCATTTACTACGTGTTAGGTCCACCCACAGTGCTGGAAGTAGACTATCTTTTCAAGAAACTCATGGTTAGTGAGAAAAAAAAAAAAGACATGCAAATAACAAGTGTAACACCAACTCATGCCATGCATATGGTTCTCTACAAGGTACACCATGGCCACAAAATAAGGAAGGAAAGGCCTGGTGGCTTTAAGAATGCTAAGCAGAGGGGTGCCTAGGTGGCTCAGTCAGTAGAGCCTGGAACTCTTGATCTTGGAGTTGTGAATTCAAGCCCCTCATTGGGTATAGAGCTTACTTTAAATAAATAAATAAATAAATAAATAAAATGCTAAGCAGAATCAGGGAGGGTGTTGAGAATAAAAGACCCAACTCTTGCACAAAAGTATAGCTTTTCTGTGGGAGAAGGTTAACACAGACTATCTTAAAACATGGGCAGAGAGAAACAACAGACCATCTATAAAGGGGTAAGGGAATGACTACAGAGTTCTCGACAGTAACAACAGAAGGCAGAAGACAATGGAATCCACTCGTCAAAGCATTTAGGTAGGCTTGTGTACCCATCAGAACTCTCTTTAAGAACAAAGGTGAAATAGGGGTGCCTGCATAGCTCAGTCAGTTAAGCGACTGACTCGGTTTTGGCTCAGGTCACGATCTCACGGGTTTGGGAGTCCCGATGTCGGGCTCTGCAACGGCGTGGAGCCTGCCCGGGATGCTCTCTCCATCTCCCTCTCTCTGCCTTCCCACGCATATGCTCTCTCTCTCTCAAAATAAATTAAAAAACTAAAAAAAAAAAAAAAAATAGAACAGAGATGAAAGATATTCATAGAAAAATTAAAACTAAGGGAACTTACCAAGATGTGTGTGATAAAGGAACTGCTAAAAATTCTTTTTCTCATTCTCTCTCTCTAAATATCTATTTATCTGTCCATCTAATTTTTTTTTCCTAGGGAAAATGATCCCATAAAGATGGTCTGAACATCAGAAGCAGGCAAATAAATTGACAGTTTAAGACCAAACAAAAATGATCTGCTATAATAATATAATATGTAATTTGTGAGGTCTTAAAATAGAACAGAACTAAAAACTCTAGACAAAATAGCATTTAAGTCTGGAGAGAAGAGACTGGAGTTAAATTTGTCCAAGTCCATGCTTTGCTCAGGATAGGAAGTGGGTTAAGATATTATTTAACTTTACGTAAAACTAAGTATGCATGAGAGAATTTCAAATGCACACAATAAAGCAAGGTTTCTTAGTCTTGGTGTCACGAACATTTTAGCCAGACGAGTCTTTGCTGTGGGGGATGTCTTGTGCGTCGTAGGATGTTTAGCAGTAACCCTGACCTCTACCCACTAGATGCTAGTGGCAATCTCTCCCCAAGACATTTACAGCCCAAAATGTCTTCAGACATTACTAAACATTCCTCGGCTGGGGTGGGAAGTGGTTGTGCCTGTGATTCACTGCAATGAAGAATAATCTGCAGTGAGGAACATAGACTATAAAGCTTCGGAAAATTCTAAAATAATAATAAAATGGAGTAAGAAAAGTAAGAAAATTAAGAAAAAGAACCAAAAGGATTCTATCAGGCAGGATTCCAGTTATGGCCAAGATGGAGGGAGCTCTCCCTACCCCGTCTCCCACTAAATGCAACTTACAACCCTGGACACGAGGCAGGACCATCGGAGGACTTGGAACGCTAGATGCTGGCAGGAGACTTGGAGAAGGAAACCAGAACTCGAAATAAGAACCATATGGTGGCGAATTTTCTGGATTTATTTTTTTGTTCCTCTCATACGTCCCAGCTCAAAGGCAACATGAATCCCAGAATTCATTGCCAGCAGGCCTATTGGAAATGAATTACTGAAGGAAGGTTTTTTTTTTTTTCAGGTAGAAGGAAAATGGTATGAGAAGAAAACTTGGAACTTTAAGAATAATGGAAAAACAATAGGGGGTGCATGGCTGGCTCAGTCAGAAGAGCGTGTGACTCTTCTTGGGGTTGTGAGTTCAGGCCCCATGTTGGGTGTAGAGATTACTTAAAAATAAAATAAAATAAAAGAGAATGGAAAAACAAGAGAAATGGGGTGCCTGGGTGGCTCAGTCAGTTAAGCGTCCGGCCTCGGCTCAGGTCATGATCTCACGGTTCTTGGGTTCGAGCCCCCCGTCGGGCTCTGTGCTGACAGCTAGCTCAGAGCCTGGGGCCTGTTTCGGATTCTGTGTCTCCCTCACTCTCTGCCCTTCCCCTGTTTGTGCTGTGTCTCTCTCTGTCTCTCAAAAAAAAAAATAAATAAATAAAATAAAAATAATTAAAAAATGAAGAGATTATAAATATTTGGTTATGTACAGTAAAAATGTTAAAAATATTAAATATTAAAAATAGTAAATATATAATATAAATAGTATACATTGGTGTTATATACAGTAAATATAGACTATTTCTCCTCTTACATTCTTTTCTAAAATTTTTTATGTCTTTATTATTTCATTTTGAGAGACTGAGACAGAGAGAGAGCAAGGGAGGGGCAGAGAGAGAGGGAGTCACAGAATCCGAAGCAGACTCCAGGCTCTGAGCTGTCAGCACAGAGCCTGATGCGAGGCTCGAACCCATGGACTTTGAGATCATGACCTAGCCGAAGTCGGATGCTTAACTGACTAAGCCCCCCAGGCGCCCCTCCTCTTACATTCTTCAGAATATGAGGGATGATGGCTTTAGAGGACAGTTTGTAGTTCCTCACAATGTTATCACATGACCCCGCACTTCCACCCTATGTTTACATACACCTGAGAGAATTGAAAACATATGGCTAGACAGAATCTATGTGGGTGTCCACACCAGCGTTCTTTGTAATAGCTACAAAGTGGACAACCTGAACTGAATAAAAATTAAAAGACCATATCCAGGGGCACCCAGGTGGCTCAGTTGGTTAAGCATCTGACTTCGGCTCAGATTATGATCTCGCAGTTTGTGAGTTCGAGCCCCATGTCAGGCTCTATGCTGACAGCTCAGAGCCTGGAGCCTGCTTCAGATTCTGTGTCTCCTTCTCTCTCAGCCCCTCCCCAGCTCATCCTTTGTCTCTTTCTGTCTCTCAATAATAAATAAATGTTAAAATTTTTTTTAATTTTGAAAAAAAAAAGACTACATCCAAAACTTGTGAAATGTCTCTGAGTGCAAAGGGAAATCTATAGCATTAAATGTTCATATTAGAAAAAAAGGTTTTCATTTTCATTCAGTTCAAAATATTTAAGAAAAAAATTTTAATGTTTATGTTTGAGAGAGAGACAGAACATGAGGGGGGGAGGGGCAGAGAGAGGGAGACACAGAATCCGAAGCAGGCTCCAGGCCCTGAGCTGCCAGCACAAGAGCCTGACGTGGGGCTAATTAATTTCTTGGAATAATGAGAGCATGTGCGAAATTGTCTGCAATGACACTTGAGTCCCTGTTCTGCGTTTTCTTAGAGTCTGTGTTTGTCTATATGGCATCCAGTAATCACCGGGCAAAACTGATGGCCAGAGCTGTGTATGCCTCCCCCGTGACCCAGAGCCCAGGCTCTGAACCACCGACTTCTCTAACTCCTCCACACCCAGGCAGTATTTCCCCGTCCTAAATCACCCCAAGGCCAGGTGCCAACCAGGGACGGTGCCTCCGCCCCAAAGCCCACCAGGAACTCAAACTAGCTAATCCCACCCTGCTGACTTTCATGCCTTGTCTTTTCCAAAGAAATCCCAGTAAAGGCAGTGGCCTAAGCCTTCCCCTTGCTCCATTCTGCCTCCTAGATGACACTGGTGACGCCCCCCATGACCCTGTGTGGCTGGGCCTCTGTTTCTCAGACAACTGTGAGCAGCAGACTTGTCTTTCAATGGCATTGGCCTCTCTGTGTGGTCATTCTGTCTCATTCATAAGTTAACTCCTGGACACAAATCAATTCTTACCTCAATGAAAGCTGAGTTTTGGGGGGGGGGGGGGGGGGAGCAGTAATCATGTCTTAGGTCTTTTCCTTCCATTGTGAACAACCTCTCTTCCCCACAGGGGTCAGCGCTGTGCTGACTTCATCATCATAAAAGGGGAACTTAATCAGTGTTTATTGACCTGAAAAGATAATTATGTCCTTTCCCAAGATATCCCTTGGTGTCAAGATCCAGGCTAGAACCACAGATGCAGACCAGGGTGGCACATTATGTCTGGACAAAGCCAAGGAACTAGGGCTTGTGAGATCATAACTTAGTCAAACGCCTACACCTCCCGTTTAAGGCAGCTTCCGTACCTTTCGCAGCGCTCTGTGTTTGTGAGCCAGCCATTGGCCTCTTCTTGGCCACAGGCCCTTTCTCCGTGGTGGAAGTTACACAGGAAGACTCCAGGGGAAGAAAAGAAAAAGAATAAACTTAGTAAAATTGGTTGGGAGGGGACACTAACCATGAACACGCAATGTCCCAGACATTTCTCTTTGTTCTCAGAGATGTCACACGTGGAGGGAGACCACTCAGCACGGCCTGGGCGCTGAGCCCGCTAACCAGGGCACATGGCAGAGAGGTGGCCGATGCTGCAAACACAGGTGCTGGGGGCTGAGCAGACCGTGGTGCCGGTCACGGCCCTGTCCCTCAGCAGCCGCTAGGCTTGGACAAGTCCCTGGATGTCTTGGATGCCTTGGTTTCGTCTTCGGTTCTTAGGAGGATCAAGTCAGCTAATGGGGCAGAGCGCGTGAGTGGCTGCTCATGACATTTGTTCACACAGTCACTCACTGCACCTCCCTCTGGGGACATTTGACTGGGCAACGACTACAGTGTCTATTACTGGGCAGACCCCGAATCCTAGCCCCTTGCCCAGAGGAGCTCCCAGTCTAGCAGGGGGCAGAGTAGTAAATAGAAAATTACACTAAGGGGTAGGAAGTATCACATATTTCTTAGAGAGGTAATGTAGGATTAGGTTTTTATATCAGTGACTCAAAATAACAGTGGCTCAAGCTAGGTAGAAAATTTCCCTCCCACGTAACAGTCTGAAGGCACGCAATCCGGAGTCTAAACGGTATTTCTATGGTGGTAAGTCCTTAGGGGCTCTGACTTCTGAGTTCATGCTTCCACCCTTCCTAAGAGAAGATCCTCGTTCTTAGGGCCCAAGATGGCGGCAAGGGCTCCAGCCATCATATTCACATTCCAGGCAGCAGAATGCGATCGGGACGGGGGGGAAGGAAACAGAGACAAAATTCGTTCACATGCGCTGTTTTTCAAGGACGATTCCTAGATACTGCCACGTGGCATATCCACTTATATTTCATGAACTGGGTCTTAATCACATGGCTACACGTGCATCTAGGGGAGGCTAGGAAACGCCATCTACAGCTACAAATCCAAGGTTCTCTTTCTACAGGGGAGGGGAATGACAGACAGCGGGGGGAACAACGGATAGTCTGCCACAGGCTGAACGGGCCGACTAGTCTCGGGAAGCCAGAGTGGGGATGCTCGATCCTGCCCAGGGGAGAGCTGGGAGGCTTCCAAGGAGAGAAGATGCTTTTGTTCTGTCTTTAAGGATGAGTAGGAGTTTGGCAACGTTAAACAGATGGCCCACCAAGAGGCAGACAAGCAGTCCACCAGCCTCAACAACCACCCGCTTTATATAAATACAATATTTGAGGGGGAGGAATGTGGGGAGGGCTTCCCGTGTCCCAGGCAGCCGGCTGTCCGACGGCGACCGAGTTGTATAGTGTCGGAGTGGTTGTGGGGCGTGTTAGACAGGAAGCACTCC
>NC_043709.1:9071876-9108673 GCF_006229205.1 Suricata suricatta | reverse complement strand
TTCCTAGAATAGCTCAAGCCCTTTTTTTTTTTTTTTTGGCCTCAGGGCCCTTGCATACATGTTCCCTTTTTCAGGAAGCTTCTTCCATTCACTCTTTTAATGGCTGACTCCTCATCCTTTCGTTCTCAGTTCAAATGGCTCCTTCTGGGGGTGTCATCTGTCACATGTGTGCCCTTCCTTCGCCATACACACAAGACTAATGCTCCAAGGTGAAAGACCTAAGTGACTCGCCCAGCTTCTTTGGGGGGCTGGGAGGCAGACATTCCAGCTGCGGTCTACCCTTCAGATGTGTCACACCCAGACCAAAGTGACTGCTTTCCTGTCAACAGCCTTCCCCAGACTGGAGCGTGTTTGGGACTCTGCACGGCACTGCTGGATCACTTTGGTGCGCTAGGGCATCCATTCCATGATGAGAGTGATCCACCAGAGTGGTGGCCGGTGGGGGGGAATGATGACGCAAGACAGAGGGGCTTCGGCGTGAGGGGTGAGGTCCAGGGCACAAGCAGGGCAGGGCCGGTCCTCCATAGGCACAGGGGCAGAGGGTGAGCGTGTATACAGATCGGGGCAGGTGGTAGGAAAGTGAGCGCCTTCCTGCTGACCGCTGCTCATGTCTTTTCTTTTTCTTTTTAAATGTTTTTTTTATTATTCATTTGAGAGAGAGAAAGAGAGAGAGAGACAGTATGAGCGGGGAAGGGGCAGAGAGAGAGGGTGACACAGAATCTGAAGCGGGCTCCAGGCTCTGAGCTGTCAGCACAGAGCCTGAAGTGGGGCTCGAACCCACGAACCATGAGATCATGACCAGAACCGAAGTCAGGTGCTTAACCGACTGAGCCCTCCAGGCGCCCCTTCATTTCTCAACGAAGACGCTCCCTGGAGGGCGCTGGGGTGGAGGGCAAGAAAGACACGCTGCCCGCAGTGCAAGAATTCTGGAAAGGGAGCCCGAGTGACAGGAGGGTTTGGGAGTAAGGGCCCAGGGAGACGCGTGGCCGTGGGTTGACAGGGGGCCTGGCCACACCGCCACGTGTGCTACGGTTCTTGACATGGCGGGAAGAGGGCCCGCTGTTACACGGTCACGTGACACCTGCGGAAACCAAGTCTCTGCGAGGTTAGGGAACTTGTCCGAGGCTGCACAGCGACAGTCTGAACCCGTGAGAGCGGGCTTCGAACCAAAGACCTTCAAGCCCCGTGGGGACGTGGAGATTTTGCAGGGAGCACTGCATTGCCAGTCCAAAGACGGTCTGTTTCCACATCCTTAAATGTCCTTCCCTCCTGTTTTCTAAAAGCGATCATCCTAAGAATGTAGCCTTTACCCCCGCTTTACAGAAGAAAGGCACGCCCTTCCCCCACTCCAAACATTGGGTGAATGTTCCAGGGTGAACACCCCCAACTCAGTCCCGGCAAAGGGGAAAGTCTGGTCTAACCATGAATCAAGCCTCATACGCCACTTATTAAGAACGCAGCCTGGCATTAAAAATGATGATGCTGGTCTACAGCTTAGAGGTTGGTGGCAGCGGGGCGCCTGGGTGGCTCAGTTGGTTAAGCATCTGACTCCCCGATCTCGGCTCAGGTCACAATCTTCCTGGGGTGAGCCCCCTCATCAGGCTCTGTGCTGACAGCATGGAGCCTGCTTGTGATTCTCCCCCCGCTTCTTCCTTGCTCATGATCTCCTTCTCTCAAAATAAATAAAAACTTAAAGGAAAAAAAAAGATTTGTGGTAGAGACAGCCAGGATCATAGAAATTCCGTGTAATTCCACAAGTGCTCTGCAGGACCGGGCTCTGAGCGCATAGAACAAGGAGCCAAGTGCAGACCAAGGTCAAGATTGCTGACCCTGAGGACAAGGGCTTCAGCTGAGGTTAGAAGGATGAGCGTGTGTCCCCAGAATCAGGGTGGCAACTCTTTTGGACAAAAGCCAGAGGCTAAATGTTTTCAGCCCTGCACCCACAAAGTCTGTACTCCTCAACTCCGCCATTGCAAGTGCAGACAGTTGAAGACAACAGTCAGCCAGGGACCATGGCTGTGTGCCCGTAAATATTTTACTTACAAAAATGGGCAGCAAAGGGACTCATTGTTCTCCCACACGTTTGTTTATCCAGCTTTCTGGAAAAAGTAGGCCTTGCTTGGAGCAGCATAGTGGAGGCATTTGGCTGGTTTCGAGTTATCAGTGGGAGGAGATGCTGATGGTGACAGAGGCACAGGAGGGAGCTTACCTGGGACTGGAGCAACGGCGGAATGGAGGAACGGCAGGCACAGAGGCTGGGGGTTTGTGGGGGGTGTGATGTCTCGAAGGAACTGAGGGAACACCCCTGTAGGGGGAGCCGCAAGGGCCCAGGACGGTGGAGATGGGGCTGGTAGGACATGGCCAGGCGGCACAGGGCAGCCTACCCCAAGGCGAGAGGAAGCCTTTTGAGTTTTGGGAGATAGTGTTCATTTGGGCTGGGGCACGGTCAAGGGTGGGGCCAGAGGGTGACACATAACATAATTGAGTTTGCGTTTTGAAAAGATTGCAAGAGTACAGGGGAGCCCGAGACAGCAAGGAGCCTGCTCTAATAGGAAGGAGCTCAAACTGGCGTGTAGGTAGGGAAGGGGAGAGGCGGGGCGGGGGGGGGGCCGGGGCGGCCTAGGAGAGAACATCACAGGGCACAGAGGGGCAAGCAAGTGCTGAGGGGGAAGCCAGGTGCAGGTGTGTGACAAGGATTGATAGGGAGGAGACAGAAAAGCACCTTGAGCTGATCCTCCCACTTAGAGACTGCTTCCTTACCCTTCACCTCCCGATTGCTGCACATCTGGGGTCACCCTTTGGTGCTGTGCTCATGCCCGCAGACCGAGGGGGCCACAAGGACCCCTCCCCGAGATGATGGGCGGGGCATGCAGAGATGTGGAACCAAGTGGAAGTCACTGAAGCATTTGGGTCTGGGTCTGTGCCTCTCTACTCACCTTTGGGTCCTGGACTTCCTTTCTCTGGCCAGCCTTCTGGGAGGAGTGTCTCTTAGAAGTCAACAAAGAAAAAGCTCTTCCTGGGGAGGAGACAGAGTTGTGCTTCAGTTCCTTCTTGTCCTGGAGAGGACATCGTAGACCAGGAGTTTTGACATAGCACCCCCTCCCCAAGACAATGGACCTCGGCCAAACCAGAGGCCCCAGAGCCCCTCAGTCATTCCCTCTGCTGAGTGACCTTGGGCAAGTGACCTAACCTCTCTGATCCTGTTAAAGGCTTGAATACCAACTATCCTGCAGGGCTGGTAAGCCAATGGAAGTAAATAATATATGCAGAGCCCAGTACACAGGGCCAGCCCTCAACCCCTATGCAACAAAAAGTACTGGCTTTGAAAGAAAACCAAAAAGCTCAAAACATTGACATGAATACCTGCTGGATGAAACATTAAAAAAAGTAATAATCTATCCACCTCGTAGAGTGTCATTAAATTTGAAGGCAGTTTACAGGTTAGATACTGTTTACTTTGAAACCCTTGTGTGTCCACAGGGATTGCTGGGGAATTGAACGTGTTAAGTGGGTCGGTAACCATAAATGCTTAGAAAAGCAGCATGTGAAAGTGCCGGGCTCTAGCCACTGGGGGACCATGGCAGAGCCCGCTGCTGCCAGACTAGGGACACGGATGTGGCTGGTCCCTCTAGGCACCAAAGGAGCAGCTCTGCACAGACAGGAGGTCCCCCAAGGTGGGGACTGTACTGCCTCTCAGGGGGCCCCTCCTTCCTGCTGAGGGGCCTCACGGTTCCCGGAGGGAGGTAGACTGAATGCAGAGAATTATCTCGTTGGCCGATGAAAGCAGGAGGCTGCTTGGCCCGGCTGGGCGAAAATCTGGCCCCCTGCTGCGCAGGGGCACCTCGGGCACACGAACCCCTCTGCCCCTCACCTCCTGCTGGGAGATGAGGGGAGCAGGCTCTCTCATAAGGGTAGAGGAGGATGAAACAAAGTAACACAAGCTGGCTGGTGCGGAGGAGTGTCAGTATGTGACAGCATTATTTATTACTGCTCTTTGTGCTCAGACTCATGTTCTTTACGGTATGGACTGTTTTCACCATATTTGAAAATAATGGTCTCACTTCTATCCACCACTTCCAAAGGGTCCTGGGTGTGGTTGAGGGATTTCATCAGTGGCATGTTGTCTGCCCCCTGGGTCCTACTGACCTACTCAAGATAGGGCTTTTCTGCAGCCCCATGGAAAGGGGAGACCTCCCCCTGCTGGAGAAAATCTCCGCCTAATCCAATAGCATGTCTCTCCGGCTTTGCAGAACTGTGTGTGAACCCGGACTCAGCCACCCGAGGGCTGGTTACCCAATATAGTCCTCTCTCGCAGCCATGCCTCTGGGTCTTCTCACATGCTGTTCCCTCAGCCTGGAACAGTAATTCTCCACTTCACCTGTCTAAGATGCACATCCTTCAAATCTCAGCTTAAATGCTGCTTACTGACCCTCTCAGTGCACTGTAAGCCCTGCCATGGTGCCCGACCCACGGCAGTGTCCCTGCGTTCTCTACACTCCCCCCAGACTGCGCCGCGGGGCTGTGCTTGCCCGGCACTCAGTGCTCTTTACGTGTCTGTTGCGTGCAATATGAAAGCAGGCCTCTGGCAACTTGCTTCTCTGAACTCTACTTTCCTCATCTGGGAAATGGATTTAGCATGCACTCGGCTGGTGGTTGTGAAAGGCCTGGCACGGAGGACACCCAGTAACAGGCAGCCATCATTAGAAGACAAAATTCCGCCCCTGCGTCCCTGCAATTATTTTGTGCTGATTCTAACTATGCCCTGAGCGTTAGCATTTCATTTCAGTCTTTTGGTGGCCAGTCCCGGGTGGGGGTGGGGGTAACGAGAGAGGGAACCTGGCCCAAGTATCTCAATAGATACTGCCCTGCCCCCACTAGATGACAGGTTGGGTGTAGCAGGGCCCCAGGGGGCCTAAGTCCACAAGCGGTACCTTACTCTTTAACATTCTTTTTCTCTGCAAAATTAATTCTTCTCTCTGGAATCTCTCTGGATCTAGTTCCGAGTAGTCCCAGCTGTTATAGCTCTGTAGGCAAGGGTATATACCTAACAGAGAACGAAGAGGGATCATGAAAACCTGCATAAATCAGAAGGGAGGCAGAAAACGGAAGCCAGAGCCCCTCCCCCAGGTGCCCCCTGCCTGTCCTAGGGAGGCGTGGCTTCTAGCATTAGCTCCGCCCCACAGTGGCCCTGCCTTGGGGGAGGTGTTTCTTCTCTAGTAGGCTTTGGTGCCTTCCGCTGGGAAACACAAATGGTGGGGTACCTGGTGGCTCAGTGGGTTAAGCATCCAACTTTGGCTCAGGTCATGATCCCAGGGTTCGTGGGTTCGTGGGTTCGAGGCCTGCATTGGGCTCTGTGCTGACAGCCTCCTTCCGATTCCCACTCCCTGTCTCTTCAACCTTACCCCTAGCTCTCTTGCTCTCTCTCTAACTAAACATTAAAAAAAAAAAACCCCAAAACTAAGAAATGGAGATAGTGAAGTTCGCCCTGCCTTCCAGACAGCGAGAGTGTGAAGGTCCGATTGGGACCCTGTGTATACAGATGTGAAGGATTTGCAGTCTTTGTTTGGTTTTCCTGCCTATTTCCTCTGCTCGCGCTGGCCCGGGGAGCTCCCTGCACGCAGGACCTGGATTTACTCACTTTTGCACCACTCGGGCTTAGCACTGGACCGAACATATAATGAATAGGTGCTTCGTAAGTATTTGTTCAACATCTTATCATACTTAGCTAAGTCCCAGAACTGGGTTCTCCCTAAATATTTGATGGTGACATTAATGGGGCTAATGCTTTTCTTGTAAGAAAACCGTGTGCCTCAGAGTCTTGGCTTCTTGGGACCTGAACGCTCAGACATTAGAGAGACTCTGCTTTCTCCCTCAGTTCTTTGGTTTAGAAAGGAAAAGACCAAGGACTACTTGAGGAAGTTGTGGTTTTTTTTTTTTTTTTTTGAGAGACAGAGAGAGATAGCATGAACAGGGGAGGGTCAGAGAGGGGGGGGAGATACAGAACCCTAAGCAGGCTCCAGGCTCTGAGCTAGCTATCAGCACAGAGCCCGGCGTGGGGCTCGAACCCACGAACTGTGAGATCATGACCTGAGCTGAAGCCGGACACTCAACTGACTGAGCCACTCAGGCGCCCCAAGGAAGCTTTGAAAACCATGCAAAGATGCAATCTCCACTGGACAAAGTAAGTGGAGGAAGTTCTGAACACTATGCACAGATGCTGTCTCCACTGGACAAAGCAAGTGGATGGAGAGAGCACGAGGAAGCTGGCACAGGAATCCCTCTAGCCCCTGCCTGTCTTCTCCCTTAGGAATATTCCCTGGCTGGGGGCGACTGGGTGGCTCCGTCAGTTGAGCGTCTGACTTTGGCTCAGGTCATGATCTCACAGTCTGCAAGTTCCAGCCTTGAGACGGGCTCTGGGCTGACAGTTAGCTCAGAGCCTGGAGCCTGCTTCAGATTCTGTGTCTCCCTCTCTCTCTGCCCCTCTCCTGCCCCCACTCTCTTTCTCTCAAGAGTAAACATTAAAAAAGTAAAAAAGAATATTCCTTGACTGTGTATCCTCATTATACTGCCATCATCTTGGCTGTCAATACACCTGCATGCTGAGACCAGGAGTTCTCCTGGCAAATACCCCAATGTGGGAATGAACGTGGAGACCCCCCAGACAATAGGAAATGTAAAAGGGTGCTTACTTAGCACAGTACTTAGGAGACAGGAACTTGTCAATAGATAGGAGATTTCTTAAAAATATTTTTTGTTTTTTATTTATTTTTGAGAGACAGAGACAGCGTGAGCAGTGGAGGGTCAGAGAGAGAGGAGACACAGAATCCGAAGCAGACTCCAGGCTCTGAGCTAACTGTCAGCACAGCCTGACGCGGGGCTCGAACCCACAAACCATGAGATCATCACCTGAGCCGAAGCCGGACGCTTAACTGACTGAGCCACCCGGGTGCCCCAATAGGTAAGAGATTCTAACAACCTTAGAAAACATGTAGGTTGAGGAGAGGGGAGTAGGGAAAGGGAGTGAGGAGGCGTTAAAAGCAAACAGCAGCCTGGGCACTGGCTGTGCAGCAGGGACAAGGCGGCTACAGCTGGGCCACATGGAGTCACAGGCGGGAGGAAGGATGGGATTGTCCCACCCGTGTGCGCTTTGGGATGACGGAGTTCTGCTTCTGTCAGCCCCCAGCACAAGGCCACCTAATGGGGCTCTGCCGAAGCCTGCTCCCTGCAGATGCACCGGGCACAAAGGGGACTAGGAACGTTCCAGAACTGTTCTGTGGAAGCTCCTTGGGGCTCTAACCGCACACCTTACCTTCTTTCATGTCAACGAGAGGAAAGGACGGCTGCCTCAGTGAAGGCTGTATGACCGAGGCTCAGTGTTTCCAGAATCGCGTTCCCCAGGACACAGCGGCCTCCCCTTACCCGAAATCCACAGGCTCATCGTGTTGCAGACGTCCGACTTAAACTCGTGCGTGTTGAACCAGGACTGTGGGAAGCAGCAGCAGAAGCTGGTGTACAGGGCTTTGCTCAGAAGTGATGGCAACCTCTGGGGAGTGCGGGGGAGAGGAAGCAGAGCTCAGGCCACGTTCTGGACATCTCCACACCCAGAAAGGAGCCCCTGACCGATGAAAGGATCTGTGATAAAACTCTCTATCTGACACCATGCTGCCTTCCATTCACGGTGGGGGGGGGGGGGCACCATTTCCATCGTCATTGGCCCACATCTTGGTAGACTCCTTACCCTTCTTCCTCCTACCCTACCCCACCTCAGACGTCAGGCTGTGCTCAGGCCAGCAACCGCCCCCTCTCGCACTCCCTCTGCACATGGTCTGTGGCTCAGTCCCTTCTGCCACCTCCAAAGAGTAGCCCAGATGACAAGCCACATCTGACCCGCCCATCGGAGATTACAGGAAGGACTACTAAGCTTCCTTTTTCCCTCCGCACATGTGGAATTGTTATTCCTTCTTAACTATGGTTGATTTCAAATTATACATGTCTGTCTGTCTTTGTTCCTTTACCAGTATAGTATAAGCGCCTCCTCAGGTTGTTATAAACCCTTTGGGGTTTCTTTTCCCCCCACGAGTGAACTTCCTAATATCGTGCTGAGTAGGCATATCATAATTTACTTCAACACTCCCCCATCGGTGGTATTGTCTGTGTCTGGCACATCACAGGTAGTCAAAACTTTGTCGAATGCATGAGGGGAAGCATTTTTTCCCGGGTATTCTATTACGACTTCCAGAGGATGGAATCATGATAGTGATTATCGCGGCGATTACATATGGGGGGGGGGCTTATTGCGTGCTGGGGAACATGTCAGGTGCCTTACAAATACCATCTCATTTAATCCTTAGGACAACTCAGGGAGGGAGGTGTTACCATCCCCACTCATGGAGGATGAAACTTGGGCACAGAAAATCTAAGTGACAGGTTAGGCGCACATTTAACTGGTATAAGCGCCATGTACCAAAAATGTATCAATTCACTTCTCCCTCAGACTGTCGTAGTGTCATTTCCCTAGCTCCTCACAACCCTGGGCATTATTCTTTGTAATCCATGCAATCCGGCAGGTAAAAGGGGGCATCAAATGGTTTTTGTTTTAATTTGTACGTTTGATGATTGTTAGGGGTGAACTTTTTTTTCCCATTTGTATTTCTTCCCTGATGAATTTCTGGTTTATGTACTTTTGTCCACTGGTCTATGGGGGTTTCATTTTTTTCTTGTTGATTTGTAAGAGTTCTTTTTTTTTTAAGTTTTTACTTATTTAAGTAATCTCTACACCCAATGTGGGGCTCGAACTCATGACCCCGAGATCAAGAGTAGAATGCTCCTTCAACTGATCCAGCCAGGCATCCCGAGGTCTAAGAGCTCTTTACATCGTGGGACATATATGCTCCATGATTTCTGCAGTTTCTCATTTGCCTTTTAACGTTGAGTGTGGTGATTTATTTATGGAGTTAAATCAGTCTTTCTGAATATATGTATATTCATACTTTTTAAATTTTAAAATCACATGCTTATTTAAATACTACAGGAATATTTAAAGGAGAAAAGGAAGTCTCTTACAACCTCCTTCCCCAGAGATAATCATTGCTAAGAGTTGGATAAGTATTTTTCCAGATTTTTTTTTCTATTCATAGGCACACATACATCTATACATGTACATGTTTAAATACAGAGTTCTATAAATTTCTTTGCTTTCCACTTAAAATATACCATATATAGATCTACCTTATTTTTTTGTAACTGCGGCATTACAAGTCTGTGTATGAATATAGCACCACTTACTAATTACTCCCTCGCAGAAAGAACGTTAAGGGCATTCTATTGGCATTAGAAGTGAGGCGGTATCTAGCGTGATTTTTTTTTCTCCAAACAGCGGTCGATGCTCACTTTTAAGAGAGCCTCTTCATAGTGGGACTTGGATTCCCGCAACAAGAGAGAGGCGTAGTGTTGGGATATCCGATCAAACAGCTTATTCTGGATCTCCTTGTCTGGCTACCAGGAATAAGAGTGGAGAAGGAATTACTAGAACCTCTTGATGAAACGGCCAAGGGCTGAGATTCTTAAATACGTACTCCTCTCATGTTTAGGGATCTTATTCTTGAGATGTTTAACCTCCTGTCATTTATGAAATAGTATACTGATTTTTATAGGGTTTATAAAATGGATGTATACATTGGGGCGGATTGTTGAAGAAAGCGCCCGAACTCAGGGGTGGGAGGTCCTGACTCCGCCCCCGGCCCTGGGCTTGTTCAGCCCCAGGTCAGGGACCAGTTCCTGTTGCTCAACGGAAGACTGGACTTTGTGCAGCGGCTGAGGCACAGCGTGGATGGCCAGGCACGGGTGGGGAGGGACAGGGTGGGGACTGGGATGCAGGGGTGCTGCCTAGAATCTGAGAGGCTCACAGCCCACGCTAGAGAGGTTGGGGTTTATTCCATTAGAAAGATAACTTCAGCAAGGGCGAGAGGCAGGCAGATTTGCATTTACCTGGTACCTCTCATGAAAAATCCACCAGAAGCTATCCAGCCACATGGCTCTTGGAGAAGGAGAAGAGAGAAACTTCTTTAATTCTCTATCTGAACAGAAAGACTTGGAAAAAGAAACACAACAAAATTCACATGATTATTGTTGTTGTTCTTGAAAAAACAACTTTTCATTGCTTCATGGTGGCTGTAGAGCCACAATCAGATTCATAATCCTCTCCGTTCAAAACCCGCCTTTCCTCCTCTGGTCCTCCGCTTGTTACAGTTATTAACCGCACCACCTTCCTGCCCGTCATCTTTGAAGTCAACTTAAAAACAAAACAAAACAAAAAAACCCTCACTTATCCTTTTAGTGAGTGCTGGCTTTTTGCCTTTCCTTCTATACATTCTAATTTAACCACTACGATAATCACACAAAATGTGTGTTACTACTCTCTCCATTTTACAGATGGGCAAACTGATCTCACCATTTGTGGGTTCGTGCCCCACATCGGGCTCTGTGCTGACAGCTCAGAGCCTGGAGCCTGCTTCAGATTCTGTGTCTCCCTCTCTCGCTGCCCCTCCCCCACTCACACTCTGTCTCTCTCTCTCTCTCTCCCTAAAAAATAAACATGAAAAACAATTAAAGTTTTTTTTTATTATTTAAGTAACCGCTATACCCCATGTGGGATTCGAACTCATGACCCTGAGATCAAGAATCACATGCTCTTCTGACTGAGCCAGCCAGGTGCCCCTTTCTTGTTTTTGAAGTACAGGTAAAGAAGGAAGAAAAATCTACAACCATTTCATTCAGTGAACACCGGTGAAATCTCCTATGGTTTCATCCCCAGATTTTCCTGTGTGCGCTTATCTAACATCATAGTGTGGAGTTATATATGCTGATATTTTTCATTTGACACCACAGCGTGGTGAAATACACTCTATAAACATCCGCTGTATCCAAGTTACATAGTCTTCTATTATTCATCATTAAGCTATAACACTGATAATAAAAACTACCCTTTTTTGAGAACCTCTGACTTCCTAAGCACTGTGCTAAGTGCTTTGTATACACTTAAATAAGATGCTTATCTTTTTTAATTTTACAATAACACCTCCACGTAGAGGCTGCTTTTATCCTTATTTTACGGAAGAAACTAGAGCCCAGAGAGCTACTTAGCCACCAAGACGTACTACCTTCCTTCCGGTCCCTTGCTATCCCAAATAACGATGCGGGGAACATCTTCCACTACCCTGGAGGGAATGCGTTGCTGTGCCTGCCGCCCCTCCACCTTGCTGCCCAAAGACAGCAGGGGATGAGGTGCCCGAGCCCAGAGCACCCCGCCCCCCCAGCCCCTGCCTGGGCCAAGGCAGCTGTCCGCTTGCTGACCACAGTCTGTGCCAGAATCGGGCACCGGAACTCTAGCAAATACATACCACGGTCATCCTGGGCGGTGACTGGCCCAAACAGACCCTGACTCTTAGGAAGACTGAATGCAAGACACAGAGGAAAGAGACAGGTGGAGCTGATGTAGAGACATGGCCGCGGAAAGGCAGCAGGGAGGAATCATGGAGAGAGGAGGGAGTGAAGGAAGAGGGGTGGGCAGAGGGAGAGAGAGGGAGAGAGAGGGAGAGAGAGGGAGAGAGAGGGAGAGAGAGGGAGAGAGAGGGAGAGAGACAGAGGGACAGAGCGAGGCGGAGAAAAGAGAGAGGGAAGGGGGAGTGAGTGGTTGGATGCAGCAGTGGGGCGCGCGGGTAGACCAGACTAAGAAGCTGTCTTGGCCCCGGGAGGCGACGATGATTAGAGATGCTTTGGGGACACGGTGAAGGGCGGAGGCCCAGCCAGAGGGCCACAGGGGCCATTTCCCGAGCCTCCTCCCCTCCCCATACCTCCATGCACTCATCCTCACCTCCTGAGCGGTCACACATATTCTAGGCCTTGGAATACCACCCCCCTCGCCCCAGCTTCCCAAGGAACCCAGCGCGCCCCAAGGCACCGCTTTCCAGTGGTTGTTCTCCCCAAGACGAACCAAGGGGCGTGGAAGGGAAATATTCTAACTAATGTCTAATTAAGAAAAACAGGAAATTAAGGTTACTAACACATAATCTAGCTCTTGACAACAGACGTGTATCTATAAAGAAACACACCATGAGGCTGCGTGCTCGACATTTTTTGCTGATAAGATACATGATCAACACAGTCTGGGGGCACCTGGGTGGCACAGTCGGTTAAGCGTCCGAATTCAGTTCAGGTCATGATCTCATGGTTTGTGAGTTCGAGCCCCGCGTCAGGCTCTGTGCGGACAGCTCAGAGCCTGGAGCCTGCTTCGGATTCTGTGTCTCCCTCTCTCTCTGCCCCTCCCTGGCTTGTGCTCGCACGCTCTCTCCCTCCCAGCTTGTGTTCATTCTCTCTCTCTCTCTCTCAAAAATAAATAAACATTAAAAAAAGTTTCTAATTAAAAATTAAATTTAAAAAAAAAACAGTCTGGAAATGAGTGCTCACGGAGGAAAAAATCTAGGTTTTGGAGGGAACATGGGCCTGGGTTCTAATCTCGACTCACTTACTTACAAACTGTCTGGCTGTGGGTGACTTACTTAGTGACCCTGACTCGGTTTCTCAGGGTGTAAAATAGCTGTGTCCGCCTGTCACACGGGCCGCTGCAAAGCTGGGGTACCAGCCATGTGAGGCCCCTGCTCTGGGCCCAGCAGTGCCCCAGCACTCGTTTCCAGAATGTTCCTTACCTTGCCACTGAGGCGGTTCCTCTCAGCCCGGACCACATTGCCCACCATGTCGCAAAAGTCCACCCCATTCGGAAGCCTGTTGGGCACCGCGCAGTCAAATTTCTGTGGGTGCTGGTAGAGCTCGGCCAGCAGATTTTTATCTGTTGTTTTCTGAAACAAAAAGAAGAATATGAAAATGAGGTCTGTCATTTGACATTTTAAAACTAAAGGGGCACCTGGGTGGCTCAGTCAGTTAAGTGCCCGGCTTTGGCTCAGGTCATGATCTCATGGTTCGTGGGCTCGAGCCCCGCGTTGGGTTCTGTGCTGACAGCTAGCTCAGAGTCTGGAGCCTGTCTTCGGATTTTGTATCTCTCTCTCTCTCTGACCCTCCCCTGCTCACACTATCTCTTTCTGTCTCTCAAAAATAAATTTAAAAAAACATTAAAAAAATAAAAACTAAAAACTAGGATATCTTTCCCTTTTTGTCATGAAGACGGTATAACAACCTTAGAGAAACCAGACAAAATGGGGGCGCATTCATGACCCCAGCACCTTTTACCAAACTGTTTACATTATTTCTATTTTCCCTTTCAGGCTCTGAGCACACGTACACAAATATGCAAATGTAACGTCACTCACCTTACAATACACACACACACGCACGCACTCTTTTTTATCTCTTGCTTTCTTCACCTTAGATTTTCCACATTGCTTCATTGTCTTCAAATTTATCATTTCAGATAATAAATAGATGCTGTTACAAAGTTGGGCTATCATTTAATTAACTACTCACTGATTACCTCCAATTAATATGACTGCCATTGATAATTTAGAGCATATATTTTCTACCTTGGGCTTATTTATTTATTATGAATCTCTGAAAGAGGCAATATAACAACTCTTAACGTGAAAATACAGAAAAGTAGAAAGAGAAAACCAATTACCATCACACAAGGCACCTGCTAGAAACATTTTGAGGGACTGAGTAACTTTTTTTTCCTAGTGTCTTTATTATTTCTTTATTTGGAGACAGAGACAGAGAGTGCAGACTACTTTAAGGTTCTCTAAAACGGGCACTTGGTGGATTTCCTGCACGATTGCCATCCTGGTGCCAGCCGTCCCCTCCCCAGGATTAAAATCTATTCCATGCCCAGCAGATACTAGTCAGCAAGAGACCAGGCCCCAGATCCCTTACCCTTTTATTAACGATAGGTTTGACATTCCTAGATTCTGAGCCTCTGCAAACGTGCTGTGATTTTCTTTGACTCTTGTCTGCAGAAGGATGGAAGGAGAGAAACCGGATGTGAGCAACCACGAGGTCTGTCCACCCCTGTGCAGTAATTAGAGCTGTGATTGTTCACTCAGCCTGAGCCGCCAGGGGACAGTCACACTGAGAGCCTCACTGGCCCCCCCTCTGAGTTGCTGGCTCACTAAGATACCCCCCTGATGGGTTAGACTGCCTGTCCCCCGGAGAAGCGGCCAGGAGGAGCAGACGGAGCACGGGCTGCAAAGGCAGGCTGGGACCTGGACCCAGGACCCGCTGCACACAAGCTGTCCTCTTGCCCCGAGCCTGTTCCCTCATCTGTAAACTACGTTCAGTGGCACCTACCCCGCAGGAGGGGGCATTACGAAGATTGAACAGGTGAATCTGCACACAGTGGTGCAGTGTGCCACATAGCAGGCCATCTCTAAGTACGCTGTCCTTCCGCCTAACTTGCCCAATGCCAGCAAGTCAGATGGGAGGTTCCATCAGAAGAGGGCAAAACTATCCTCAGCTGAAACGCTGGATCCTGCTCAAGTGCATTGGAGGTACTAACAAAAGCCAAACCCCACACCCCACGGAAATGCCATCAAAGCTAGGAGAAAGGATTTTTGCCTCTGTCTTCCGGGCTGCCGCGACTTTTCTCTCTCAAAGCCTGCTTCTCCAACTCAAATCTCTCAATCGCCTTCAAAAACCAAAAAGAAATGGGGTGTTAGGGATTCATGCAGATCTCGGTGCGGGATGAGGCTCGGCGATCAGGCCAGTTTTCGAGTTAGTGCCCAAAAGGCCTGGAGCAAAATCTGTGGCGGTGCATCCCTGTGTTCCCCGTAGGTGCTAGGGTCTCAGTGGCCACTGATGTCATTAACCGCATTCCCACCCCAACCCCCGTCCCCACCAAGTGTCACCACCAATACATCACCCCGCCTTCTCCACGCTGCCCCTCCTCCTGGCTATGCCTCCTCTTGTCTATACCTCTGAGGGGGCACAGGATGTGGAATGGGGCTCCAAGCAAGCTCCATGGGCTAAAAGCTATTGTTTAAACTCTGTGTGTGCGTGTGGGGGGGGGGAGTCAATGATACCCACCTTCTAGGGTCCTTGTAAGGGTCGGATATACAGTACTGATTGAGTGCATCTTAAAACCACTAGTGCAGGAGCGCCTGGGTAGCTCAGTCGGTTAAGCATCCGGCTTCGGCTCATGTCATGATCTCACAGTTTGTGGGTTCAAGCCCTGCATCAGGCTCTGTGCTGACAGCAAGTCAGAGCCTGGAGCCTGCTTCTGATTCTGTGTCTCCCTTTCTCTCTGACCCTCCCCTGATCGTGCTGTCTCTGTCTCTCAAAAAAAATAAATAAATAAAAAAAACACTAGTGCAGAGGCTACTATCAGATAGGAGCTGCTCAATAAAGGGTACTTTATTATTATTATTATTATTATTATTATTATTATTATTATTATTAATCGCCATACCCTTGACTTCTCAAGAGATTTCTCTTGACCTCTGATGACTCCTTCCCCATCCCCACACCCCCTCCTGAGGAAACAAAAGGAAAGAAAAGAGAACGTCAGTGACCCAACAAGTGGTACGGATCGTCAGCCATGAGCCCGGCACTGCTCTTGGACGACAAAGTCAACGAAGAAGCAGGAGTCTGTGTTCTTGCCCTTAGGAATTTGCAATCTGTTTGGATCGTTAACATCAGCACACATGGGCCAGTGAAGTCCTAAATGGCTACATTTGGGGTTGACGTAGCGGAAGTAGTGTAAGCTGGAGAAGTCACGGAGGGCTGCGCAGGAGCGCTGGGGGAAAGAGGAGGCATCTGTCATGCATGGCAAACTGTGAAACTCCCCCTCCAGTCTTCTATCACCTTTGTCAGCATGTGCGCAGGTGTATGTAGGGGGGGAAAGGGCTCACACAGGTTGGTCAACGTATCAACACGGTGGCTCCAAAAACGCAGGTCAAGGTAAGGCACAATGAATGAACAGAAGGGGAATGAGCCAATGGGGCAGAACAGCGGTGTCTCTGATCCTTACCAAGATGCCACCGTAGCCAATATTGTGAGGGCCTTGGAAGGACGGATGAGATTTGGACATGGAGAGAGCAGAACGGACAGGTGAGTCTTGGGAGAAAAGCAAGTTTTAGGGGTCAGCGAGGAGACCAGCACTGGGCCATGTGCATCTGAGGTGACAGTGGTGCCTACATGTGGGTCTGTCCCCCAACTTGGGGAGTTTTTCAGATATTCCAGCTCATTACAGAAGCTTGTTCCTGGGGCTCCTGGGTGGCTCAGTTGGTTAAGTGTCCGACTTTGGCTTAGGTCACGAGCTTGCAGTTTGTGGGTTCAAGTCCTGTGTGGGGCTCTGTGCTAACAGCTCAGAGCCTGGAGCCTCCATCAGATTCTGTCTCCCCCTCTCTCTGCCCCTCCCATGCTCATGCTCTTTCTCTCTCGGTCTCTCAATAATAAATAAAAATGTTAAATGTGAAAAAAAAAAGAGAGAGAAGTCCGTTTCTTGTGTGTACCTTGGCTCATGAATTGCCTATTTACTGTGGCTCCTGAGTAGTTCGCTACTTAAAATTTAAAACCAGTAAATAATTTACAAGGTACAAAATCAAGTAGTTGGGCAAAAAGTCTCCCTCCTGAGGTGCCTGGGTGGCTCAGTCGGTTAAGCGTCTGACTTTGGCTCAGGTTATGATGTCACAGTTCATGAGGTTGAGCCCCTTATCGGGCTCTGTGCTGACAGCTCAGAGCCTGGAGCCTGCTTCAGATCCTGTGTCTCCCTTTCTCTCTGCTCCTCCCTTGTTCGTACTGTTTTAAAAATAAACAAACATTTAAAAAATTAAAAATAAATAAATAAAACATTAAAAAAATTTTTTTTAAGTCTCCCTCCTGCCTCCCTCCGCTCAATACCCTTAATTTCTTGCATAGCCTGTTCAGAGAGCACAGAACACATGGTCCCGCATGATGCTTGTAGTTTTCTAAAAAACCTCCCAGGAGAGTCTGATGATCACTCAGGGTTAGGTGTCCCTCTGCTCTAGGTAGCTGGGAATATGGGGCTGAAATACAGGAGAGAAGCTAGGATTTGCAACCATTTCATTCATTCCACAAGTATTTCCTGAGCGCTTGCTCAAGGCCAATGCTGCACCCATGTCAGGGATGTAGCAGGGAACAGGGACATCCCTGCCTTCTGAGGGGTCAGAGATTCGTGGGGAGAAGCCAGTGACTTTGAGGTGATCAGTGCTGCAGGGGGGAGGCACAGGATGCCAGAAACATGCCCAGAAGGGGCACCTCCACTAGTCTTGGGGTACAGGATGCAGAGAAGTCCTTTCCAAACTGAGGCTGTTCAGGTGGAGAGCGGAAGGAACGTGCCTCTTGAGGGGAGGGAGGCTGGAAAGAAGAGCCGAGCAAGGGGTGCCCCAATGGTTCAGTAGGTTTAGCATCTGACTCTTTATTTCGGCTGAAGTCGATCTAATGGTTCGTGAGTTCAAGCCCCACATCAGGCTCTGCACTCAGTGCAAAGCCAGCTTGGGATGCTCTCTCTTTCTCTCTGCCCCTCTCCCATGCTCTCTCACTGATGCTCTCTCTCTCTCTCTCAATAAATAAATAAATAGATAAACTTAATAAAAGATGAAGAAGAGCTAAGCAAGGTTCATGGCCAGAGGGGAGGGAAGCCCACACTTCGGGCATGGAGGAAGTGACAGAAATAGGACACGGTGATGTGGGACGTGGGGAAGATCTGGGCCTCAGTCGTTCATTAGTACACATTGAGGAAGCACCTCTTACGCACCAGGCACTGCGCTCGGTGCCACCGGCAGAGCAGCATGGAGGCTGGAGAGGCCAGTCTGGCTCTGGTCCTGACACAGGAGACGTGGCCACACAGTCAAGGCCCAACAGAGGGCGGGCAGGGTAGCCGAGGGATGGGCTCTGGGGCCGAAGGCAGCCAGCGTCTGACATATCTGACCCGCTGCTTGGGCAGAGGACAGGAAGGACAGGCAAGGGGGCCCTTCCTCCAGGTTGTATGGGGACCCCGGTTTGCTCCCGCCAGCCCTGTCCTGGTTCTGACTGGCCATGAAGAGCACCGGGAGATATGCCAATGCGAGGCAATCTTTTTTTTTTAATGTTTACTTATTTTGAGAGGGGGGTGGGCAAGAGAGAATGAGAATGAGCAGGGGAGGGGCAGACAGAGCGGGGAGAGAGAATCCCAAGCAGGTTTTGCGCTGTGAGCACAGAGCTCGATGTGGGGACTCTAGTCCACAAATCGTGAGAGCATGACCTGAGCCAAAATCCAGATTGGATGTGTAACTGAGCCACCAAAGTGCCCCAATGCTGGGCAATCTTGAAAAGCCACCAGATCCTATGTCTGGGAGCAAAACATGCTTCCTCTTGGTTTTAAAATTAGCATAAAAAACAGGAGCGCCTGGGTGCCTTAGTCAGTTGAGTGTCTGGCTTCGGCTCAGGTCATGATCTCACGGTTTGTGGGTTTGAGCCTCACGTCGGGATCTGTGCTGACAGCTCAGAGCCTGGAGCCTGTCTTCAGATTCTGTGTCTCCCACTCTCTCTGACCTTCCCCTGCTCAGGCTGTCTCTCTCTCTCTCTCAAAAATAAATAAAACATTAAAAAAATTATCATACAAAATCACAGAGCTGACATGCAAATACATTCCTTTTGTAAACAACAGTACAGAAGCATATAGAGTAAAAAATGTTGACCCACCTTCCATCCCACCCCCCTTCTAGAAATGACTCCATTGACTGTTTGGTGTGTATCCTTCCAGACTTTTCTCTTACATGTTTATACATATTGAATGTCCTTCCTAGGAGCCAGACAGACACTCTTCTCGGGCCTGATTTAAGGGCCTTCATGAGTTTCAACTCCTCTAATTCTGGCAACAACCCTATGAGGTAGCTACATTATTCTTGCTATCACCTTTTTCCAGAAGACAGAGATTCATAAAGGTTAAGTAATTTACCTAATTTCACAGTCTGAGAAAATGGTGGAGCAGGAATTTAAACCCAAACCGTCTTATTCCGGAGTCTATGTCTCTAGTGCTTTACTTCTCCTGCCTACGCAGGCACTCACATAGAGACAAGGTTTCTTAACTTACATGGAACCACTCCAAGTGGTGTGTGTGTGTGTGTGTGTGTGTGTGTGTGTGTGTGTGTGTATGTGCACGCATGCCTTTATTCACAATTTAATGCTAAGCTCTACTCAACGGTGGGGTAGGCAGGGGCAACTGAAACAGTCTTGTTGTTGCATGAGTAAAAAATGGCTGAACCTCTGGGAAATGCAATTCAATTGTGTTTACCAAAATCTGAAATTTCCCCCCTAGGACTCTAGCCTGCATATAAGTACTTGCAAATCAGCCCCAGGACACAAATACAGAAATATTCACATGTTCACTATGATGAAAACACCACTGAAATATTTATCAGTAGGGAATAGTTAATGATGTCCATCAAACATATAGGAACAGACCAGGACAAGTCAACAGTGACTTTGAAGAATCTGCAAGAGTTATTTATGCCAAAAATAAATGAATGAATGAATGAATAAGAAAAAAAAGCAAAAACAGGTTACAAAAACAATATGTATGTTATGAGCCTACTCACATTAAAAATGGAAAACAGTAACCCTAAATATGTGTGTTCTATATTTCTAAATGTGTAGAAAAACTTCTGGGGCACCTGCTGGCTCAGTCAGTGGAGCATGCAATTCTTGATCTCAGGGTCGTAAGTTCGAGCCCCATGTAGAGGTTACTTAAAAAATCAAATATTATTTAAAGAGTCTGGAAGGATACAAAACAATTAGCAACAGTTACTTCTCAGGAGGAACTGAAGGGCTGGGAGTGATAAGAACTTTCACGGTTTACTTCTATACTTGTAGATGGTTTGAATATTTTGAATAAGGATGCATTGCCTTGGCATTTACATTTTTTTTAATGTTTATTTATTTGGTGGGGGGGGAGCGGCAGAGAGATGGAGAGAGAATTCCAAGCAGGCTCTGTATTGTCAGTGCAAAGCCCGATTTGGGCTCAATCTCACAACTCTCTCGACTGTGAGATCATGACCTGAACTGAAATCAAGAGTCAGATGCTTAACCCATTGAGCCATCCCGGCACCTGTGCATTTTAAAAAATAAATCAAAAAGACTGACTCAAGAGATGAACTGATCCCCAAAAGTCAGTACCAGAAAAGTTGGGGTAAGGGTGAGGCTAAAACCTGCAGAGGCATTCACCAGGTCAAGGCCCTGGGGATAGAGGAACTTGGTGGAAAGCAGGATGCCAGGAGTGATGGGGTTAAGAGATTTGGTGGGAGTGAACTGGCAGAAAATATTTGCAAAACACACAGCTGGTAAAGGACTATTATCCAAAATACACAAAGAATTCTTAAAACCCAAAAGTAAGAGAACAAACAGCTCAATCAAAAAATGGGGTAAAGACTTCAACAGACACCCCACTTAACAAGAGGGACAGATGGCGAGTAGGCATATGGAAAGATGTTCAATGTCATTAGAGAATCTCAACTTCCAACGACAAGGAGATACTGCTATAACCTGATTAGAAATGGCCGAAACCCAGAACAGCGATGACACCCAATGCTGGTGACGCTGTGGAGCGAGAGGCGCTCTCATTCATGGCTGCTGCGAATGCAAACGGGTACAGCCACTTTGGGAGACCGTCTGGCAGTTTCTCACAAAACGAAACATACTCTTACCAGATGGTCCAGGAATCACGCTCCTCACTATTTACCCAAATGAACTGAAAATGCGTGTCCACACACAAAACCCTGCACATAGATGTTCACAACAGCCTTAGGCAGAATTGCCAACACTTGGAAGCCACACTTCTGCAGCTGAACAGATAAATGAACGGGAGCACATCCAGACAATGGAATATTATTCAGCCCCCAAAAAGAAACAAGCTATGGAGCCATCAAAAGACATGGAGGAACATTAAGTGTCTATGACTAAGTGACAGAAACCAATCTGAAAAGGCTGTGTACTGTGTGGTTCTAACTCTATCATTCCGGAAAAGGCAAAACTATGGAGACAGCCAAAAGCCCAGGGCTTGCCAGGAGATGGGGGGTGCGGGGAACAGGAGCAGTGCAGGGGATTTTCAGGGCGGTGAGACCATTCTGTAGGACACTACAAAGGTGGATATAGGTCATTACACATTTGTCCAAAGTCACAGAACGTACAGCACAGAGAGCACTGATGTGAACAACGAACTTGTGGTGATAATGATGTGTCAATGAGGGTTCATCACTTATAAGAGATGTACCACTGTGGGGACGGGGAGCTGGCCCATGCATGGGGACAGGGGTACGTGGGAACTCTGTTCTTTCAGCTCAGTTTTGCTGTGAACCTAAAACTGCTCCTCAAAAGGAAGTTTGCTAATGATTAAAATATATCTCTGTGGGGCGCCTGGGTGGCTCAGTCAGTTAAGCGTCCGACTTTGGCTCAGGTCATGATTTCATGGTTCATGGGTTCGAGCCCCGTGTCAGGCTCTGTGCTGATAGCTAGCTCAGAGCCTGGAGCCTGCCTTCGGATCCTGTGACTCCTTCTCTCTCTGACCCTCCCCTGCTTGCACTGCCTCTTTCTGTCTTTCAAAAATAAATAAAAACATTTAAAAAAATTAAAAAAAAAATAAAATATATCTCTGAGACCTCTATTGCGCAAATATGTTTTCAAATAAAGGGGAGGGGCTCCCAGGGCCCCTCCTGCCCAGAAGCCTTACCTCAACACCCATTAACTCACCAGGTTGTCGGCCAACACATTGGGACTCAGATCTAGCTCCCCAATTGTTTCGTTCACCTGGTGGATGGAGCCAATGAGGCAGGCTGGGAGGTGAGTCTGCTAAGGACATTTTCTGGGTGCTGATCCCGCAGGAACAGGGCGGGGCTAGGCTCGCAAGGACAGCCACCCGCTCCCTTTCTGGGCCGACTCTCCACTCAACTACTTTCTGTGCAAACATTCACACTTCTTTTTTATCATTTTAAATGAGTGGCTTTATAAATCCTAAATGAAAACTAACCATATCCAAGACACCTTGGAAAATCATAAAAAGAATCATCCATTCTGCTACAACCCTAACAACTTCTGTTAGGATTTGGGGAGATTTGCTACCAGTATTTTTTATACCCATACCTTTTTTACATAATTGTAATCTCAGGGAAGGCTTATTTTAGGACTCTGACTTCTCCTCCAGTCATTATCATGATCATTTTCCATAGAGCCAAACAATCTTCATAATATTTTAAATGCCATTATCAGAATCCATTAAGAGAGTGCACCATAATACACTCAATTATTTCATGGCTGTTGACTACTTAAGTGGTTCATCATTTTTGCAATGATAAATAACGCTGTGGCGCACACAGTGAGCTGTTCCTGTATTTCGGATTACTCCTTTAAGAGAGATTTTCGGGGTAGGCATGGCTGGGCCAGAAGGCATCTCAACCTTGTTTATCACTGTTGAAATCTCTGTTCAGTTTAGTGGCCCCTCTTGTTACCCTCTCTAGGTTTGCATTTCTTTCCATCTTAGCCTCAATCAGTCTTATATCCTTTGCAGAAGCCCTGTAATCCTATCCCTTCTCACTGCCTTCCCAAAAAGCAGGGTTTGCTCTTATTTCCATTACCCTCAAGGGTTCTTATAAACCGGAGGATACTTGACCAATGAAGATGCCAAGGAGGGACATGACAAATCATAGGATGTGAAACGGGTTAGTTAGGTTGAGAGGAGTGTGGGATTAAGGAGGTAGAGGGGACATTAGAAAAAGGGCCAGGAAAGTGAGTTCCTGAAGCAGCCCCTGATGGGATCACTTGTGCTCTCCCAAGAAGGGTTTTGGAGAGGTGGAGAAGGGGAGGGGATGCAGAGGGACACATGCAGTGTGGCTGGCAGCAGCGGGACTTAAAGGTCAATGGGCTCTTTATCAGATGTGATGACCTGGCGGTATTTATAACCTGAGAGGCTTATTTGCTGGATGAGCTCTAAGGTCCTCCAGAGACGGGAAGATGGGATTCTGAGGGTCCCTGGCATAGAGTTCAGTGAGATGTGGATCAATGAAGGCAGGGCTAGAGAAGTAAGATGCTGGAAGAGTCCGGGTAATGCCAGAGAGGGCAAACTCTGAGCCCAGGTAGGAGGTCTGGCCGGTGAGAAGAAGTGAGGTCAAATGGAGTGAGAACAACAAAGTTGGGTCTTTTTTTCTTTATGTTTATTTTGAGAGAAAGAGACACACAGAATGTGAGCTGGGGAAGGGCAGAGAGGGACACACAGAATCTAAAGCAGACTCCAGGGTCTGAGCTGTTAGCACAGAGCCCAACGCGGGGCTCGAACTCATGAACCGTGAGATGGTGACCTGAGCCAAAGTTGGACGCTTAACTGACTGAGCCACACAGGCTCCTCGACAAAGTTGGGTCTCAAGCTCGCTTTTTTGAGTGGCAGAGGGCTTCACCATGGCTTCCTATTTGCTACCTATAACTATAATTCTTTGGAAGACAGAGGAGAAATAACAAGACAATGAAAAAAATGAACTCTTTTTTCTCCTTTCCTATTCTTTCAACAAATATTTCTGGTACTTTTTCCTTTGGGGCTCTTTCCGATTACCCTAGTAAAATAAATCCAAACAATCCTTCGCAGTCGCAAATTCTTGTAGAGGATAGGTAGGGCGTAACTCATTGAAAAAAAAAATTAATGAGCACATAAGGAAAGGAGCTAATAACACGGGTCACAGACGCAAGCCCTGGTTCCAGGTCCAGGCAGGTGTCTTTGCTCTGGACCGTAGATAGCACCATAAAAGGATACGGGGTGGATTGTCCTTCAGACTCTGCCACACGGCATTCTTCATCGCATTCCGGGCAACGAGGGAGACAGTCAGGGGCTCCTCCACTGGTACCATTGGCAAGGCCGTGACATTGACGATATCCATGTTCCTGAAATCAGCCATGGTCCAGTTTCTTGCAAACGGACAAACAGTACGGTTCCACTTATGAATCTCTCATTGCCCGCTCCGATCTTGTTCTCTGTGTAACCAGCCTCCTGGAAGTCGCAAATAGCACAGAACCATCTTAGAAAGCACAACCACGCCCATTTAGTACTCAGGGCTGATGGCAAGGCCCATGCTGTGTATGAAATGGAGAATAAAGGCCTTCATCTGACAAGCTCTTCTGGACAGAGGGTTTCAGACATACAAAGTTTTTCTTGTCTGCTGATGCTCCCCCTGTCTGCCAAGAAAGCTGTTCTGGTTTTTACAAGGAGATTAGGGTGCTGGAAAGACCACCAGGCAACCTGGGTTTCCAAATTTGAAAGGAAACCAACTTCCTGTCTGAGACTCCTTTGCCAAGTCAGAGGTTTGGATTCAATTCCTAAGACCCTTTTCGGCTCTCAGCTGCCTTGATTCTCTGTACTGGGTCTCTCTCCGCAGCTTGGGGCTCCTGATCCACCTGGGGCTTTCTGCTACCTCCCAGTATGCCGGTCCCATCATGAGTCTTCCCCCTGATTTCGGAACACTCAGCTAGACTGCTCTCCTGGGTCATGCTACCATTTGTGGGTCGTCTATGGCCAGAGCCTGGTGACACAGGCCTGCTTCTAAGGAAGTCAGGGGCACCTGGGTGGCTCAGTCGGTTGGGCTTCCGACTTCAGCTCAGGTCAGATCTCACATTCGTGGGTTCGAGCCCCGCGTCAGGCTCTGTGCTGACAGCTAGCTCAGAGCCTGGAGCCTGCATCTGGTTCTGTGTCTCCTTCTCTCTCTGACCCTCCCTCTCTCATGCTCTGTCTCCTTCTGTATCAAAAATAAATAAAACATTAAAAAAAAAGTTTTTAAGGAAGTCAAAGACTCATATGGGCCCTCAAGACGCTCATACATAATGGAGGGAGACCGAAAAGGTAGTTTAGTGGGAAAATTAACCCAGGGCCCTTTCATCACATTCTCTCTTCCTCTCCTTCAAGTCATGCCTTCTGCTCTACCCTCTTCTCCCCCATATCCCACATGCCTCTGCCTCTGCCTCTGAACTTGATCTTGGTCCCTGCCGTGCTATGCTTCTGGTGCCTCTGTGCCTTTACACAGGCAACCTGCTTTTGTCTCTCCATTATACCACTTACAATTCTGAACTGGAAGGATTTGCTTCCACACCTTTTCCCATTAGGCAAGTTACTCCCCAGGGATTAGGGACACTAGTTAGACCTTACCCCCTCGGGTCAAACTGGACCCTTTTAAAATACCATTGTTTCACTCACCCACTCCCATTCTGGTAAATAAAGGTTGAGTAACTGGGCCCTGGAAAGACCCTAAGAATGTAACTCCCATGACGAACATTGTGACCTACTTGTTTTTCAAGATTCTATTAAGCCACCCCACCCTTTTAATAAGACCTGGCTGAGGCAAAGTCCACAGGTGAAAGTCACCTAGTTGGCGCACCCCCCCACCCCCCGTATCTTAGGTGTCTTACTATGATCGGTCATTTAAAAAGACTAAGAACTTTAAAATAATCTGTTCCCACCAAAACTAATGTCTGTGTATTACAATGTAATTGACCATAATGAAATGCTGTAAATTGTAATTGGTTAATGACACAATGACCCATTTTGCCTCGCCAAAACCCTTAAAAACCCTGAGCTCTGCTTGGCGGGGCTCTCTTCCGAGGACTTCCAGCTACTCAGGAGGGGCCATTGGGCCGAACTAAAATAAACCCATTAACCAACTCCGTTTGTGTTCATGGATTCTACTCTCTCGGTGACTCGCATTGGGGAAAAAAAGGTCTAACACACTCACTATTTGATTCTATTTTGGACTCCATGCTTCTTTCTAGTCCAGAGAAGCTATCCATTAGGACTTGGGACTGTCCCAAGCCAGCTGAATTGCAGGAAAGGCTGTCCCAGGGCCAGGCCAATACTCTTTCCTCCTTCCTGCTCCTAGCCTTTAGCCCTATAGGCAAGGGGGAAAAGGAGGGGGGGAGGCAGGCGCGCTGCCGGGCCTCTCACTTTCCTCCTACTCACTCCTCAGCATGACTGGGAAACTATAGAATGTTCTCTGAAAAGCAGGCTTTTAGGGCAACCCTGTCAAGATGCCTCTTGCGTTAGCTTAACATTCTTACTCATGCCTGATGGAAGAATTGACTATTAATATGCTCCTTAAAAGAAATGTTTAAGATACACACACCGTTCTCTTCTGAATTTTTCATCATACCCTTTTAGGGATTCTCTGAAGTGTGACACGTTTTTACCTTCATTACTTGGGGAGCAAAAAAAGGATGGGGGAGAAAAGGAACTTTGCTGACTATCTACCCTGCGTCCCACACTGTGCAATGTTGGGGGCAGTATGAGTGGGACAGTCACAAACGTTCCGCTGTCATGCAGCACATCACTTCGCAGCCAAAATGTGAATGTTCTCTGTTTAAAGCTAACACGGCAGGGGCGCCTGGGTGGCTCAGTTGGTTGAGCGCCCAACTTCAGCTCAGATCATGGTCTTGCAGCTCATAGATTGCAGCTGACAGCTCAGAGCCTGGAGCCTGTTTTGAGTTTTGTGTCTGCCTCCCTCCCTCCCCCTCCTCTGCCCCTCCCCCATTCATCTCTGTTTCTCAAAAATAAACATTAAAAATGTTTTTTAAAGTTCACATGTTAACAATTTTAAGCATCTTAAATACATTAAAACAATGCTGACTTTGAAATCTGACTTTTGTTCAGTTTTGCCTTCAGCAATGACTACTTGCTGAGTGCCTGACACAAGCCAGCAGTGTGCTCTCACTGGAGACAGGTGGTGACCTAACTCAGACTCCTTCCCTGTCCTACTGGACTTATGTCTGCTAGGGGAGACATGCAGTAATCAAACAATTATACAAGTAATTGTGAATTACAACTGTGGCACACGCAGTGCTGTGAGATGAGCTGATATTTCATATGGACTGTAGCCAAGGCTTGATGGAAGAGCAGGAGTTAACTAGATAAAGAGGATGGGGAAATACCAGCCAAGCAGAGGGGAAGGGTAGGAAAAGGTGAGACCTGGGCATCACAGTAGCCACTGGCCACATGTGACAACTGAGCATTTGACATCTGGTTAGTGTGACTGAAGAACTGAAATTTCAATTTTAATTAATTAAAACTTAAAGGTGAAGCAGTATAAATGTAAAAGCATTGATTATATGTTGAAATGATAATATTTGGGATATATGAGTTAAGTAAAATATTCGAATTAATATAACTCGATTTTTAAAAATCTTTAAACTATGGCTACCAGAAAATTCTTAATTACATGAGTGGAGCACATTCTGTTTCCATTGGATGGTGCTGGATGAGACTGTGCAGGTTTTGTTCTGGGACATGGAACTCTCCCCTTCCCAATACACTGAGGTGTAGTCGGAAGAAAATTGCACTTGGAGCCAGAGACTCACGGGTTCTGGCCCTCACTGTATGGATAAGCTGGTGCACTCAGGAGGCAGCCAATGCACATCCCTTGAATGGTTCTGAGTTTCTTTATTTTTCCAATGGAACTAAATAATACACACTGCTAGGACTTCAGGAAATCTGGAGTTGATTCTCACTGTGCCCTTGCTCACTGTGCCACCTTGAAGTGGTCCCTGGGCCTTACTTAGTTTCCCTTGCTTGCAAAAGCTAATGGGAGTTGGGGGGTGGGGGGACGGCAGTCTGCGGAAGCAGACAGGGCGGGTCATCGCCTTTCTGTACTTCTTACCTGAAGACTTCGGCGGAATCCAACGAACTTGAGGGCGGTTCCGCCAAGGGTCCATCAGGGGACCCCGCAAAGTTCTGGATGGGACACCCGACCTCCACCAGGGAGGGGTGCCCTTTGCTTTGTGGTCGGGGAGGAGGCAGAGGAAGAGGAGCATCGGGGAGGGGCTCATTTTGCTACTGGGAGTCCTGGCGTTCCCCAGGCGACGCCAGGCGCAGCCACCACCGGCACTCTTCCCGCAACAATAGAACGGTGGGGAGCCACCTCCGCTTCCGCGAGACGCTGTTTCCACGGTGACGGGCCCGGGTGGTTGGGGAGACCAGACCAATGGGCTCGTGGGGGGGAGAGTGTAGTGTCTCGTCCCGGTCTATGGATTGGGGAATGGAAACAACTCCAGGAGACATTGACCCCGTGGAGTCCTTACTATAAGGAGGGCAGTCCTCAAGTGTTTCTGGTGCTTCGCAAAGGCTCCCGGTAGACATCCCACTGCGCCGGGCACCCCCACCTCTCGCAGTGGTAGAGGCCGGAGCGGGGCTGCGTAAGCGCATGCGTGCGGAGGCGGAGCAACCCGGGAGCCGCGGTCGCGGTGGGTGACGCGAACCTCTGCGGGCGGTTTCCGGCAGGTATCTGGCCGTGGTCCTAGGACGCGGCAGTTCTGAGTCTGGCGTCGCCTCAGGGCCCGGGGAAGGGGTGGGACGCCCGGGCGGATCCCGGGGTACCGAGGGCTTCCCTGCCTCTGGAGCGGCGCTAGGGCGCGGGACCAGGGGCGGAGGCTGGGCTCATCCCAGGCCCGTCACCGCACTGCTCGAAGTGGGTTTCCTGGATTAGAAACCGGGGTGGTAGTTCGTCTCCGTAAATCGGCTGTGAAGAGGATTAGATGAAGGCGTGCGTGTGAAAGTTTGTCCTCTGCGGTTATCGGAGTCCCGCAGCCCCGAGTGGCAAGAGTACCTGTGCGGCGCGTGGTTGGCTGGCTTTGAAATCTTTGAGGGACGCATATCTCTTTGAGAATCCAATGAAAGTCAAAAACTGCTCCCTCGCCTTCTTGCTAGGTTAAAATAGGGTAATGTATGTTGTGGTCCATTGCAAACTGTAAAGCACCGCACAGGGATGAAGTGATAATTATCATCAGCACAGAGGAGTAGACCTTATTTGAAACCCAATTCCACCGCCTTCCCACCGTGTGACTGGGGACGAGTTACTTAACTTCTCTGAGCCTCCGTTCTCTGATCTGTAGACTGGAACATACTTCATCTATTTCTCAGGGTTGTCCTGAGCATCAAATGGCCCAGCTTTTTATATACACCAACGCAGTACAACAACCTGTAAGTGGGTACTGTTGTTATCCCTGGTTACAAATACAGAAGGCGGAGGCCCAGAGAAGTTCTGGGGTCCCATGGGGGCTCCCTTCACTTCCTTAGAGCTGGGCCCTCTCTCCCCAGGGAGTTTCACTAGAGAGACCGCTTTTGGGCCAAGGGGGTCAGCCGGGACTTCTGGGTCCAAACTGATGTTCCAAGATCCTAGGGACTCAGCCAAAGTTGTGGATTATGGGTACTGACTTAAAAGGCAGTTCATCCAGACCCTTCCTTTTCCTCATCTATAATATATTGATCATTCTCTGCTTACCGGTTATGAGAACTGATGAGGTCATGAGGGATGTGTGCCTGTAAAAACTCTGAGAAATAGGGGCCCCTGAGTGGCTTAGTCGGTGAAGCATCCGACTTTGGCTCAGGTCATGATCTCATGGTTTGTGGGTTCGAACCTTTCATCGGGCTCTGTGCTGACAGCTCAGAGCCTGGAGCCTGCTTAGGATTCTGTGTCTCCCTCTCTCTCTCTGCCCCACCCCTGCTCACACTCTGTCTCTCAAAAATGAATAAACATTTAAAAAAAATTTCTTTTCAAACCCTGAGAAATAAAGTAAAGTGGCTAAGGTTTAGCAGGCAACTGAGGGACAGAGCCAGACCTGGAACTCTGTTGTGTCCAAGTGATACACTGTTAGCATGATTGGAGGCTTTGCAAGAACAGCTTGGCTAAGTACTTTTCCTTTTTCAGATGTCTGCAGATGTTTGGAAGGGGAGGTGCTGCTTTTTAGCTGTTTTTTGTTCATATTTTTCATAATTAACACATGAATATATTATTGTAATTTATTAAATCCAGAAGTATATTCCTTTAATATAATTTGATATTATAACATGGAATTGCTACCACTTGACCATTTTTTACCTATAAAGTGACAATGTCACTTAAGCCAGCCATCCCATTCCTCTTCCCACATTGGTGTATCTTTTCAGATTTTATTATTTTATTTTATTTTATTATTTATTTTTAGAGAGAGAGAGAAAGTGCACAAACAAGGTGAGAGAGGTAGAGAGGGGGAAAGACCGAGAGAATTTTAAGCAGGCTCCACGCCCAGCACAGAGCCACAAGTGGGGCTTGATCTCATGGCCCTGACATCATGACCTGAGCTGAAATCAAGAGTTGGACACTTAACCAAGTGAGCCACCCATGTGCCCCAGTTTTCTTCTATTTTTTAATGTGCACACCTACATTCTTGCCTTTAAAAAATTTTTTTCTAATGTTTTTAATGTTCATTTATTTTTGAGAGAGAGAGAGCACGTGAGCAGGGGAGGGACAGAGAAAGAGGGAGTCACAGAATTCGAAGCAGTCTCCAGGCTCTGAGCTGTCAGTACAGAGTCCAACGCTGGGCTTGAACTCACAAACTGTGACTGAAGTTGGATGCTCAACAGACTGAGCCACCCAGGTGCTCTGCCTTTTTAAAATTTCTGTCTTCTCTTATACCATTATAGTATACACATTGTTCTGTAGCTGGCTCTTTTTTTTTTTTAATGCTTATTTTTTAAAGAGAGAGTGCAAGCAGGGGAGGGACAAAGAGAGGGAGAGAGAGGCTCCGAATCAGGCTCCCCGCTGACAGCAGAGAGCCAGATGTGGGGTTCGAACCCACAAACCATGAGACCATGACCTGAGCCAAACTTGGATGCTCAACCTACTGAGCCACCCAGGCGCCCCTGCAACTTGCTTTCTTAATGTTAGACTGTATTGGATTCATTCCACGTCAGTCCATATACCACTGCCTCCCTGTTCTTACTTGTCTTATAGCATTGCATCATAAGAATGCTACAGTATATTTGGCTATATCCACTGTTGGTAGACATTTTGGATTTTTTTTTCACTGTTATCAACAGTAGGGAACATTTTTTTTTAAGTTTTTAAACTTGTTTTGAGAGAGACAGTGTGGGAGAGGGGCAGAGAGGGAGAGAGAATTCCCAGCAGACTCTGGGCTGCCAGCAAACCACGAGACCATGACCTGAGCTGAAATCCAGGGTCAGATGCTTAACTGACTGAACCACACAGGGGCCCCAACGGTAGGGAACATTTATGTGTGCATGTCCAATTGTTTCTGGAGGATACATTTTTAGAAATAGATGTGCTGGCCAAAAAGCATACACATTTGAAATTTTGCTGGGTTGGAGCCCCTGGGTGGCTCAGTGGGTTAAGCATCTGACTCTTGATTTCGGCTCAGGTCATGATCTCACAGTTGTGAGATGGAGCCCCATGTTGGGCTCTGTGGTGAGGATGGAGCCCGCTTGGGATTCTCTCTTCCTCTCTCTCTGCCCCTACCTTGCTTGTACGTGCATTCTCTCTCTCTCTCTCTCTCACTCACTCACTCACTCACTCACAATAAATAAACCCTAAAAAAAGAATAAAATTTTCCTAGGTTTTGCCTAACTGAAAACATTATTGCATCATGTGTTTCCACCTAGAGAAAATGAAAAGTATGGTGCCTGTGTGGCTCAAAGCGTTGAGCGTCCGACACTTGATTTGGGTTCAGGTCATGATCCCAGAGTTGCAGGATAGAGCCCTGCGTCGGGCTCCACAGTGGCATAAGGTCATTGACTCCTCTGTTTGTACCCATGACTTTTCCTGACCCTAGGAGAGGGGAGCGTTGACCTTCCCAGGCCAAAGATGCCTCTCTTTGGAAATACGTTCAGTCCCAAGAAGACACCCCCTCGGAAATCTGCTTCTCTCTCCAACCTGCATAACGTGAGTATCACTACCAGGCCCATTGTGGCGTGCAGTGTGGCTGAAACGTCAAGCCTGGTCTCTGGTGGAAAGTGTCCTGTCATCCCCCAGAGGCATCCTTGTAAGGAAGACATCTTTCTTTCTTCTTCTTCTTCTTCTTCTTTTTTTTTATGTTTTATTTATTTTTGAGAGAGAGAGAGCGAGCATGAGCAGGGGAGGGGCAGAGAGAGAGGGAGACACAGAATCCAAAGACAGGCTCCAGGCTCTGAGCTAGCTGTCAACACAGAGCCTGATGCAGGGTTTGAACCCATGAACCTCAAGATCATGACCTGAGCCGAAGCGGGATGCTCAACCATCTGAGCTACCTAATGGATGTAGAGATTACTTTAAGAAATAAACTTTTTTTGTAGTTGTTTTTTTAATTTTAGAAAGAGAGAGTGCAAGCAGGGCAGAGGGGCAGAGGGAGAGAGGAGAGAGAATCCCAAGCCGACTCCATGCTCAGTGTGGAGCCCAAGGAGGAGCTCGATTCCACAACCCTGGGATCATGACCCCAGCCAGAATCGAGAGTCAGATGGTCAACCAGCTGAGCCACCCACACATCCCAAATAAAGAAGCTTTAAAACAAAACTAAAGCCGGGGCACCTGGGTGGCTGAGTCCTAGGTTAAGTGTCCAACTTCGGCTGAGATCATCATCTCGTAGTTTGTGACTTCGAGCCCCGCGTCGGGCTCTGTGCTGACAGCTCAGAGCCTGGAGCCTCCTTCAGATTCTGTATTTCCCTCTCTCTCTGATCCTCCCCCATTCACACTGTCTCTCTCTGTCTTTCAAAATAAATAAAAAACACCTAAAAATTTTTTTTTAAATAAATAAATAAAAGTTTTTGTTGCGGGGTCTCTTGATGGCTTGGTCGGTTAAGCATCCGACTTTGGCTCAGGTCATGATCTTACGGGTTCGTGAGTTCAAGCCCCACGTAGGGCTCTGTGCTGTCAGTGAGGACTCTGCTTCTGATCTTCTGTCTCTTCCTCTCTCTCTGTCCCTCCCCTGCTCACACAACTTGGTCTTTCTCTCTCTCAAAAATAATAAATAAACATAAAAAAAAAGAATAGGGGGGCGCCTGGGTGGCTCAGTCGGTTAAGCGTCCGGCTTCGGCTCACGTCATGACCGCACGTTCGTGTGTTCGAGCTCCGCGTCAGGCTCTGTGCTGATGGCTCGGAGCCTGGAGCCTGCTTCAGATTCTGTGCCTCCCCCTCTCTCTCTGCCCCTCCTCATTCATGCTCTGCCTCTCTCTGTCTCAAAAATAAATAAAACACTTAAAAAAAAAAAGCATAGGAGCTCCTGGGTCAATCAGTTGAGTGTCTGACTTTAGTTGAGGTCATAATCTCGTGGTTCATGAGTTCAAGCCCCACGTCGGACTTGCTGCTGTCAGCCTGTCAGCGCAGAGCCCCCTTTGGATCCTCTGTCCCCTCTCTCTCTGTCCCTCCCCCAATTATATCCTCTTTTCTCAAAAAAATTTTTTTTAAATTTATTAAAAAGATAAAATAAATGCAAGTTTTTGTTGTGCCTTATCTGGTTTTCTGACTTTTAACAAAAAGTCATGAAGTGTGCCAGGTAAGGACTAGAAAAAGCATGAGTTGCCGGGGCCATGCGGTGAGCAGGAGAGGCACTGGGGCCGGGGTCCCTCTGCTTCCTGTGGCCTCCATGCACTGTCTCGTCCACAGCTGGATCGCTCGACCCGCGAGGTGGAGCTGGGCCTGGACTACGGAACCCCCACCATGAACTTGGCAGGGCAAAGCCTGAAGTTTGAAAATGGCCAGTGGATAGCAGGTGGGCTGAATCCCTGCTGTTCCGTCCAGCGGGAACGAGGAAGGGAAGCCCCCGCGTCACTGCCGGTTCTGTCCTCCTGCCAGACATGGGGCTTAGTGGAGGTGTGGACCGGAGGGAGGCTCAGCGGCTGCGCAGGCGGAACCAGCAGTTGGAGGAAGAGAACAATCTCCTGCGGCTGAAGGTGGACATCCTGCTGGACATGGTGAGCAGGGCGACGGGGAGGGGAAGCTCCTGCTGTCCACAGGTTCCTTCCGAGTGCTAGTTAGCCCAGCTAAGTTGCTTTGGGTCCAAGATGCAGACGAGACAGAGTCCCTACCCTCAGGGGCTCCCGGTCTAGCAGGGAGATGGACAAGACAGAAAGTGACAGTGCCTCGTGGCAAGGGTGACAGTTGGAGTCTGCCTCGGGCTTGGCACCAGGAGAGAGAAAGTAATTCTGGCCAGCCAGGAAGGTGTCACGGAGGAACGGCGGGGGGACGAGGGCATTCCGGGAAGAAGGGCAGTCTGCTCGTGGCCGGGAGGTGTCCCATATCCAGCTGGCATCAGTCGGCGAGGCACAGTCATCGCATCTGCCTCGTGCCGAGTGGACGAGACAGTGACAGCACCTGCCATCCTGTCTAGCTCAGAAGGGGAGCTCTTCTTTCACAGTGAGCTGCCCCCCGGCTTTGGAGAGTTAAGTTTCTGTCTTGAATATCTTCCACCTGCTGCTCTAACATCCCCGAAAGACCCTAACCAGGAAAGTAGCATTCTTTTTCAAGCATTTTCCCCCTAATCACCATTATGGGGGCCACAGGTCAGAAGCTACTCAGATTCCATTCTTTAGCCTTAGAATGGCTTGTTATGTGCCTTTTTCATCCCCTGAGGCCTCCTGTCTTCAAGGCAGTGAACTTGGTGCGATCCTAGGAGACCAAAAAGTTGAGAGGGTGGATCGTGATTTTTCTTTCAGTGCCAGAGGCCCTGGGTGTCAGGGAGTTGCATTCTGCCCAGGTACGAGGGGGTTCCCCTCCCGGGGGCCATCGGTGGTGTGTGAGAGAGGCCGGGGGGAGAAGGGGGGCCTCTCCCCAGTGCACAGAGCTGCCCTTGTGAACCTGGAACAACCCAGAAAGGTCTTCTTTGGTAACGGTCTGCTGTCTCACTTTTAGCTCTCTGAGACCACCGCCGAGTCCCACTTAATGGAGAAAGAACTGGAGGAACTGAAGAGCGTCAGCCGCAGGAGGAAATGAAGAACCTGACGACATTGGTTAGGAGGAAAGGGAGAAACCACCCACTAGAGGAGGGGGCTGTGGCTGGGGGCGGTTTTCTAGCCCAACTAGTGGACTGGGTCCTGGGAGAGTGTCATATGATGAGGCCAAAAGGCACTGGCCCCTGGGTTTGGCAGTGGGCACATACTGGTGGCAGCCAGGACTCCAGGCCAGGACCATCAGTAGGAACAAGCCCTGGTGTGCTGTCCAGTCCTCCCACGTTCAAATGCGCCTTCCCAGGTTCGCCCTCACCGGACTGATGCTGTGACCAAAGCAGCTGGAGTTCACTGTTTCCCCCCTCGCGCTGGTGTCCGGCATTGGCCCCAGTTCTAAAGAGGCCTGGCTCAGGGGCCCCGGATGAGCAGCTCCCCTGGTCCTCTGCCCCTGCCCGGGGCTACTCTATCCTTTAAAGAATATTGGTTCCCAGTTCCACAGCCTCTTCTGGCTTCAGCTTCCCGGTGTCAAGCACCAGCCTTCCACGGCAACACTATATTTTTGTGCTACTTTCCTGTTTACACGACTTTCTGAAAATTAAATGCTGGTATGTAATCTGTGTGTGGCCAGAGTGACTGAAGACTGAACGCAGCAGTTCCTGCAGAAGTACATAGAGCCTGGAGTTGAAGCTTCTGTTTCTCCATCCAGACACTGGGGTTCTGAACTGGGGGGAACCACCCTGGCAGGAGAAGGGCTCCAGCTCCCCGGGCGTCGGCAGAGGCTGACCTGGAGCAGAAACCGCGTCCCTGCCCAAATTCTGCTGCAGCCCTTCAGAGATTTGGGAGCAGCCTGGGACCTGGCAGGGACCTAGCATCATTCGGGTGGGAGGCTGCATTCCTAGAGTGGGAATTTGCACCGAAGTCGGTGTGAGCTGAGCTGCTTTGGCTGGAGGAGGGAGCCAGTGAGAGGAAGCCCACCCCCCCAGTTAAGGGGGAGGGCGCTAAGACGGGGACAGAGAGCCCAGGGCTTTCGACTCGGGATGGCCACCATGGTCAGTAGCTTCTGAAAGCCTGGGACTTGCCGGGGACAGGCCTCAGCACCATGCCCCCACTCCTTTCCCCCACGGCTCAGCGCTGCGGAGCGGAGACCGTCAGCATGTATGTGTCCTTGTAAGTTAAGGAGCCAGACTCCGGGAGGGGCAGAAACTGGTCCAGGATCGCAGAGCAGACGTGTGGGAGGCTGTGGACTTCTAGCTCCTGGGTGGGGGCAGCCTCTGTTGGGGGCTGCTGTCCACAACCCACCCATAGGGGCAGCTTTAGGGGAGACAGAGGCTCCAGCCCATACACCTCACTTTCTGATACAGGAGAAAGTAACTCCGAAAAAAATTAGAGGAGGTTACAAGTATGGGCAGGATGTAAATCTCCAGGGGCAGAGAATGGGGGCAGTTGGGAGTTGGCTATTCCTAGCCTGGCATCGTTAGCAACCATTTATTGGGTGCCCTTGACCAGACATCTATTGCTCATTCTCAGAATTCAAGTTTGCGATCGTTCTTTGCTCTTAGATGAAGAAATGAGCCCGGCAAGGTGTCATACAGCTGGAAGGGACAGAGCCCAGACCAAAACCTGGGGGATCATGAGGGGCAGGTTTGGGTCTCGCAGTGACTGTGGGGCCACCTCTGCACCACCACTGGCACCGGAAGGGGCTGGAGCCACTAGGTGGGACAGTTCTGCAGTGAAGAAGGGCCTCTATTTTAATTTTTTTTAATGTTTATTTCTTTTTGAGAGAAAGTGAGACAGTACAAGTGGGTGAGGGGCAGAGAGAGAGGGAGACATAATTCGAAGCAGGCTCCAGGCTCTGAGCTGTCAGCACAGAGCCCAAAACAGGACTCTAGAACCCATGAACTGTGATTTCATGACCTGGGTCAAAGTCGAACGCTTAACCAACTGAGTCACCCAGGAGCCCCAGGGAGGACTTTTATTTTGAGTGGTAAGGCAAATAAGCCACTTGTGGGTTTGAGCAGAGGAGTGTTATGATCAATATTTTTTTTTAATCCTCTGGCCAGATCCTCAGCCTTCTGTGCGGAGAGAAGAGACTGAAGGGGGCCAGGCTGAGGGACAAGCCAGGTGGCTGGCGAGAAGGTGAAGTGGTCAGATT
>NC_043709.1:9053961-9071776 GCF_006229205.1 Suricata suricatta | reverse complement strand
CCCCCCCCCCCCCCCCCCCGGCCCACCTCAAGTTCTTACCTCTCTAGTCAGGTACATCCTTCAGGTCCTGGTTAAAATTCTTCCTCCTTCAAAGCCTTTATTAACCAACTCTGCTGCTCAGGGCACATCCAGAGAAAGAGTGCTATCTACTTGACTGTGTCCCTTGGGATACAACTTGTGTGACTTTCTGTGCTCTATGTGCAGCTAGGGGGAGCTGTTACCGAGGAGCTTCGAGAAAGCTCTGGGGGCATGAGGGAGCAGGTGCAGGACAAGGGGCAATCAGAGGAAGCTGTGCAGTTTGAGGCGTCGCAAGGGGACCCCCTCGAAGGGGACCCCGCTGCACTATTGCACAGATACGCGCTAATGCGTATTTTTCATGGGCGGGGCTTATAGCTTGCCTAAGATTCTCAAAGGCATCTGTGCCCGCCCATTGGCCCACATCAAAAACTCTTACCGGTTTCAAATTCAGATGGGACAGACCCAGAAAAGGCAGAAATCATGGACTTGAGGGATGGGGGAGGAGAGGAATCGGAGGCCAGGGTTCTAGAACACCCCATCTCCACCTCCATCCCAGCGGCAGAGTCCCCGTGCCCCTGCGTGGGGCGTCCACACTCACTCATTACACATTTCCTTGGCCCTGACTTTTCGATGGTGGGCCCTGCTGGCAGCATCCTCCCCTTGTCTTCTTTGCTGCCTCTGGGCATTCCTCCTCAAACCCTCCAGGGAAGCCACCCTTCTCCGAGCTTCCTCTCCAGCAACTCCTCCTTGAACCTCTTGGGGTGGATAAAGGTTCCCCTTCCCCTGCACCTTTATTTTTTCCTGAGAGTCCTGATTTTCTGTTTGTTTTTAATTTACATTTTTTTCTATTGTGGCAAAATACACATCCCAACCATATTTAATCCTACAGTTCAGCGGCGCTGAATACATCCATAACGTGCAACCATCGCCACTGTCCATTCCAGATGCTTCGTCCTGTAAAGCTGAAGCTCTGTACCCATCAGACAGTAACTCTCCATTTTGTAACTGAACCCAGATTTGTGTCCCCCACGATCACTGACAGCAAAGCTGATCACCAAGCCAGAGCTCAAGTGGGCAGCAAGGTGAGAGTTTATTGCGAAGGCAGCCGAATGAGGAGACGGGAGGAGGAGCCTCAAGCCCTCCTCCCTGAAGCAGGAGGGCCAGGGGTTTTTTAAAGGCAAGTGGGAATGGGTCCGGGTAAGGGGAGAAGCGCTTTGGGACTCAAAGTCAGATAAAGGCAGTTCATTTCATTTTGTTGGGGACTCGAAGGGGAGGTCAGTGTCCTGACTGGGTCCAGCTGGCTTCCCTGACCCTGAGTTCCTGCCAAACAACGAAATTAACACTCGGTTCTCGTGGCATGAATATTATCTATCGGACCGACATACAGGGGCAGCCAGCATTCTGTGCACCCCCAAGCAGGTCTGGAGGGAAGTGGCAGTCGCCTTTGCTGCCGTGTTAACTCTGGTTACAGGGTTCTGTTACCTGGCCCCCAGTCTCTGGCAACTCCCTCCCCGCCCTGTCTGCTGTCTGTGATTTCGCTGTACCTTTAAGTGTCTGATTCCGCAGGATCCTGGCCTTTGTTTTCCCTTCTCACTCTGCCTTTCCTGGACCACCTCATCTCCCCTCATCTACTCCCAGGGCTCTGAATACTCGCACACATGCTTCCCTTTTTTCTTATCCCTTCGCAGAAATAAAGTTATTCCAAGTTTTTTTATTCTTAAACATAGATGTTAAAAAAATTTTTTTTAACATTTATTTATTTTTGAGAGACAGAGAGAGGCAGATCATGAGCAGGGGAGGGGCAGAAAGAGAAGGACACACAGAATCAGAAGCAGGCTCCAGGCTCTGAGCTGTCAGCACAGAGCCCGACGCGGGGCTCGAACCCACGAACTGTGAGGTCATTACCTGAACTGAAATCAAGAGTAGGAAGCTTAACCGACTGAGCCACCCAGACACTCCACCTGGTTTTTACATATTGCTTTTGTGAATATAAACAAAATTAGTTGGTTAAAGTTTTCCTAAAACTTTTCCACATTAGCATTGACTTTCCACTTGGAGGCATTGATGCCTGTACCTTCCACACAAGATTGCCTTCTCTAGGGGTGCCTGGGGAGCTCAGTTGGTCGAGCATGCAGCTCTTGATCTCAGGGTTCAAGCCCCAGGTTGGATGTGGAGCCTATTAAAAAAAAAAAAAAAAGAATGCCTTCTCTGGCTTCAAGAGCATCGGTCTACCAGCATTTCCTAAAAGAGCCCACAAGAGAATCAAAAGCCATTGGTGCTGAGCTCTGAAGCTGCCCTTGCATTTATATAGTGCTAGCCAACTTAAAATAATTTTAACAAATGTGAAAAAGCATAATTCTTAAGTGTAGATTATACAAATGAAAATACCCATGTAAACACCACCCCGATCAAGAAATGGAACTTTAGGGGCATCTGGGTGGCTCAGTCGGTTAAACTTCCTATTTCAGCTCAGGTCATGATCTTGCGGTTCAATGCTGACAGCTTGGAACCTGGACCTGCTTCAGATTCTGTCTCCCTCCCCCTCTGCCCCTCCCCCTCTCACGCTCTTTGTCTCTCAAAAATAAACATTAAAAATTAAAAAAAAAAAAGAAATGGAACTTTACCAACACCCCAGAAACCACTCTCCTGCCCCTTACCAAATAGTCCCCTCTCTGGGTTAATCAAAGGGAATCACTAATCCTCACCATAGATTGGTTGTACCTGTTTTTGAACTTTATGTAATGGAGTAATCCAGTAAGCACCCTTTTGAGACATGAAAGTCTTTTGTAGTCAGTGCTGCCTTGTTCAAAAACGAAAAGGACCAAGGCCTGTTACAGGAAGAAGTGCAAATCTACCTGCCCCTCATGTAAGCACAGGAGAAAGGCAACGTCATGCATCAGACAGAGATTTGGACCTGAGATCCTCTGATTCCGTGGTCAGCGGGCTAAAGTGTGTATCAAATGACTACCCTTGTATTTAAGGTGCAGCACATTATAAAAAGCATTTAATCCATCATGAAGGCAAAAAAATTAAAATATGGATAATACCTAATGCTGGGGACATTGTGGGGGAAAGAACACTTGCATTCACAATTATGTAAGTATTTGATCTAATTTTGAGGGCAGTTATCTAATACCTAGCAAAATGCTACATGTTCATACTTTTCGGCCGGCAAACTTCCTCCTAGAAATCTCTCAAGACTTACAGCAATTCTGTGCTGTGCCTCAATTTCCTCGTTTCTAAAATAGGGATGACAGTACATAGTTCAGTGGGTTGCTGTGCCCAGTAAATGAGCACGCGGGCGCGCGCGCGCGCGCACACACACACACACACACACACACACACACACACACAATGCCTGGTACTCAAGTATTTAAGCGGTAACTCTTGCCTTTGTCTTAGTGCATTAGTACCGTTCACTTGACCTTTTCACAAAAGACCAATAAACCTTCAACTATCTAACTCCTACCAAATAACACACTCCGCCAGAAAACGAAACTGGATTTTTTTTTTTAATCTCAGTGTAATCCCTGGGAGCTTATTCACCCACCCTACACTGAAGAGAATTACCGCGGAAGCACCGTCACTCTGTCCTTGAACAGTTTCCCAGGGGTTTCTTAGGAAGTCTCAGCCGCCCTACGACCTGGCTGAAAGCCGGTGAGGTCCGCCGGCCAGACGGTGTCGCTCTTCCCCAGCATTTCAGCCTCCGGCTCCCGGGAGAGCAGCTCTGTCCGCCAGGGGTGCTGCACTCACCTCCTCTCTTCCGCTTCCGGTGTCCCCCTGCAGCCATGGCCGCCGCCGCTGCCGCTGGCGGTCCTGGGGCGCCTCTGTCCCCGGACGAATTGCTTCCGAAAGGCGATGCCGAGAAGACTGAGGAGGAGCTGGAGGAGGAAGACGACGAGGAGGTACTGGGGCCCTGCGGCGCGAGGCGGAGTGCAAGGTTACGGGCCGGGAGGGCCCCGCTCGGGGGTGTGAGCTCCGCGTGCTGCGGGATCCGGGCGAAGGCGCGTCGCGGAACCCGGAGTGGTCGGAGGGGAGGTGTCTTCTCCGGGAGGCGGGGTTAGGGCCCCACTGGGCTGGCGTGGGATGCCCTAGCTCCAGGCGGGTGGTTGCCGTTGCCACGATCAAGATCCGCGTCGCCTATACCACAGCTAGATGAGACCCTGTCGGAGAGACTGTGGGGTCTGACGGAGATGTTCCCAGAGAGGGTCCGGTCCGCGGCTGGAGCCACTTTTGATCTCTCCGTCTTTGTGGCTCAGAAAATGTACAGGTAAGGTCCGAGGGCACAAACGTTGGGAGTATGCCTGGGGCGACTGAAGTGCTGTGAATGAACATGGGCTTTGGCAGTAGCCGGGCGGGGGTGCAGGCCAACCTGCCACCTAGATCACTGAGTGACCTTGGGCTCGTCTCTTAACCTTTCTGGATCTCAGTCAACTCTTCCTTAAGGTGGAAATGCCTATGGGGCAGGGTCGTTGTGAGGATCGTTTCACGTTATGGGAGGTAATTAACGTGTCGTATAGGTAGCTTTGTACGAACTCCGGAGAATGTTAGAACTGCTGTCGCCAGATAAACAGCCAGCAGAACTGGTAGGAGTATGCGCAAGGGTTGGTAGAACGTGCCTTTGAAAAACGTTGGCGCAGGAGAGGTTTGGTTGCTGGGCCGTTTTGGGCGAAGAGGAGCACATCTGTTTTTGTGTCTCGCTGTGGTGCTCACGCTCCCTCTGCAGGTTTTCCAGGGCAGCCTTGTGGATCGGGACCACTTCCTTCATGATCCTCGTCCTTCCCGTTGTCTTCGAGACCGAGAAGTTGCAAATGGAGCAGCAGCAACAACTGCAGCAACGGCAGGTGAGCCCAGACCCTGGGCCTTTTGCCTGCGGCGCAGATGCAAGTTGGGGGTTTTCCCCGCCCCAGGGTAGAGCAGCAGTTAACGTGCGGGTAGGGATTGGGATCCGTCCCACGCTCTTTTAGGTACCCATGTGCTCAGCAGTTTTTATAGACCTCATCTGCCCTGTCAGGTACAGTGAAAGTGCGATCTGTGGACTCATACAATGCCTTACACCTCTCCTTTTCTTTCCCAGATACTTCTAGGGCCTAATACAGGGCTCTCAGGAGGAATGCCAGGGGCTCTACCTTCACTTCCCGGAAAGATCTAGAATGTTACTGCTATATGACTTGTCTCGGTGGGACGAGTTTGTAAATTCAATAGTGTTTGAACTGCTGATTATTTGGATTCTTCTTTTCGTTTCCTTTTCTGTTTTTAACTTTGGCACATTGATTTATCTCAACCTGCTGGGGAGAATTCTCCCCAGTGTGTCACGGAGACTCCCAACTTGCAGCTGTGCCCTCCACACTGTCCCGTTTCTTCTGTCCTCACTCTGATAGCAGAGTGCAGCAATGCAGACGGTTCCTCGAGCTCTGGCCATCCCACCCCTCTCACTAAATAACTCGTGACCGGAACATCTCAACTGTCCGATCGCGGCATGGGAACTGATGCCACTGGGAAGGATGTACCCTTGGCCATTTTTGGTTTTAAGCATGGAGATGTTGGGAAGGGACATGCACACAGTATGAAATCCGCGATGCAACTGCAGCGGAAAGCAGCCCCTGAATTTTGTGTTGGAAAGGAGGGAGGGCAGCTTCAACCGCAGGTGGGGACGGTGGGGGACAGCGCGGGAGCTCAGCTCCTCTGCCCGTTTTGGCTCTTAGAGACCTGAGTGTGTGTGTCCAAAACAGGAAAAAAGTGCTCACTTTTTGTATTTAAATATTAAAAATGATTCCAACGGAAAGTGTCGTCCATGTACTTGAGATACGCACCTCGAGACTGCTTGCTTGGACTGCCCCTCGCGCTTCCTCTCTCAAGCTCACGTCACTGTTTAACAGTGTGACCCCTTAGGCCCAGCCGCGGAAAACAGAATTCAGTTTGGGCTAGGAACTTTTTTTTTTCTTTTTTAATGGAATCTCTGCACCCAACGGTGGGGGGGGGGGGGCTTTGATCTTAACCCCAAGATTAAGAGTCACTTGCTCTTCTGACTGAGCCAGCCAGGTACCCCAGAAACCTCTTAATAGTAATCTTTGCCCTGAATTCAGGCATTCAGCTCCATCGACAAAGAATTGAGTCCATGTACTCGTACAGTCTACAGTGATGCACAGTGATCAAGGATTTGTAGGGAATGACCTAGTAGTAACTTCTGGAATGATGGCAAACAGCGTTTTTGTTTTGTTCTTTTAAAAGGAATTGCTGAGCTGAGCTGATCATGAATTCCAGCTGTGGCCCTGCCCTGGAACTTTGCAGTTTTTTTTCATTCAGCGTACATTTGTGTTAGCAGTGTGTTACAGTACTAAGCCTTTTGTGTAGATTTTTCAGGATGATATTATACAATTTAGGGTGCAGGAATAGTATTTCTGTTTTACAGAGGAGGAAACCATCACAGAGGTTAAGTCTGTACCAGACCCCATAGGAAATGCTGGATCTGAATTCAAATCTGGCGGGCCCTCTGCTATGTCATCTTGACCTTGTTAACCAGAGAAAAACACTAGTCACTTGTCAGGGCTGGTAAAGAAAACTTGTACTTACGACTTGGACTCCACTTAAGATTTGTTGAGCCTGGTTTTTATAAACTGGAAAATGCCTTGGGCTCTTGAATCAGATCCTGCTTAGTGAATGTTTTGTCTGGATTTTTGAGGGGAGAGGTTGGACCAAAGCACAATACAGCTCTAAAAGGTAGCCTAGGACGGTGGGCAGTTCATTCTGAAGCATCATCATAGTGATGGTTTCCTTTTTTCCTTTACGTACGTAATTACAGAATTCAGGCAGACGTAGAAGACATACAGAGTTTTCCATTTTTAATATTTGGTTAAACAAAATACATCTTTTGTAAACAAACCCAGCACAAGGCCAACAAAAAAAAGGAATAAAAGCAAGAAAAACAAAAAGCCTAGGGTTGCCCCTTAACTGGGCATCAGGGTCAGGCCTGCCCCTTTCCTTCAAGGACATGGGGCTTTTTGCCCTTGAGCATCAGCATGGGTCCCTGTTCCTAAGCACCAGAATCGGATATGAACAGAGAAACCAGCCCTGAAATGTGTAAGCATCTTTGCATATCCCATTGGCTCATGGACTCGCAAGTGCCTGGGGACTCCTTTGAAGTGCCACTTGCACAGGCCCAAGCAGAGTGGTGGGGAGGAGTCGCCCCCTCCTCCCAGGAAATGGCTTACTATCACTGACCGGGCCCATGGACCCAAGGTCCTGCTTGTGACAATCAGGTCAGCTGTAACTTCTGGCTGGTGGTGGTTGGAATGTCATTGTGCAGGGGGTAAGGGGCTCCCCATGGTGCCAAGCAGGTGTGGTGTGGAAATTGGTGCAGAAGAGACTGTGGCCAGTGGCCGAGAGGGTGTGATGCAGTAGCCGCTTGGTGGCCTCTGGAACTCAGCATTAAAAACGGCCTTGTCGGATTGAAGATACATGTGCAGAAAAAGTGCTGGTGTAAACATGCACTCCAGTCACAGTGGGGAGAAAGCCTCAACTCCGTCCTGTCAAGCGTGCTCAGGCTCGACGTGCAAGCCCGGGCTGGCTCTACTGCTGGAGGCGGCTGGCCAGGGGGGCGGCTCTCAGACCTGCCGAGACCGGCTGTGTGTAGGCCTGTGTGTAAGTGCGGCAGACGGGCCACCCCACCTCGAGGTGGCTACAACCACTTCGGTGACATGCCGTGTGGTACACGTGCCCTCCTCCTCTTGTTTTCCAAAGTTACAGGAGAAAAGTGGCCTACAACTATTTAGAGAGGTAGGGGATAGATCGATTTTCAGTTGATTTGTAAGGGAAACTAAAGACGTGACAGATCCAGGTCCTATAACATGATGCACATAAACATCCAGCTCGAGGGCTCTGACTCTTGTCACTTTGGGGACTCTGAGCCGAGGACTTCAACCAATTCTAGCTGCTCTTAATCTCTGAGAAGCTCGTCTTCACAATACTTTCCTCACCCATCTGTGTCTCAAACCAGTGGAAGATGCTATCAAAAGCAGACTCACCGTTTCCTGACTTTGCCAGAGTATGTCAACCGGGAAGACTGCCCCTCTGCCCGCCTTGTGCCCAGAGCCCCCTGAATCCATGTAGTGAAGCTGGAAGGACGACGCTGGAGCGAGGCGGCCAGGCCGCCCAGGCCGCCCCAGTCTGGCTTCCGCCACATCCTCTTAGGTATCTGGCTCCCCTGTCCCACTAGAATATTGCAGGATTCAACCACCCGGCATGGAACACTAGAGAACTTTTCATTATACAACTCCAAGGATGGCCATGAACCACCCTTAAAAATGGGGGCAATGGGAGACATTAGGGGTTGGAGATGGCAAGCTGTACCGCTGCTGGCGTTCTGGAGATGGTTTCCTGAGGGGCCCTTCTGCACTGGATCCGTCAAGCCCGGCAGCGGGGCTTTGCACGCACGGTGTCCTCAGACCCACTGGTTGCCGGGGAAGGGGAAGGGGAGGCAGCATCTCCAGGTGACTCACAGCAGCAGTGAACTCCAGCAGGGCCTCTGTCAAGTTCTCATGGGGATGGGGAAAATCAGCCAGGGCCCACCTTTCTTTCTGCTCTCTTAAATAAAACAACGGTCTTTCGTGGCTTGCCCTAAGCACACAGAGCTCCTACCTTCCTTTGGTTCCTGTGCCAGTCCACACGTCTGTCCTTCCTATCACACTGTCCAGTCCGAGGGGGAACCCCAGTGAGATGTGTGGGAAGTGGCAGGGGCACACCCACTGTGCTGGCCACCACACGTTACAGACGATCCCGGAGCCGAGCTGAGGGAAGGGTGGGTACAAGGGCGTTACACGTCAGCCCTCCAACTCTGATGGGCCTCCACCTCTTCCGGTACCACCAGCAGGAGTTCACAGTTCTTTCCTCGCAAGTGATGTTTTAGAAATTTCCTGTGGGAACAAAGGGCAGATGAAGGAGAAAAGGAAATGGCTGGTAAGCCGCAACTCCCAGTCTCGGGGGGCCATGTGCTCACCAGTGACCTCCTCCCGTGTACCCTCAGCAGTCCCCAAACAGTCGGATTGGGATCTGTTCTCGAAGCTTCTGCAACCGGCTACCCCTCAATCCGGCCAGTCGATTTCCACGGAATTTTCGCTCATCCTCGTCTAGAACTGCTAACACCGTCTAGTCCTGTAAGGCACGGAGCCAGGACCAAAGTACTCGACAGTGAGGGGCTTCTCAGTGCGTAAAAAAGAAAGTTTCTTCTTTGGTCTCTGGGCAACTTAGCCCTCTCTGGCCTGAATGTCTGTCTGTCTTCCTCCTTCTGAACTGACAGCTATCCACCGTCAGGTTGTCTGAGTACAGAGACTGCTCCGGTGCCAGCCCTGCCAGACCAGAGGGCCAGCGTGCCAGGGGCAGGGGCTTCTCCACCAAAGGGACTTCCCGTCCTCAGGGGCCATCAAAGATTTAGGTCTTTTGAGCCCGAGACCCTGGGATTCTAGGCAAGGTGGGGGATCCTAGGGACTGGGAATTTCATCTCCTTCATCGAGTACAAAAACGACAGGCTCAACTTCCGCAGCACACCCACGGATGTGGGGGTTGGGGGGGAGCCTGGCACCTTCCCAACAGGTACCTGAGCTCGCTCTCGCCTCCAATCCACTCGGGCATCTTCAGTTTGGAGTCGAGGTTGTAGTAGGCACCTCCCACCTCTCGAACACAGATCCAGTGCTGCCTTTTGAGAGGCAGCTTCAGCGGACCCCAGCACAGGCTGGACGGCAGGTTCATGATGAAGCCCATGACGTTAGTGAGAGCAATGGCACTGACATCCCTGCGGAGGAAGAGCGGCGTCGGGCTCCGGGGCGGCCCCTTCCCCGAAGGCCCCTCCCCAGGCAGGGGCACCTCCCCACACCTGCGCCTGCGCTCTGGTCCGCGTCAAGCCTGGTTCCAGTTACCTGCGCTTGTCCCACCAGACGGCTTCGTAGCCTTTGGTTTGAAGTGCTGCCATAATGACGTTCACGTCGTAGTTCCCGTTTCCCAGCATGCTCTTCTTGTGGGGCGTCACCATGGTGTTCGGAGACAACCTGAGCACGCGAGGAAGAGGGCTGAGACTCGTGGGCGGGGCCAGCCGATCTCCTGCCCCGCCCACCTGTTTCCCCTACTCAAGTACAAGGTAACCCAGTAATTTTACGGTTGGGACCCCTACTGCACTAGGCGTCGCCTCTCTTCCTGTGCAAGAAAGACTGAGTTCATGTCTCGCCGTCATCCAGAAAGTCACCGGACACAGACCATGCTCTGCGACAGTCTCATTTGTGAACCCCTTCACCCCCCCCCCCCCCCCCCCCCCCCCCCCCCCCCCCCCCCCCCCCCCCCCCCCCCCCCCCCCCCCCCCCCCCCCCCCCCCCCGTCTGCGGCCTTCTGCATCTTGGACCTTCCTGCCTTAATACAGCCGTTTTTTCTAAACGTTAGAAAATCACACTTGATATTTTCATTTGCATCGGTAGTATTTGTTGCCACTCTAGTTGGGTTTTTTTTTTTTTTACTACAATGTAAATGCTTTCTATTAAAGGCTTGCACACTTGGTAATCATTAATCCTTAAACACCCCAAGGGCTACAGGGACCCAGGCAGAAACAGGAATGTATGAACTGGGGTTTCGGGTGAAGCACTAAGAACTAGTACGGCCTGTACAAAATTGGCATGCCTGAGCCACCGAAAGCATTTCAAATACGTGTGTGTGTGTGTGTGTGTGTGTATGTGTGTGTAAGGACTTGAATAACAATTTTTTTAAAGTTTATTTATTTATAAGAGTGAGAACGTGAGCAGAGGAGGGGCAGAGAGAGAGGGGGAGAGAGAGAATTCCAAGCAGGCCCTTTGCGGTCAGTGTAGAGCCCAACACGGGGGCTGGATGTCACCAACTCTGAGATCCTGACCTGCGCTGGGATCAAGAGCCGGAAGCTTAACAGACTGAGCCGCCCAGGCGCCCCTTGAATAAGAAATCTTTTTAAAAACTGAAACACAAAGAATCCACTGAAAACAATGTCTGTGCCAAACAAAACTCAGCTATGGTCCGTGCACCCACCCTGCTTTGGGCTATTTTGGCTGGGCATGACATGAGCTTACTCCTTTGTCTCCAGCAAGGTCAGCTCTGAAGGCATTTCCAGTCCTATTATTTGGCTTTCACGGGCTTGTCGGGCCAGGACCCGAGGAAAGGCCTTCTCGAAGGAAGGGCTGGATTCCTTTCTCCTGGGTGTGAAGGGAAGTGTGAGCTTCTTGGGACAGAACATGGAGGCCAGTGATCAGGAGGCTGCTGAGGGCCAGCTCCAGGGGAGAATCAGGACTCTGGGACCACTCACAACGCTCAACAACTCTTTAAAAAGTGCTGTGTGTTTTTTTAAAACTTCTCTGTACACGGCTATTTGTCAAACATAGAACATTTCTTCCATGGCTTAAACCCTCCAATGGTTCCCAAAGCACTTAAATACCATCTAAATGATTTGCTTTCCAGGCAAGGCCCTCAAGATACTGCAGATCTCACCCCTACCTCTGGGCACAAAGACCTTCGGTCTGCTACTTAAACACACACGCCACCTTTTCACCTTGGGGCCACTGTACGCGCTCACCGTTTCTGCCACACTCTAGGCTTCCGCCGGCTGGAATGCTCTTCCTCTCGATCTCCACTCGGTTTGCTCCTTAATATCTGGAGCGTTAGTGCTGGTTAGAGGCCTTTTCTGACCACCCAACCTTCAGTTTCTTTCCAGGCACCAGCTCTTACCCCACCTGCTTTAATCACAGCCCCTGTTACTAGCAGACACGTCTGGTTTTCTACACTAGAATGACAGGCTTCCCTGTCCCGTTAGGGCTATGCCACCAGGTCCCAAGGAGTGCCTGGCACAAAACAGGTGCTCAGGGAATGGTGACTGAAATGTTCACCACGTTTATTTTGTCGCCCTCTCTCTTTTTACCTTAGTAGCAGGCCCTTCCAAAGAGCTTCTGTGGTGGCTCTCCTGAGCTAGCAAGAAGGCCATCAGAGGACACTAACCTTCACTCTGCCACCAAATTGCATCTTACGGTCATAGTACCTACTATGTATTGAAAAATTCTGGGCCATGCCATCCAATGCTAGATGCTTTCATACGTATCTCACTTAATTTTCATAATAAACCCATGAGGCTAGAAGTTATTTCCGTTTTATAGGTTTGGTGATTTAATGGGTTTTTTTTCTTAAGTGTTTTATTTCTTTTTGAGAGAAAGAGACAGGGACAGTGTGAGCAGGGGAGGATCAGAGAGAGAGGAAGACACAGAATCTGAAGACAGGCTCCAGGCTCTGAGCTAGCTGTCAAGCACAGAGCCCGACATGGGGCTCAAACCCACAAACCACGAGATCATGACCTGAGCCAAAGCTGGACGCTCAACCGACTGAGCCACCCAGGCGCCCCTAGGTTTGCTGATTTAAAACGACTTGCCTGTGATCGCTTATCTGACAAGTGACAGCCTAGGATTCATGCCTGGGTTTGTCAGACTCTGATGTTGTGCCTGTCTTATGTCCAGGACCCAAAACCAGAGTAGGTGTGATAGGTTTGATAGGAGGAAAGACCAGCAGACTTCCTGGGGCCTGGGCCTCAAATGCAGCTTAAAAGGCCCCCTGGAGGCTCTTGTATTAGATAAGAAAGCATATGGAAGCGAGCTAGGCTGGAGTATATCAAGTTCATTCCCCTTCACCAATTTTCCAGTAGTTTCTCTTTACTTTCAGTGAAGTGTCTCAACAGGAGACGCATGAAGGCTCCAACAAAGAAACTTCTGGGTCTTCTACCTTGTTCACCATTTTACTCCCTACCGAAACTTAGAGCCACACTTTCCCACGTGTGTTCCCAGAGGATCACAGGTGTTCAATACAATTACTGCCGAGTGAATCAAGTAACAAGGTTTCCTGCAGGGATTCTTAGAGCCCCTAATATGCTAACATTCACCTTGAGTCTTGAGGAGACGGGCTACATTTCAGTCCCCAAACATATCTGACCACACATTTTTTTCTGGGGCGCACCTGGCAGGAGTGTTCCTAGCGTCTCTTCCCCCACACCCACTCTCCTGTCTATTCACATTGTCTCTCCCTCAACTGGAGGCTCCTGGCTCCGTATCTGGGCTTTTGAAACAGGTTCCTCAATTGATCTCACTTCCAAACTCTCCATCTACCAAGTCGCTTCTATGTTCCTGCCACATTCACCAAGGTATCATTTCACGTTCACGTAAGAACTGCCCACTGGCTAACTCCAACCCTCCGGGCCCTCCTGGGCCTGCGGTTTCTCCCTCTTTGGGTTATTCAGTGCACTTCAAACACCACAACCATATGGCCTCTGTTCTTTCATATTTCCTGTTCCAAGCCAAATCCTAAAGCTTCTTCAAGGTCAACCTCACATCCGACCTTTTCCATGGAATCTTTCCTGGCTCCCGTATGGCAGAAAGTACAGGGAGATGGGGAGGACTACCCAGTAACCTAGCAACCAGCACCAGTACTAACGGTGAGATTTAATCTCCGTGCCTGATGGCTTAACAGTAACAACGGGAACAATTCCCAGCTTACAAGACCATTCAAGAATCCCGTTATCTTCTAGATGTCCAACCAAAGCTCTTCCAGGGCTAAGCAGTGGCAATGGAATAAACGTGTGTTGCCCAAATAACCGGTATAGGAAATGCTGAGAATGCCTTCCATCTCATCCCTCAAGTGGTCATGTGAGCAAGTGGGGTCCATCCAGTGTGCCCGTTATACCAGGGCTTGTTTTCGCTTTCACAATAATCAAACGCCCACTGTTGTCAGCTACTCCAAGGAGGTTTACCGCGTAACCCTTCCAACAGTCCTGAGACCGAGGGTAATCTCACAGTGTAAACAAGGAAGCTGAGGTGCCATGTGGTCACGGTGACCGGCAGTCATTCATACAGCCGGGCACTGGTACAGCTAAGAGTCAGCCCCTCCCTGACACTACGCTCAATGGTGTCCTGGACAACCGAACTCCCTGGCATCCTGCTCTCTCGTTCTCTTCTGAAGACTCCTTGGCAAACTCCTGTTCAGGGTGGTCTTAATGGCTTGGACAGAAGTTCTGGACTATGAAGCAAGCCTCTCCCTCCTGGCGTCACAGCCACAGGTTAGAGCCATGAGACTTGACGTGATCTCCAAGTGACAAGATGGGCGGCTCTTGCCACATCTCACCAATGCCTAGGCCATCAGGTGAGTTCCTGGTCTTCCTTTGCGGTTACCCCTGTGTCTGGCTATGGGGGTGCTTTCAGATTTTAACAAAAAGATGATGTGGAGACATTCATCAGGATTCCTTTTCTCTCCTAATTACTGCTTTCCTTTTGATCGGGTCTGAAGAAATGTGCCATTAAAAGATATGGCTCAGACCTTCATGAAGTGTCTTTAAATTATGAAATGCAGGGGCGCCTGAGGGGGGGCTTAGTCGGTGACAGGTCAACTTCAGCTCAGGGCACAATCTCGCAGTTTGTGAGTTCAAGATCCATGTCGGGCTCTGTCCCGACAGCTCAGAGCCTGGAGCCTAATTCAGATTCTGTGTCTCCCCTTCTCTCTGCCCCTTCCATGCTCATGCTCTCTCAATAGTAAATTTTTAAAAATGTTAAAAAAAATATGAAATACATACAACACAGACCACAGGGCCGGGCACGTGGATGTGCCCTCTGTAGGTGCTAGCGATGATGATGTGTCCACCTGGCCCTTGGACAAGATAATTTCAATCTCTAGAGGCTAACACTCAATGCCATTTCTGAATTTGCCACCACCACACCTTTAAATGTGGCTCTTTCCACCTGCTCAGGGATGTTTTAATGGTGAAGGTTGGGTTTCCTTGGGGTAGAAGATGCTGGCTGTTCACCAGTATCTAAAATCTCTTTGTCCCTTCCATCTCGCGTTAGATTTTTCGAGCGGTACCAACCTGGTTTCCATCTATTTCACGTTTTAACAGCTACGTCGCCTGGGGAAGGGATACATAACTAGCTACAAGGACATTTAATCACTGAAAAACTTGAGGGGAGTCTCGTGAAGGTGGTTTGAGGCCTGAGATTTCCCAAATAACTCTGCTCTCTCATTTGACTTCTCGGTCTTTCCTTTTTCTGAGCAGAGGAACACATATGGCGAGATGCTCGGGGTCAGACATCCACATCTGAAGAGGCACCCACGTCGCCTGCCCAGGTTCTTAGCTCTTCTCCGATTCGATTCCGCATCTTGAAAACTGATCCTTTTCAAACCAGTGACCTCTTTTGCCATCACTGCGGCCGTTGCCACGATCTTCAAATCCTGAACAGAGACTCTGCCCCTTGGAGTCCTCTCTTCCCCTGTCCCCAGGCTGCTGCTGAGCCACCAGCCTTAGTTCTAAGTCCCTGCTCATTTCGATTCCAAACATGAGTCATCTCAAGTCCGTAACTGTATTGAAACTCCACCCTGCGTTTGAATTTCTTTATCTGGCTGAGAGTAAACTGCTTGGATGAACTCCCTCTCAACACACGGCCTTCACCACAATTTGCCTCCCATTTCTCCCATTCATCAGCCACGTCTTCAAACAAGCACAGAACCTTGTAGCTGAGAATTTCAAATGATCTAGTTAAACCTGCCAATGTTACTGCTGTTTCCATTAAAACCCCAACAGATCGTTCCCCCCCCCCCACCCCTCCAGTCTAAACGGCTCTAAATCCGGAGGTTCTAACTTCATTGAGTCTGTTCACAAGGCCTGGTCAATGGACAGCTCTGGGACGCACTTGCTTGTTTATAAAATCCCATCTTCTGTGCCTCATCTCTTCTCCCCTTCCTCTGGCCCCTTTCACTTTGTTTCTATTTCTCCACACTGACTCCATATAAAATACCCAGAATTCCACCTCTGGAGTGGAAACAGAGTGTAATTTCTTATGTACTCATTTGCTATTATTTCGAGGTAGATCTTTACATTGTGCTGATTAGGGAATTGGGGAGGGTGGTACACATTTGCAAGAGCCTTAACAGCCAGGAATAGAACTCTGCTTCCACACTGAGTATTGAGCAAGTATGTAGCATTCTTGCATCCAGGGAAAACACAACTGAAAGAGTCCTGCGATTAGATTATCCACAGACCGCTCATAATCAGAGTCCGTCTCTTTGGGCCCGGTCCCCGCAGGCTCGCAGGGTGAATGGAAACTGATGCTAGAACTACTCTGACATGCCTTTCCAGGACTCCAGAAGCAGCAGGGCAGACGTCCTGCGGTGTCCACCCAAACCCTGCAGAACTAAGTCTCAAACCCTGTGATAAAAAGAATTTTGGAACGTCAAAGTACAGAAGAAAAGCTGAATTTCTATCACCCTGTCAGAGAGCATTTAGCAAAGTGGGTTAAAAGAAAAAAAGGCCGCCTAGCATGAAGATGAAAGGGGAAGAGATCTAGAGTCCGTTTCACATCACAGCTTTGCTACTTGGAAGCTGTCTGGACACATAGCCTGACCTTTCTGCCTGCTTCTCTATCAGTAAAACAGAGACAGGAAAATGACTGCTGGGGAGGGAGGGCTGTACAAAGCAATGTACTAAAGGCACCGAGGCCAGCACATGGCCTCATGGGAAAACGAAGCACTGCGTAAAGCTAGTTGAGCACCTTCCTCTGACGCAGGTGAGTGCATAAAGGTCTAGTCCCCTTTCCAGATTGTACACTCTTGGGGCAGGGCTTCGAGAGGCATTCTAGCACCGCGGTCAACAGCACACATAAACCTGAAATCAAACTTGGCCCCACCAGTTGTTACCCAAGGCACATTACTGAAGGTCTCCGAGCCCTGTCCCCATCCATACAATGGAAACAAATTCCATGGCATCGTTGAGGAAGATCACACGAGATGACACCACAGAGGGTCCCAGCACTATGCCCAGCCTACAGTGAGTGCTCAACAAATGGTAGTGATTATTATTTTTCCCGTTTCTGGGTCCCTCGGATCTGCTAACAGCACCCAGCTAATTGATACCTGTTGGTTTGCAGGTGCACCTAGCGGAGACACTGCCCCACCCACAGAAATGCAGAAATAGCCGAAAGTGTAAAGATGGCGAAAAGGAGTCCCCTACCTCTGGAAAATCTCTTGCAGGGTGTCCCGGGTGAAGGCATTGCTGTCCTGGAAGACGTTATTGAGGGCATGCAGGGCACAAAGCTCCCTGCGCTGTTTCTCATGGTAGATTTGTGGGGGTGCTGCCTGGGGCAGCTCCAAGGATTCCGATTTGGCCTTGTCTCCTTTCCATGGCACGCAACTCATGTTTTCGTTTTAGGTTCCAGAGAGGGCTGAAAACACCCCACCCTTCCCTCCAGAGGAAGAATGCTAAGTAAGCTTCTCAGTCTTTCCAGGATCCCTGAGGTCCAACCTTATTTTCTGAGGTCCATGATTTATGCTTTGTCACGGGGAGACTAGGTGGGAATCAAAAGGAAAAAGAAAATCCACCTCTTCTCCTCTCAATAGAAAGATCACTTACGCATTCGTGTATTTCGCTACCGCTGTCAAAGTGCAGAATGTTTGAAAAAATCAGAAAACCTAAGACCTCGTTGCCTTTCTCCCACCCTCCCCTCCAAAACCCCGCCCGACGATTTTTTTGTTGTATTTTCCTCTCTGCAACTGCCAACCCAGGCCTCAAGGCAGGAGGGCCGCGCGGAATCGGTCACATCGCTCCTTTTCTTCCATGTCTTTCGAACCGCAACGCCACTGACTCAGGAGACAAGGCCCGGGAGGTGGGTAAAACGCAAAATTCGAGCAGCTAGCGAGGGCCGGCCGGCGTGCGATCGCGAGCGGTGCGGGGGCTTCGGGGGCGGCTCTCCATCCCCTCGGGGGCGGCGGGGCCCCG
>NC_043709.1:9049858-9053861 GCF_006229205.1 Suricata suricatta | reverse complement strand
CCGGGCAGCCTGGGGGCCGTAGGGCCGCGGGGCGCGGCGGCAGCCCCCGCCACTGGAGCGGGTCCCCGGCTTCTGGCTCCCGGGCTGGGCGGGGCGGGGCGGCCTGCCGGAGTCTCGCCTAGACGCCCGTCGCTCCCCACCCCTGCTGGCGTCGGCGATGTTCCGGGGCGGCGACCCGGCCTGCGGCTGCACTTCTCAGCTCTCCCCGCCCTTTCCCCCCCTCTCTGGGCCGGGCTTCTCGAGCAGAGTGCTTTCGAGAACCTGGACTAGCTACTCCTGGGTTGACCGTTTTATGTTTGCCTTAGCACGCTGTTCACCGGGTGATTTCAAAGAACCTGACCGAAGCGGTCGGGCGTCAATTGTCTTGTTTAGTGGGCCCGCCGCCCCGCACTTCCTTGGGAGAGCTGAGGGTAAGTGCCTCGCCCGGAGTCACATTTCAAGTGGAATAGAGTCCGATTTCAGTGCCTGGGTGTCGAATTTCGGTGCCATACACTGAGACCACTGTCCTCTCACCCTCGGCCTCCCCGCCCTGAGCTCACCGGGGCTGACACAGAATCCTCTCTGGGTTTTATCAAGGTGTTTAGTGTGTCAGGAAGGTTACCTCCCAGTCCCCAGTGAATTTTTCCACCCGTCACCTACCTCTAAGTCATGGGACAGGCATCATCCACCCTCGCTGCCCTTCTTTGGTATTTTTGTTTGGGAATTGGAAAAACAAAAAAATAAAAAGATCATGCAACTCATTTCATTTTTAAGAAGATTTTTAAATGTTTATTTTAAGGTTTATTTATTTTGAGAGAGTGGGTCAGGGGAAGAGAGAATCACAAGCAGGCTCCTTGCGGTCAGTGCAAAGCCAGATGTGGGGCTCGAACTCCCGAACCGTGAGGCCATGACCTGAGCCAAAGTGGGGACACTGAACCAACTGAGCCACCGGAGCACCCCAACTTGTTTATTTCTTTAGCCCTGTTACAACAGGACTCTCCTAACACCATTACAGTGACATCCAGTTACCACTTTTTAAAACTGGCTTCCGTGCTTACGACGTGGTTGGGAGCCCTACCCTAATCCAGACAACTTTTAAATTTTTGTAATTTGTAAACCATCTAAGAGTTGCAGTTCCATTTTCATAAGATTAGTTAATGGAGGCTTGTAAGCACTGTTCAAATACTTCACATATGTTTATTTTCTGCTAACTGTGCCTTGAGGTAGCTGCTTCATTTACTTAAAAATTTTTTTTTACATTTATTTTTGAGAGAGTGAGGCAGAGCGTGAGCGGGGGAGGGGCAGAGAAAGAAGGAGACACAGAATCTGAAGCAGGCTCCAGGCTCTGAGCAAGAGTTCAGCACAGAGCCTGAAGTGGGGCTTGAACCCACGAACCTTAAGATCATGACCTGAGGGGCACCTGGGTGGCTCAGTCGGTTAAGCGTCCGACTTGGGCTCAGGTCATGATCTCACAGTCTGTGGGTTCGAGCCCCACGTCAGGCTCTGAGCTGTCAGCACAGAGCCTGCTCAGATTCTGCGTCTCCCTCTCTCTCTGCCCCTCCCCTGCTCACTCTCTGCTCTGTCTCTCAAAATAAAATAAAGACATTAAAAAAATTAAAAAAAAAAAAAGATCATGACCTGAGCCCAAGTCAGACACTTAACCGACTGAGTCACCCAGGCACCCCATTTTCTTTTTTTAAGAGGAGACAACTCAGGGCCAGAGAGGTTAGTTGGAAGTCACACAGCTAAGTAGTGGACCCAGGATTTGAACCTAGGCTCTAACCTGTCTTCAAAAAGAGGATGTAAAAATGGGTAGGGAATTCCCTTCCCCAAATGTAATTTTAGATTTCTCTATTCAAGTCAAGAAGCACATACTCTTAAGAGTATTTTTTCTGGGCAAGACCTACGGTGAGAAGGGCATGTGTTGTAGTCTACCAATAGATGTCAGCACATCTGAACTTGAATCCTTTCTGGAAGAGCCAGTTGGTAAGATGCTGAATACCAATTATTACTCTAGATTACTAATGCTTGATATTTGGCTTTCCTGCCAAATCAAGATTTTAATGTTTTTCACTACCTCATAGAGTAATAGGTAGGATAGCTGTGAGCAATGTAGCCAGAATAAGAAAAGAAAAAATGCATTCAGAGAACTGTTACCAAGACCTTTGGAGTTGAACGACTTCTGGTCCCAGATTCCCAGCTGTGTTTGTGCACATAAGACTTGATTGTAAAAAAAAAAAAAAAGAAAGAAAGAAAGAAAGAAAAGAGGGGCGCAGGGGTGCCTGGGTGGCTCAGTTGGTTAAGCGTCCACCTTCAGCTCTGGTCATGATCTCAAGGTCTGCCCTGGGTCCATGAGTTCAAGCCCTGTGTCAGGCTCTGTGCTGACAGCTAGGAACCTGGAGCCTGCTTCCAATTCTGTGTCTCCCTCTCTCTCTGTCCCTCTCTCTCTCACACTGTGTCTCTCAAAAATAAACATTTAAAAAAATTTAAAGGCAATTTTAGTTAAAAACAGGAGCAAGTGGAAGTTGCCTTTTTTTTTCTTTTTTAAATCAGGTAGATCCCTAAAACTGAAGGCCATTTTGAACCGACTGTTACTAAATCCTGTATTCCAAACCCTAGATCTTGGATATGTTACTTACTGTCTCAGTGGCTGCTCTTTCTTGATTGCTGCCTGAGACGAGTGGCCAAGGCCAGATAGGCAAGTTTTGGGTAATCTCTAATTTTATCGAGCGTTTCAAACGTTTGAAACCGGGAAAGACACCTAAAACTTGTGCTGATAGTATTTTGGACAGGGGCTTTCCACATCCGATTCTACTCTGAACGAATCATCCATTGGAAACTACCCTCACAGACTCTAGATCTTGGCTTCGCAGCTCACAAATACGGTGAGGTAGTTGGGTATTTTAGCTGGTTGCCTTTTTTTGGTCCTGTAATTGCTCTCTCCGCAGAGGCAGTGAATGGAGAATTCTCCCTAAGGTCAGCGTTTAAATAATTGCCTCGCTCTGCTGCTATAGTATTCCAGGCATCGATCCTACTATTAAAATTGCCTGGAGATTGCCAGCACGTAGGATCTCGATCTTGCAGGGACTGCCCGGAGTCATTGAGTGAAAAGGAGGGAGGCGCCTTGTGCAGTTTACTATCTCGGTGGGCCGTGGCCTGAGGCGCGGGACCTGTCCGGTGACTAGATTGGGCCTTGCCCCTGTCCATCATCGAAAGCCTCCGCGCGCCGACTGTTTTGCAGTAAGATTTGGAAACTGAGCACCGCCTATGGGAAAGGGGGAAGTGAGGGGCGGCGAGGGTAAACGTTGTGTGTGTTTCCCCATTCATTGGATGGCTGCTATGTCACTCATACTCTGCCCATTCCCGTTGGCTGGAAGGCTACAGGCAGGTAGCGTGGACGCGATGCTGCCCTCTCCCGAGCTGCGATCCAGGCGCGTGACGTCTCAGACTTTTGTTGTTGGGGTTTGGGCCTTATTAATTATTCATTAGGTACCTGAAAGGGCTGCAGTGATTGGTGGCTGAGAGGCCCGGTCGATTGTTTCTTAGCTAGAGATACGTGTCACTCTCTACGCGGCTGGAGAAGTTTGGCATAAATTATCCAATGAGGGGCGGGGCGGGGCAACGCATAGATTAAGCAAATATGCCGAGGAGGGAGGGGAGGCCGGCTACGAATTAGCCTAAGTTATTAAAGATGGCGGCGGAGCGAAGTCGCTCCCCGATGGACTCGCCGGTCCCGGCCTCTATGTTCGCCCCCGAGCCCAGCTCCCCGGGGGCGGCCAGGGCCGCGGCGGCTGCCGCCCGGCTCCACGGCGGCTTCGACTCGGACTGCAGCGAGGACGGCGAGGCGCTCAACGGCGAGCCGGAGCTGGACCTCACCAGCAAGGTAGGCCTGGGCGCCGGCGGCGGCGGTGCTGAGGGGACAGGTCGGTGGGCCGAGCCGTCTCCGGGACAACGGCGATGGCGCCGGCGGGGGAGAGGGGGCCGCGGGAGGGGCCGGGCCGAGCCCGCCCACCTGCTGGTGCGA
>NC_043709.1:9005679-9049758 GCF_006229205.1 Suricata suricatta | reverse complement strand
CAGGTCGGTGGGCCGAGCCGTCTCCGGGACAACGGCGATGGCGCCGGCGGGGGAGAGGGGGCCGCGGGAGGGGCCGGGCCGAGCCCGCCCACCTGCTGGTGCGAGACGCACCCGGAGCTTCCGGGCGAGGGCAGGGGTGGCCCCCCGAGGGCCGCGCACCGCCGTCCTCCGCCGGCGGCGCCTCACCGGCCTCCCGCCGTCGGTCTCCCGCCGAGATCACAGCCCCTCGGCTCCGCCACGTGGAACGGGGGCGCCCACCGCGCCCCGCGCGGTTGCGGTCCCCGAGCAGTGCCGCCTCCCCCGAGACGGCAGCCGAGAGTCCGATGGGGCCAAGACCGGGGGAACGGAGGCGCGGGAGGATCGGGTCCCCCCCACCCCCCCACCCCGCCATCCCCGGGAGCAGGAAGGCTGCCCGGGCTCTTCCTGGTGTCGGGAAAGGAAGACCGAAAGTAGTCGTTCAGTCGGGGAGAGGGTTGTCCGAGGAATTTCTGCTTGACGAACCAAAACCGAAAGATGGGCAGGACCCATCCTCTCGCCGTCCTGGAAGCGGAGCCTCCTCTCGTGTGAATGGAATAATGACCGGTACCTTTGACATCGGGGCTCCTGGGCTTGTGAGAAGGGAGGCAGGAATGAAGGGCTCGGCTTCGGCTTGGCCATTGTGAGGCTCAAGAAGTAAGTATAAGACGTGACCGGTGTTCTGAAGGCACTTACACATCAATAAAGGAAGGAATGCCAATTTGGAAGTCAGGGCTGGGTTGCCTTTCCTGCCCTGCCACTTAAAAAAGGCTCTGTGACCTTGGGAAAGTTTCTTAACCTCTCGGTTCTCCAGCTTCATCATTTTAGAAGTACTGATGTGTTGTAAAACTGAAAAGCATATGCGACGTGTTAAAAACAAAAACAAAAACAAAAACAAAACAGGCCCAGGATGGAGTCACTTGCCCCAGGATGGCAGAACTGAGTGGCAGCTTCAGCTTCTCCCAGGAGTGAAATTTCTCGGGCAGTACTAGTGAGCTGATCTGCGTGATAAGATCCTTTTCCAAAAGAAAAGGTACCCTTGCCTGAGACAGAGCCTTTCTTTCCTTTTGCTAATAACCTTGTCTCACTTCATTTCTGCCTATAAAATCTTTCCTTTTTGTACAGCTACACGGAGCTCCTTTCTCCTTGCTGGGTAGGATGCTGCCTGATGCATGAATTTAGAATAAAGCCAAGTAGATCTTTAAAGTTACTTGATTGAATTTTGTTTTTTCAGCAGACACCTAGTATAGTGCCCGATCCATACTACTCAGTAAACGTTTGAAGTGAACTGAAGGACTGGTCATTCCCCGTGCAGATGAAATAGCGGATGGAAGATAGAACGTCAGTGCCACCTCCTACCTGTTGCTGGATAGTTACAATGAAAGATGTTTGAGGAGCCTTGAAATCAACCTTTGTGTCTTGTCAAAGTCTGTGGTGGCAAAACTGCTTGCAACTTGTCCCAAACCGGAGAGAAGATCCCTTGCAACCTAAGCAACCATATTTCAACTCTCTTTCTCTCCCTCTGGTCTCCGCTGCCCACTTAGAAACCACTATCTGGCTTATATAACGGTTTTCTTGTCTGATGTCTCCACTGCCGTAATAGAATAGCCAAGCTCAGGGGGATGATCAGAGGAAATGTGGGAGGCATGGACTTGATGCAGAAGACCCAGGCAGCACCCAGCTCACAAGTACAAGCCCTAATGAGTCAGCTCAGGAAGTTGTAAGAAATGCACTTGCTTCAGCAGATGAGTTGGATGTCAGTTCGTGGTCAAGGTGCTGAAAAGTCCTGAAAACACAGTGGGGAAAGTGCAAGGCAGAGTTGCAAGGAGAGTAGGACCTTCATTTCCTGACCGGTGTATTTAATGTTCCAGGATAAGGAAGTGTCACTTCATTGCAGTGCCGGGGAAGTCCTTCTCGCTGTTTTGAAGTCGAGAAGCCATATGTATATACATTTTGATGATACTGGGAAGAAAAGCTGACAACACGGAGAGGGAGAAGCGATGTGTTGAATAGCTTGAGTCCTGAGGAAAAGACTAGAAACTGGAAGTGGATACGCTTGCTACAGTTTAACTGTGGAGGCGGAAAGTTCTGAGAGCTTTCAAAGGGAGAAACGATTAGTGGACTGTAGTGGCCAGTTTCATCTGAGGAGGTTTTTCTAGGAATGATTGGGCGAAGGAAACTAATTACCACTTACTGAGCTGTGGACTAGATATTTTATGTGTTATCTTTCTTGGTCTTTGTAGTGGCCTTAGCATTCAGGGAGTATAATCTCTATTTGTAGATTGAAAAACTGAGACTCAGAGAGGTTAAGTTCTTTGTCCAAGGTCACACACAAGTGGTCAGAGCACGGAATCTTATGTACCTATTGGTAAATTGCCTCCCCAAATAAGCAGCTTATTTTTTAAGGTCATCAACAGAAATTTGCAGAATTGTGCTACTACCCACCTTACTGATAACAGGTGTTCTGTTGCGAAGATGAGTCTTACAGCAGTTTTTACTGTCATTTCTAAATAATCAAGGTAGCCGAGGCAAGATGGGACAGGATTCTTTGGTCACTATGAGAACCATTGGCCTTGGGTGGTGGGTATGGCAGTGTAGGAGATCTCTGTCCTGTGAATCGCGAACTGCAGGTGGAAGACTGGCATGTAGGTAACGAAGCTCTGCTCGTGAATTTCTGCGCTCGGTGCCGGTGCCAGATCCTCAGCCGTCATGGGTCCTGTCCCTCCTGTCAAGCGGCAGGAAGCAGGCCGCTCACACCCTCTTTTCTGTGGGTTGTGGTTCAGACATACTCATTTTAGTACATCACATAACTCAATTCCTAAAAGGCTTCGGCTCAAAGGCTATTTCAAGGGAGGCAGAGAGGGCATGAGGGGGCTGTGTAGCTATTCTAGATCAAGGTGCTGTGGGGTTCAATCAGGGCCTTTGGTCAGGCTGTTGATCTGTCTTGGCTGTTGATCTGCACTGTGTGCTCTTCTAGTAAGTGTGGTCTTAAGGCTGTTGGTTTCTCTTCTAGCTGGTTCTAGTGAGCCCTACATCAGAGCAGTATGACAGCCTACTTCGGCAGATGTGGGAGAGGATGGACGAGGGATGCGGAGAGACCATATATGTCATTGGGCAGGGATCAGGTGAGCATAGTTTTCCTTTCGCTTTATTTTTAAAACAATTACTTAGAGCACGCTGTCCCTCTTTTTTCAACTTCCTGTTCATGTGTCTCGGATGCAGTGATTCTTTTGTGTCTGCACAACTGTTCGGGAGGACATAAAAGTACAAAGCGGTAATGCTAATTCCCACCTTAGCGGTCATAATATGCTTGATGTCAAAGGTTCGCTGTCCGGCGGTTTTCCAGATGCTTCTTTTCTGTCTCCGATACTCTCAGTTTGCATAAAGGGAAAGCACAAAGCAAGGAAACCTCTTTTCCCAGGTGACAGAGCAGGTCACAGCTAGGTGTGCAGTGAAGCCCTCCTTGGGCAGCTCTGGGCCTTCCCTCTCTGAGCCGGTTCACAGACCCCCTTGCTACTCACTGCCTGGTTTGTAGAGAGCCTCCGTGATTCTTCCTGCCGTCTTCAAGAAAAGGACACCCAGAATTCCGCCCTTTGGCAAGGCTGCCTGGCTGCCTTGCCTCAGACCACACTGACCATTCCGGGTGGATAGCTGTGATCACAGAAGTCCTCTTTTTCTCCCTACGAGATCCTGTCAGACATGTAGCCTTGTCCCCATTCTGGAAGGGGCTGATTGGTGTCCTCCAACCCGCTTATTCCATTGTAATGGGGCCCCCTGTTTTAGAGGAAGGCAGTCCTCACTGCAGATTTTATCTTGGGCTTTCTTCCGCCTCCCCCCCTTTGGTCATTCCTAGGGATACCCTACCTCGGAGGTATTTTGTGTAGATAAGTTAGGTATTAATATACCCTCAGTACAAGACCTACTTACTCTTACTTCGTTATGACTGTATCTTTGCTGAAGTGGCAGCTCGGCTTGTTAACAATTAGGAATTTAGCTCGTACGGAACTTGTCTCTGTCATCTTCGCAGGGAGCCCTGGTAGGCCTTGATGCATCATTAAAGGAACAGTTCTTTGCTGAATGCAGGCTTTGTAAAGGCAGGTAAATCTCAAAATCGTTCTTTAACTACTTGACTAGAAGATCTGTTAAGTATTTTCTAAGGGCTTGATACAGTTGCAGAGCACTTTCGAATACTTAAAAACCGGTCTCTGACCCAGGGAGAAAGATAGCACATGTATGGATAGCCTGAGCAGAAAATATTTGGAAATGCTGCAAGAGTGACATATGGAAGAAGGGTTTGATCTCCAAATACTGCTGTGCTTCCCTTTGAAATGTGTCTCCTGTCCATCCCTTCCATTCCCTCTTTGCTGCCACCTTCCCAGTTTCAGGTCTTACCACTTTAAAGAAAGCATGATCAGAGAGAGAGGCACACTGAGAGGCGGCCTGTCAAGAAAGGAAGGGAGTTGGTCAGCATTGTCAAGTGCTAAAGACAGAAGGAGAGTCAGGTTAAGAAAAAGCCATTCTCTTTGGTGCCTAGGGGATTGTTGGTGGCCTTTTGAAAGCTTTCATTCAGGTGCCCATCTGGCCTGCTGTATTAGGATGAACCACTCCAAGGTCGCTTTCTGCTTGTGGAATTGAAGAAATCATATCTAGACCAATTTTGACAAGTGTCGGGACTGTTCTTTGATGATCTGGATTCTTAGGACCCTACCCTTCTCTGCCTCATCTCCATGCCTTGGCAACTCACAGCTAATTAACCCTCTAGTGACAAAGCGTAAGAAGTGAAATGTTCATTATTGAATCTCCTACACACCCAAGCATTATCTTTGCATCCACCAGTGGGATGCTGTTAGATTCAGTGACTCCATCCTGCTGGGATTCCTTAGAGGAGAAAGAGACCATAACGAGTTAGACAAGTTGAACATCAGAGGACTCAACCAGATGCAAGGCCCCCAGGGGTCAGCTTCATTACCCACTTCCTGTGTGTGCTTTGTGCTTTACTTCTGTGTATCACTTCCTTTGTCTGTAAAGTGGAGTTAATGACATACTTCCCCACCCTACCTCAGATATACTGTATGGATGAGTTCGGTATTAAAAAGTTCTAGGCAAAGTAATGGGTTCATTAAGTATACATTCCTGATTTTAAAAGGAAGCTGTGTGGCCTGGTAGCTCAAGGTCTGGAGTCTGGTAGATCTGCATTTGCCTACTGGCTCTTTTCCTTGTCTTAAAATGGGGTTAATGATAGAATCTATGCCATGGTGTCATGATGAAGATGAACACTTTACTATAGTAAGTATTATATAAATGTTACCTAGTCTTAATTGCGGTAATAATTTTTTAAGGAATTCAGGTTGGAATTGATTTACTATGAGATTTTTTTCAAGAAGACCCGTGTTCATTTTTCATATTAAGTCATGGCTTTCTAAGAGCCAGCTACTCTGTTAAAAGTTCAGGGAAACAGAAGGAGTGTTAGGTCTGATGGGGGTGGCAGGGGTGGTCAGGAAGGGCTTCAGAGAGGCGGTGCCCCTTGAATTGACACTAAAGGGTGAGTAGGAGTTTTCTAGGTAAATGGAGGCAGTAGCGAAGGAGCAGAGAAAGCCACATGCACAGAGGCATGGAGACATTGGCGGTTGTGGAATATTTGGTAAACCAGAAGTAATGTTGTAAGGTGTGGGAGTATGGAACGTGAGATTGGGGGTGTCAGGAGGGTAGGCTGGACAGCTCAGCAGGGCCCACAGGTTGATGGGTTTTGAATGCCGTATCACAGAGTTAAGACTTTTAGCCTAAGAGCACATTGAGCAGGAGGGTGCATACAGAAAAGGTAAGCCAGCTGGCAGGACAGAAATCTGATTAGGTTTGGTCATGGCTGAACATGTGGCCTTAAGTAATTGGACCTCGGCAGCTTTTCTCCTTGGCCTTTGTCTCCACTCCTACAGAATGAGGAATGAGTGCAATGTGTGCTGGAGGAGGGTAGTGTGACCAGGGGCATTCTCTGGGAGCCGCGGGTAGACCCGGCAACATTCCTGATTGCCCTCTGATGTGAAACAGGACCCAAAAGCGTTTCATTGTACCAGAAGCCGGGAGGGTTGGATACAATTTGGGAGTCTGGCAAGAATGGCGAGATTAGCAGGCTTTCTCTTAGGAACACTTTCAACGAGCCCTTCTCTAACCTAGAAGATTTCTAGAGTTCAGTTGGCCACGCATTTGGAAACTCCTCAGCCCGCTGTTCCGTGTTCTTTTTTTTTTTTTTTTTTTTGCATTTTGCATTTTGCATTTTGCAAATTTGAGGACTTGATGGAGGAAAAGCACCCTCCTGGGGCATCCTGGGAATGTTTGCGATGCCCTGTCCTCAAGATCCTTATAAATCGTGGGGGAAGACATGCATCCAAAACACTATTGCAGGAGGGGTAATGTGTGGTGGGCTGATCTGCTTTCTAGAATGGAAAATACGTTAGCAAAGGCATAGATCTGAAGAAGTGCAGGGAACATGGGGGGATGGTAACTGAGCCACTTGCATCGGGACGAAACTGAGTAGGAAGTCTGGGATAAACGGGGGAGACCTTTAAGCAACTGGAACCTTTAAGAACCGGACTGGGGGTGCCATTGCAAGGGTTTGACTCGGAAGTAACCACGTCAGAACTGTGCCTGGTTAGGAGCTTAAGCCGGTGTGTGTGCAGGATGGGTTGCAGGGAATAGAGCCTGGATGTGCTAAGACAGCTAGAGGTCTGGTAGTGCTTGAGGTAGAACAGGGCCTGAATTGGGCTGGTGGCACTGGATTGGCGGCAGGAGAGCAGGGACAAGGACAGAAGGGCGAGGCCTAAAGCTACAATCAGCAGGACTAGAGGGATGAGTGTTAAGCTTGGGTGACTGGAAAGGTAATGTTGTCCTCAGAAGCAGGGGAGGCTAGGGAGGAGCTGGTCGGGCACGAGGAGGAACCCTTGGCAGAGGAAAAGGCTCTACATTTGGATCAGAAAACCCAAACTCCCACGGCCCCTTGGCTCTCTACCGGCTCGGAGACCTCTCTGGGTTCTGTTTATCCCACTGCTAAATGGGAACAGTAATGCTTACCCCATAGGAATGCACGGAGGACTAAAGTGCTTTACTAGCAGCGCTCGTTTTTGTGCTATGGTTTAAAAGGGCGGGGGTGGAGTGGCTGAGGTTTGATGCCCGTCTTCTAAGCGTTCTCATCCATGCAACTGGAAACCCAGTCTGGAGCTCTTCGAAGAGGACAGTGCTAGAAATGAGTGTTTTTGTCATTTACAAAGTGACAGTTGGAGCCATAGAATGAGATGGCCGAGGGAAATAAATGTTCAGAGGCTAGAGAAGAGGGCCACTGAGAGAAGGAAGAACCAGACAGAGGATGGAGACGTGAATCAGGAGAGTTCTGGCAACGGGCAAGCAGCATGGAGGGGAGGAAGTGCTTTGAGAAGCAAAGGTGGGGTAGCCAGCAGTGTCCGGTGTTATAGGGGTCAAGAAAAGGGCATTAGATGAGTGGTTGAAGGCCATTAATGACCTGAAAACTAGTTTCTTCTAGACTCCTCAGAAATACAGGCAGCAGGTGTGATCGATCACCCTTTTGAGACACGGTGAAGGAGGAGCAGCAGGGGAGATGGCAGCTTGGTACCAAAGGCACCAGGAGGAAGGGGAAAGGGGCCGGGCCGCCTTTTTGTAGTTTAAGGATGACTTGAGCTTGTTTGTAAGGGTGAACAGGGAGGGAGGGGAGAGAAGGTGAGAGAAGGTGGGAAAAGGCACTGTGAAGTCTCTGTGAGGCAGTGAAAGAGAAGAGGCTGGGCACAGGCCAGGCGATTAGCCTTGGGAAGGAGCAGAGGTCCTCTCGGAGGCCCAGAGGCTGGAGGAAAAGCCGAGGGAGCTGCTGTGGGAATTGAATGCTACTAAGTTGAGAGCACCTTGCAGGGATTACCTTACAGTAAGCACTCAGTGACTGGTTGATTGGCCCGTGTCTTTCCGTTGGACTCCCTTCCTCATTCTCAGCTCAGATTCATTTTTTCCAGCTACTTGCTGGATGGGTCACCTGAGCCACCTCAGTTAAAAATCTATCCCTCCCAATTTTCCTTTGACTCCTGTCCTCATTATCTCTTGCTTGGATTATTAGAATTATTTCCTAACAGGTCTCCCCCTTACTGGTCTCTCGCTTGCCATTACACACCTTATATTGCTGCTGAAGACGTCTTTCTAACCGACAGCGATCTGATCATGTCACACGCCCGCCTAAACTCCCAGGGCTTCCCGCCGCCTGGTACATCGTGTGTTTTGCTGCCGTCTGATGTCTGTCTGCTCTCAACGGCTCCCGCCTCTTGTAGGGTCCCTCACCACTTGACATCCTGCTTCCCGCCACACCAGGCTGCTTACTGGTCTTTGAACATGCCGTGATCTGCCATGCTCCATGCTTTGCTCCTCTGCCTAGGATGTTTTTACTCCTTTCTCTGTAGGCCCATTTTTCCTACTTGGAGACCCAGCTTGGAGTCCGCATCCTGCAAAGCTGCCCTCAGCTTCCCTAGGCAATGCTAGTTGCTCTCACTTTACATTCTCTTTGGGCAGTTCTATAGTAAAGCACTCACGTTGTATTGCAATTAATTAATCTTCTGTCTCTCCCGCTGGGCTGTGCGTGTGCCAAGGGCACCTGTACTCCTGGCACCCAGCATGAGACTTGGCATAAAACCTCGGAGTGCCTCAGTGATTACTGTTGAACGAATTCATGAATACCCTGCTTAAAGGGGAAGCCCGTGGCACTATTATTTATTAACTCTGTGTGTGCCCACGGTTTTGAAACCTGTCAGATGGAGAGAGGGATGTACTTTTCCAGGGCCCGGGGTGGGGCCTTCGGTGGGGGTGGTTGAATGGCTGACCCGTTGGCAGGCTGATGTCTGGGCTCTCGTCACCAGATGGAACGGAGTATGGACTGAGTGAAGCTGACATGGAGGCCTCGTACGCCACAGTGAAGAGCATGGCGGAACAGATAGAGGCCGACGTCATCCTCCTGCGCGAGCGGCAAGAAGCTGGGGGCCGAGTGCGTGACTACCTGGTCCGGAAACGAGTGGGAGACAATGACTTCCTGGAGGTCAGGTGAGGAGGCCTTCAGAACAGTGCAGGGGCTCTGGACAGCGTGACCCTGCAGCCTAGGGCTTCACAGAGAATAGCGACTGAGCCTCTGTGACCTGACATGGCGCCCCACTCCTTCCCTTTCTGAGGCACGGAAGTGTCCAGAGATATGATAGCTCCATGTTCTGTTTCTATACTTCCCCATCCCTGGCTGTTTCCATTTGGTAACAGTGGAGGCTAGCCATACATCGGTGGCCATTACGTGGGCTGCATTTCCTCTGCCGGCCGAGCCCCTCCAGGCACCCTTGTAGGCTGCATTTTCTTATCTGTTGACCTGTAAGACCGCTAACCTGGGTCCTGGAGGGGAGCAGTTTGTGCCTCTCGGCTTGGGGCGCCTGGCTGGCAGCTTTGAGGAAGCCAGTGGATTTAGGAGGGCGCGCCATCGTGAGCCTGGTTCCTCCTCAGTGATTCCTTCTGCCGACGTTCCCGAGGTGCTCAGCCGTGAATGGGAGGGGCAGCGGGCTGGAGAGGCTCGGGGGCAAGTCTGTCGTTAGAGACCCGGGTGCTCGGGTTCACTTTGCTCACGCGCTAACTCTCACGAGCACGCGTGGGTTCATGTACGTGCAGGGTGGCGGTAGTAGGCAACGTGGATGCCGGCAAAAGCACGCTTCTGGGGGTCCTGACGCACGGGGAGCTGGACAACGGCCGAGGCTTCGCCCGCCAGAAACTCTTCCGCCACAAACACGAGATTGAATCTGGGCGCACCAGCAGTGTGGGCAACGACATTCTGGGCTTCGACAGCGAAGGCAACGTGGTGAACAAGCCAGACAGCCATGGCGGCAGCCTGGAATGGACAAAGATTTGTGAGAAATCCACTAAGGTCATTACCTTCATCGACTTGGCTGGCCATGAGAAATACCTGAAGACCACTGTCTTTGGCATGACCGGTCATTTGCCGGACTTCTGCATGCTCATGGTGAGTGCAGGCGCTCCCGGGGAGGGAGGCTTCCGCCGGGTTGCTTGGAAGGTGGCCAGGCCCAAGCGCTAGAGACCGTTTGGTGACAGAGGCCTGTTGCCGTGGGGCTTTGGCACCGGGTGAAGATGACCAGTTTCACAGGGATGCCTGGTCCCCTGAGTGCTGTGGTCTTGTCCCTTGATCTCTCTCCTGGTGCCAGTTGCAGACCTCTTTTACTTTTCAGAGAGGCATAGAGGAGGGCTTCTCCAGGCGCTTCCTTACCACCTTCAGAAATGTTTTCCCCTGGGGTGAGGCCGCTTTGCGGAGGTGATGCTAGGTGGCACCCTCAGAGATGAGGAGACCTGGGAGGAAATGGAGGGGAGCACAGACGGCAGTCAAGAGGGGCCTGAGAAGTGACCTCTTTCACTCCTGCGAGGAGAGGCCCCTGTGTGCCTGGCACCGTGCAGGGGCCGGAGGACCCAGCAGCGGGCCGGGCTACCCCTGGGCTTCCGTAGAGCTGATAGTCCAGTGAATAGATTTTTCGACAGCTCGTATATATAATCATTGGAGAAGGAAAGGGAGCAGGGTTTCTGTGTTGGATCATGTTGCAAAGTTTCCATTCGGGTCCCACCGATCTGCTTCCCAGACGGAGAGGGGGAGTCCGTGAGGCCACCGCCTTGCACGCAGCTTCACGGCTTCCACAGAGAGCCCAGGCGAGCAAGCGTTCCTCTGGCAAGTGCTCCTCCAAGCCCCTGCCCATCTCCTGGTTCCTCCAGCTGCCTGTATTAATAAATGTAGTAAACACAGGCATCTGCTGAGAGCATAATTGATCAAGTTGCCCCACAAACACGGGTTCTCAGGCAAGCCCTCCCCACACTGGAGAGTAGAGAGGCAGAGCATATGTACGCTCGCTCTTGGCGGCGCTCCGCCCGAGGTCCCTGGGGTCCCACGAAATCAGGATCTCCCGTGGCCTTGAGCACTTCGGGGCCCACTACCAACTTTGGGCTAAGAAAATCTTCTACAAGAGGGGGTTCAGAGGAAGAGCCAGAGGGCGTATTTGGGGGAGTTGGTGGGTTTATATTAAGAAAAGTGTAGAAACCAGTCTAAAGTAAGCATTTTCTAACTAAGCTATAGTGAAAAGGCAATGAAAGGAAATACCTTCGGCCTAGATGAAATGTTATACATTATCTAACTTTTAGACTATAATCCAGCTATTAGAAATTTCTGTAAAAAAAACAACCATGAAATCATTACTGTTCCACAATAAATTTCCAGCAAAAAAGAAGTCTCTAAAACATATGGACAACAGAGTGATAGAGCATTCTCTTATCCCAGTTGGGATAAGAAAACAAGTCTGATAGGAAAGGTGGTTGGAAAGAAGTGGGAAGAGTTAGAAGGAAGAGAGAGGAGGAGTCGTGGTGAGAGCAGAGGACATCGGTGTCAGTGGGATAGCGGCTCACCTGTGACTTGGGGTCAGTTCAAGCGTGGCTTAAAACCGCTCTGGAATATAGGGCCCCTGGGCGGCTCAGTCGGTTAAGCGTCCAACTCTTGATTTTAGCTCAGGTCATGGTCTCACGGTTAGTGAGTTCGAGCCCCGTGGTCGGGCTCAGCGCTGACAGCTTGGAGCCTGCTTGGAATGCTCTCTCCCTCTCTCTGCCCCTGCCGCACTTGTGCTTGCTCTCTTTCCCTCTCAAAATAACTAAATAAACTTAAAAAATTTTTTTCTAAAGGGAAGAAACCATTCTGGAATGTATTAAGCGCTATATAAATATGTCATGATGATATTTATTTTGAGAGAGAGAGGCAGAGCATGTGGGCATGAGCAGGGGAAGGGCAGAGAGAGAGAATCCCAAGCAGACTCTGTGCCTTCAGCACACAGCCTGACGCGGGGCTCCATCTCACAAACCGTGGGATCATGACATGAGCTGAAATCAGGAGTCAGACATTTAACAGACACTCACCCAGAGGCCAGTTCAACTTTGTTTTAGTAATAATGTGCATTCTCGTGGTACAGAATCAAAAAGATCCGGAAATGCTTATAGTGAAATGCCTCCCTCCCTCCTCTGTTCCGTTTCCTCTCTTAGGTATTCCCAGTTTCTTAGGTAGCTTCCAGAGATACTTTGTAATCATACCAGCAAATGCGGATGTATTCCCTCCCTCCAATTTCAGACACGGTCAGAAAAGTTGAAAGAATACCAGCAACCCACCGCTGGGATTCAACAATCATATTTTGCTGTGTTCGTCTGTATTTGTGATGGATGCATGTGTGTGTGTGTTTGTTGTTGTTTTGGTTGAACCATTTGAAACTAGATCATAGGCGTTGTGACTCCTGGCCCCCAGATACTTTAGCTTAAGGCTCCTACAACTGTGTAGCGAACTGTCTCCTACTGTTACACTGCCCGGAAAGGTGAACAGGCATTCTCTAGAACCCTCCAATATCTAGGCTCAAAGCGTTTATATCCTCCCAGGTGTTCCCCAAATAATCTCACAGCTGCTTTTTTCAAACCCTGACCCGTTTGCTCCCCGTATAACGGTAGCATGCTATACACACCTTGTCTTTTTTTTCTCTTAAAAACATGTCTTAGAGATTATCCCCGTCACTAGATACGGGCTTTTCTTTGTTTTCGATGGCATGCTGGTACATTTTCTACGGCACACTGGTACAGGGGCCCTAATTTGTTTGGTCAGCCTTTATGGTGATATATTAAAACACTTACTGTTACAGGAGGGAATAGTCACAGCAGCCATTGCCTGCCACCTCCTTAGTGCTAGTTTTGACCTGGATCTCTGACCTGTGTCATGACACTTGAATCCCAACAGGCTCCCTAGAAAGTGGATGTTATTCTCGCTCCATTCTATAGACCAGGAAACTGGAGGCCAGTGATGTGAGACTGAATCTTGCCTTGATGGCTCTGGACAGTTGCGTTCCCAGACTGTCTGGGCTTGCCTCATTGTTTCCAAGTCTCCTCGGATCTGGCTCGCGGACATCGTTCAGTCAGCGGTTAAAGCCCTCTGGGCCCCGTCCAGCTTCCATCTACAGCTCTCTGCTTTCCGGCCCAAGACTTCTGCCCCTGTGTCCTGTTCTGAGGGAAGCCTCAGAGACGGGAGCTGGCTTCGCCTCAGCCTCCCTCGAGCCCCTGTGTCCACCTGGCAGCAACCTCCCGTCTCCCTCGTCCTGACCGCTCTTTCTGTGTTGGGGCAGGTGGGCAGCAATGCTGGCATCGTGGGGATGACCAAGGAGCATCTGGGCCTGGCATTGGCACTCAATGTGCCTGTCTTCGTGGTGGTCACCAAGATTGACATGTGTCCTGCCAACATCCTGCAAGGTAGGTGAAGCCTGCAGCCAGCAGCCGTCCCTCTGGTTGGGGCCGTCGCCCACTGTGGCCCCCTGGGGGTGCTGCCGGGGCTTCAGCCCAGGATCTTTTGCTTTTTTTTCCTTGTGCTCAGACCGTGGTCTGAATTTCCATCAACCCAGAATCTTCTGCTTCCTCCTTTGGTTAGCTCTTGGTCTGAGCACACCCTAGAATTATGCCCTGCTCTTTGTTCCTTCTGGTTCCAAATATAGGAGGAGTCTTGAGATCCCTGATCTGGCACCTCTTCTCAGATGGCCCAGGGCTAGGGCATTGGGTTTTAGCATCTAAACAGGTGTGTGTGTGTGTGTGTGTGTGTGTGTGTGTGTGTGTGTAGACGTTTGGGCAGAGGGTCTGATCACCTTCTATCACTGGAGGCTTCCAAACAGCCTCGCATTCTTCCTCACTGCTACAGATGGTGGATGAGGAGTAGACAGGTGTCCCGTTGGAATGTCTCACAAGGGCTTCTGTGGCTGTGTCAGTGTCGTAGACATCCTTTGTCAGATGAATTTTTACTGAGGAAGCAGAACATTCTGAGAACATTGCCTTTGTCATGGGCCCTCAAGTCACTTGCTTAGAGACTCTGGAGAAATCTGACAGGTTTCAGACTTGTAACCTTACTGGAGAGACCTTATCTGTGCTCTTTCTAACTCTAGCAAGCACCTCCCCACCCCAGGGTTTGATCCTCCTTTTGCTTCTCCAGGTGTGGCATTTAACACTGGTCTGTCCATCTGTCTCCTGCTTCTGTCAGTAAGGAGTGGACCAGTCTTGCTCTGGAAGCCTGGAGAAAGAGAAAGCCGTGTCCCCTAACTGTGTTCCATTTCACCCTTTAAGAAACCCTGAAGCTGTTGCAGCGCCTGCTGAAGTCGCCAGGCTGCCGGAAGATTCCTGTGTTGGTACAGAGCAAGGATGACGTGATTGTCACAGCCTCCAACTTCAGCTCCGAGAGGTAATTGGGTAGTGAGCACTCACTTTAGGGCAGGCGTAGAGATTGGATGGACCAGAAGGTTCTGATCTCAGTACACGTTCTCCCAGTCTGGCAGTGTTGCCCAGGGGTCTATCAGGCAACCCAGATTCTGGGGTGCTGGCCTTGCTGAGGTTGGAATCCCAGCTGAGGCTCCAGTGTCTCCTTACCTGTGAAATAGCAATAATATTCTCTTCACCGCAGGGTTCCCACAGGTGTTGGAAATAATGTGCGTAAAGCAATTAGCACTGTGTCTGGCTGTTGTGTGCTACAAACACAGCCATTTCTTTTTTTAATCTATTTATTTTTATTTTTTTAACGTTTTTATTAGACAGAGCATGAGTAGGAAAGGGGCAGAGAGAGAGAGAGACACAGAATCCGAAGCAGGCTCCAAGCTCTGAGCTGTCAGCACAGAGCCCCATGCGGGGCTCGAACTCACGGACTGTGAGATCATGACCTGAGCTAAAGTCAGATGCTTAACTGACTGAGCCACACAGGTGCCTCCAAATGCAGCCATTTTTCTAACTTACTATTGATTTTTTATACTGCTGTTTCCCAGAAGCTCTCTAATCGCAGCTCAGTTTTGGCATTTACTTATATATGTGTCCTTTGATTCCATAAATATTTGTTGGATGTTCTGTGCCAGGTTCTTCATCTGGGCCTTGAGGATTCACAGTTGACTCAGGAACCGTCTTTGTCTGCAGGGTGGTCCCCCTCCTTGGTCAGAGAGATACTCTCTTGATAATCATGAACTTGGCTAAGTTTGCTCCTTGTCCCAGAGTCGTGGGGCTGCTTAGTACCGACCACTTCCTGGCTTGGTCTATAGTACGGCCCAGAGCAGCCTGGTGGTTTGGTCTGTGGCTGTGCCCTGAGGCTGTCTGCAGTACCGCCAGGTGGCCAGCAGAGGGCGTATGTTTCAGCTGGCCCCCATTTCAGTTCATTCTAAGGGCCTCTTCTGTGCAGGTGTTATTCTAGAAGCTGTGGGGAATATACAATTCCTAATTTTGAAAACTCTAATTAGCCCTGGATGGGAGACATAGAGGCTATTGTAATGACTGATGGAAAATGAGATGTAGTCACATGCAACAGACAACAAAAAGTTTTCCAAGAGCTGGCAGGAGTCCAGAGTACCTGTCTGGGAAGGGTTTCCTGGTGGAAAAATCTGCCTTGGAGATGGGCTCTGAAGGATGAGAGGATTTGTTGGTTGTAGGAGGGAAGGAATTCAGGGAGGAGGATCAGACTGAAGATAGACATGGGGAGCAGAGGCGTGCTAGGCTTTTGGGAGAGGGAAAGATTCTCTGGTCTGCCTGGCGGATAGGAATTGGGGCAAATAAACCTGCAGAGAGGTTGGGAAGAGGGAATTCAGGCTGTCTCCTCCGCAGCAGAAAGGCAGGTAAGAATTTTAAACGCGCATGGGTGTGCTTCAGGAAGAAGAGACATACGAGCTCCAAATAGAGCAGTGGTGGAAGGACTGGGGCGAGGGGACAGATTTCAGAGAGAAAGCAGAGTGAGAGGAGGGCTTGGGGCGGGTCTGGCCGGCAGCCGGAAGGCCGGGCAGAGGCGTAGAGCCCTGGGAGGCTGGTAGGGCGGCGGTGGGACCCTTAGCGGGCACCGCGTGCTCACCTCTCCCCCTCCCCCCATCACCCAGGAGCTGGCGGTCTGAGCTCCTTTGTCTTTCTTCACCTTCCACTTAGGATGTGCCCGATATTCCAGATCTCCAACGTCACAGGTGAGAACCTAGATCTGCTGAAGATGTTCCTCAACCTCCTGTCCCCCCGCACCAGCTACCGAGAGGAGGAGCCCGCCGAGTTCCAGATTGACGACACTTACTCTGTCCCAGTGAGTGGATTCCGGTGGACCAAGCAGTGTGGGAGCCCTGGTGGGCACTTCCTCCAGGGGCGTCAGGACAGGTCTATGGTGAGGAGGGTCCAAGTGGGCCCAGACTTACTGGGCCTTGACCTTTCTCTGCAGGGTGTGGGGACAGTGGTGTCGGGGACAACGCTGAGAGGCCTGATCAAGCTGAACGACACACTGCTGCTGGGCCCAGATCCCCTGGGTAACTTCCTGTCCATTGCTGTCAAATCAATCCACCGCAAGCGCATGCCTGTCAAGGAGGTGCGGGGGGGCCAGACGGCCTCGTTTGCACTAAAGAAGGTGAGTGTCGAGCCTACAAAGAAGGCCCCCTCGCGTTCCGCTGGGCTGGGCTCCAGGCCGTCCCCAGTTGTCCTGGCTGCTCCGTCAGGCCGGGCTCACTGATCTCACTGTTACAGGCGAGTAAACGGGCTCAGAGAGCCCGAGTGACCCACCCGGGAACACACAACTAGTAAGCGCGAGAGCCAGGACTTGAACCCAGGCTTGCTGCCTTCTAAGCTCTGCTCCCCTTTCTAGTGCCTGAGGAGGGTGTCCCGAGCTCAGTGGTCAGTATGACACTTCCCTCCTATGCAGATGGTCCCACTGCGTAGGGCCACTGGGGTCCATGCCTCCTCCCGTTCATCAGCCTTCTGTCCCTCGGGGCTTGGGGTGAGTGCTAGCTACAGGGTCACCTACCTTCCCTGCCAGTCACATGAACCGGCGGAATGGGATTTCCTTACTCCCTCCAGCAGTCATCACGCTCCCCCGTCCCTGCCACCCGCATACTGGCCTGCCCATGCCCTCTCACCTCCACATAATTCTTACCCATCCATCAAGGCCCAGCTGAAACGCCACTTTCTGTGTGAAGCCTTTCCTGCCCCCCCCACCCCCACCCCGAGAGCAGTGCTTAGGCTTCCCATAGGGCACTGAACCGGCCCTGTATCATCCATCCTCGAAGGCCTGTGGTCCAGTGCAGTAAAAGGGCAAGGCCGAGCCGGGGTGGTCTTCGATCCCAGGAGGGACTCCTGGTCCCCTGGGACCAGGGGCTAGAGCCCTGGGCATCATTGTCCCTGAGGTCTGGGATTCCGTCTGTCTTTCAGATCAAGCGCTCGTCCATCCGCAAGGGCATGGTGATGGTTTCCCCACGCTTGAACCCCCAGGCCTCCTGGGAGTTTGAGGCCGAGATCCTCGTCCTCCACCACCCCACCACGATTAGTCCGCGCTACCAGGCCATGGGTAGGTGTCCGAGGGCACTGCCAGCCCAGGAGGCCCTCTGCTCTGACTCCCTCCACAGAGTGTTCCCACTCCCCAACGCCCAGAGTCAGGCCTCCGTCCCGTGTAGTGATGCTGCCCCCTCTGTTCTGGCCACGAGCTATGGGGTTTGTCCAGTTCCCGCACACGTCAGCCGAGGCCCGGCTCGGTGCCCCGCTCTGGAGACCCAGACTTGCCCTCAAGAGCCTCACGCTCGCTCCTTCAGCAAACGTCTACTGAACGCCGCTCTGTGCCAGGCAGTGTTGCCATGGTGCTAGGAAGGAGCAGAGAGGTGGGCGAGGGCCCTGCTGTCAAGAAGCCAGCAGTCTAGAGAAGGTATAATGCAAACAGAGTGCCCTGTATTTGGGAACCAAGACTGTGGGTCCAGGGACAGGTGGGGTCTGACCAAGTGTGTGCGGCGGCAGCAGACCCAAGAGGGGCCCTCTGCTCACTTGGCCACACGCGGCCCCCCCGAGGCCTTTACGCGGCCGCAGCTCAAGCATATTCATGCTCTCTCCTGCCCGGAGGCCGCCGAGCTGCTCAGTCCTGCCCTGACCTCTCGGCTCTTTTGACAGTTCACTGTGGGAGCATCAGGCAGACGGCCACCATTCTGAGCATGGACAAGGACTGTCTGCGCACTGGGGACAAGGCCACTGTGCACTTCCGCTTCATCAAGACCCCTGAGTACCTGCACATAGACCAGCGGCTGGTGTTTCGGGAAGGTCGCACCAAGGCTGTGGGCACCATCACCAAGGTATGGCTGGGCGGACCTCCTTGCCCAGCCCCAGGAAGGACTGGGGGCCATCCCAGTCCTAAGCAGGCAGCCCCGCTAACCCCGCCAGGGACAGGGCACTAGCTCCCGCCTTGGCAGAGCTGGAACTGTGCCCAAGTGTGGCCTCAGCCGCGTTCTCTCTTTCCCCGGAAAGGCAGCTCTGGGCCTTCTGCCTCCCTGGGCTTTGGTGGACTGTGGAGGAGAGAAGGTGGGCGTGAGGCCTGGCTGTCCTACCTCGGAAACGGTGGCAGGGGAGTGTCTGGTCCCAGCCATGGTCGGCCTCCGAGGGCCAGGCACAGGCTCCGGTGGCCTGGCTTGTGGGCGGGGTACAGTGAATGTTGGACAGCTAGGGGGCGTGGGCTTGAGCTGTTTCTGTGTCGTGGAGCCCACTGGCTGCCCTCTGCAGATTCACCCATGGCCTTGGGTAGGGGCACCTGATAGAGTGGTTTGATTCTTGCCCCAAACAGCCTATGTAAGATGTTTGGGTCCACCTCAGGCTGGCCTTGCCTCCAGAACGGCCTTTCTCAGGCCATGCAGGCAGGTCCAGAGCTATACAGTGGGTGGGTGGGTGCGAGATCATGTCTTTGAAGGCCATGAGCCTCTGGGATGGGCTGGATATGGCAGAAGCTGCCAGCACATGCTGTAGTGCCTTTGGGGGTGCAGCCAGGCCTCCTCCCTGCTTTGAGATTAAACTTAAACCACAAGGGAAGGCTTTTAATCAGGTGGGTGGTGGCTCTTAAGGTCCATGATAGCCACACTCCAGATGTTTCCAGGTGCCGAGACCTTCCATTGGTCTCTGTGGGGGGCCCGGAGTTAAAGCGTGCCCCAGACTCGTCACAGGGGCAGCAGCAGATTCGGGTGATGCTCTGAGGAGTTCAGCCAACTTAGCAAGGACGAGAGCCTCAGGTTCGAGTCCCAAGGCTCTGGGCAGGCTGGACTCCAGCCCAGGAGCAAGGCCGGGTAGGAGGTAGACAAGATTCACAGGTGGTCTTCGAGGAGAGCAACTGGGGTAGGAGCAGCCCCCAGACTGGGAGTGAAGACCTCTCTTCATCGCGCTGCCCCTGTCGTGGCCCCCCTGCCACCCACCTCGCCCAGGACCCACCAGTCCAGGAGGCGGGAGGTCCCTGGGGGTGGAGGCACAGGGCACGGGCAGCTGAGCCGATGTCACTGCCTGCAGCTCCGGCCTCATCCCCAACTCCTTGGCTCCTGCAGCTCCTCCAGACCACCAACAACTCCCCGATGAACTCGAAGCCCCAGCAGATTAAGATGCAGTCAACGAAAAAGGGCCCCCTGGCCAAACGAGAAGAGGGAGGCCCCTCTGGGGGGCCGGCATTAGGGGCGCCCCCACCTGGAGATGAAGCTTGCTCTCTCGGGACTGTCCAGCCTGCTTTGTCCAGTGGCCTCCAGGCACAGGTGAGTGGGCTCGGGCCGGGCTGGGCCGGGCGTGGGAGGGTGGCCGCTGCTGCAGCTGGTGGAGGTGACGGGAGGGCTGCAGGCAGCCCGTGCTCAGCTGCGGTGTCTGCAGCTCACAGAACACGTCCCCACCCCCCGCCCCCAGCTCTTGGCATGTGACTGCTAAGTGTGCGCTCCTGGTCCCTTAAGGCAGTATTTTTCAACCTGTGAGATGGGCCCTGTATAGATTTATAGGACCAATTGAGTTGGTCCTGGTTAGTAGCGTGTGGTGTTCATAATCAGAGTAGAAAATTGCCGGGGGTTCCCTCTCTGAGTGAGCGCTTGCGGTCTGTGGGGGGGGCGGGAGTGGGCTAGGTCTGTGGCGGTTCAGACGGTTGGAAAGGCGCTACCTTAGAGGGTCCTCCGGCGTGGCCGTGAGCCCCATGTCAGTGTGGTTGTCACTCAGCATCTCCTGTTAGCTCTGTCCCCCGGTTCTGTTTCGGTGCCCCCTTGGATTGCTCCTTCCAGTGTCTTCTCCATCTGGCCCCGTGTTGGAGAAGGAAGCGTCTGCCTGGAGCTGTCCTTTCTGTTCTCTGGCCCACACTGAGCCTTTCTCTTTCCGTATCAGCGGGGGCAGGGGTTGGTTCCTGCCCTCCCTGTGCTTTCCCTCTCGTGCTATTGTCAAGTGTCGCCTGCCTGCTAGGAAGGCAGGGTGGGCGCCGGCTCCATGTGACAGGGGAGTGCCGTGCTCCGAGGCTTGGGCCAGGCTGGGAACATACCGCCTGCTGGCTTTCCCCCCTCCCCTCTTCCCGCTGCCTCGCCCCTCGTCCACCCTGCCCTGCTCCCAGCGGACCACTGCTTCTCAAGCTCCTTCTTTCTCCCTTTCAGCCCAAGCCCAGCAGCGGGGGCCGGCGACGGGGGGGCCAGCGTCACAAAGTGAAATCCCAGGGGGCCTGCGTGACTCCTGCCAGCGGCTGCTGAATCTCCCCTGGCCTGCCCCCACCACCCACGGGATCCTTGTACTCTGGCCACCGTGCCACCAGACGGGCCAGAGCTGCTCTGACCGCCACCTGTCCTCCCCCCGGCCGCAGCTGGAGCCTTGTCCTGCCCCCCACCCCCACTTTCCAGGGGGTTGTAATTTATAAGCTGAGGAAGGTGGCCAGACTTCTGGAGGACTGACCATCATCCACCTTCTTCCCTGTCTTCTTCCTTACTACATTTTTTGTATATCTGGGCCCTTAGTTTTTATTCTTTTTATTATCTCTCTCTCTCTAGTGTGCACGCGTGCGTGCGTGTGCGTGCGGGTGTGTGTGTGGTGCAGAAGTGTAGCCAGTCAGGGCCCTGGCAGTCTTTCTCCTTTTTTCCTCCGTGGCTGGCCACCAGCCTCCAGGAGCTGGCTGCCTGCCTATCTGTCCATCTGTCCATCCGTCTGTGTGTTTCTGTGACAACCTTTAGGGGCTTTCAGAAGCTGAAGAGCACATTACTCCCCTGTGCTCACCCTCCTCCCCTGTGCTCACCCCTCGGTGCCCGGAGCCCTCTACAGAGCCGGACTCGGGGCTCAGGGGTTTCATCAGTGTCTGCTGCTGCCAGAGCAGGGATCCTACTTTCTGGGATGAAGGGTAGTTTAGCAGAATGGAGAGAGGTGGCTTCCTTTTTTCTCTCTCTCCGTTTTAACCCCTTAAGCCCCAAAACAGGTTATGCCAAAAGCTCTTGAGTTGCAGCCTGTAGATGTGAGGAGAGGAGTGGCACTTGGAGCGTAGGAGCCTCCCTGCCCCTAACACTGACCCTTGCCACTGACCCAAACACCGCAGGTGGGTTTTCTTTCTCCTTGGAGACAATCCCATTTTCCTGGCCAGGCCAGGGCCCCTCCTGCTCTGCTGATTCTGCTGAGCTCCAGCTTTGGCCCTGGAGCTTCAGCTCTGAATCTTGTTGGGCCTGGGGGCACTGATGACCCACCTGGACTGGGATCAGCTTGCTCTGGGTCCTGTTCACTAGCACCTCCTACTGGTGGAGATGTGTTCCTCGGAGCCAGGCCCGGACTAGAACTCTTCCCTACGACGGCCCCGCCAGGTTGCCTCCACATGGCTGCTATGGGAGCACCCCGGGGAAAGGTCTGAGCCCTGGTTTTGGAGGCCCCCGTTGGGGTGTGGGGTGGTTAGGTAGGGGGTTGTGAGAAAGATTCTCCCAGGCCCAGCACACAGCATTAAGCCCTCTGGAAGATTCACTGCCTGGGGTCATCCAGGCTAGAGATGGCACTGTGGGGCCCGAATGCGCCTGGCCTGCACTGTCGACAGAAGCCCTTGGTTTAGGGTGGACTGGTGGGTGGAGATCCACTCTTTCTAGCCAGGGCAGACCCTTGCTGGCTGGGTCCTTCCTCAGCCTTGCCTTCTTCCCATCCGCAGCCCTCTCCATCCTTCTTGCTTCTGAACTGTTGGTCCCCCACCCCTCCCCTCTCCTCCAACTCTTTCTAGTTACCACTGACCCATGGCCATGGACTGACCAGACCAGCACAAAAAATAAAGGTTTGTTCCAAGTTGATGGTGTCATGTTCCCTGCCCAGGCCCTCCAGGTGGAGGTGCTCCCGTGGGGAATGCTGGCCGTGCCTCCCTAGAGCCCCCAGCCGTGGAGCAGGGCGGGGTGGGAGGAGCCCAGCTTCTCCTCTCGGGATGCGTAGCTTCAAAACCCAGGCTCCTCTGCCGGCTATGACATGGGACAAGTTGCCAGTCTTCTCTGAACCTCAGTTTCCTCATCTAGAGCAGGAGGTCAGCGAACACCCGGGTCGCGGTGGGTGTAAGGATTTGGTGAGAGAATGGATGGTGAAGCTCTGACGTGCCCGGCACAGGGGGGGTGCCCAGTGAACGGTCCTCGCACCGCTTACCGCTGAGCCAGCTCCCGCGTCCATGGGGCGAGGGGCAGGCTCTGAAGGTGAAGTGTGTTGACGTGTCTCTGTGATGTGGCTGTGCTGGGCCGGATGTCTCCCTCACCCGTTGGGTTTCGAAGCTACTCCATAGGAAGGAGGCGGTGTTCCATTTTTCCGGTTGGGAAACAAGCGCAGAGAGCTGAGCTGCCAGCAGGCAGGCTCATCCCCGCAGCGGCCCACGCCACGGCCCTTTGCAGGCGGCTGCTCTGCTCTGTGCCCTTCGGCCCCTGCCTGTTCCTCTGTGGGCTGTTTCCCTCTTGCTTTTTTGACTCTGGTTCTGCTCACAGGGGCTGCTGCCCACTGGTGCCTTCCTAAGAGGAGGGCTCTGGCATGGAGCACGCCCCTGCTCCCGTCCCCATGGCAGGTGCTGTGGAGGCCGATTCCACAGGACTTCTCTAGGGCGGCGCCTTGTTTTGCCTGAACTCTTTCGCCCCTAAGAGCATGACCACTTTGCTTCCGGAAGCTGTGGCCTCCGGCCCTGGCCTCTGCCGTCAGACACTCAGGAGGTTGGTCTGGATCGGTGGTCGCCAGGCCCGCACCTGCTAGCAGGGGCTCACTGAAGCCAGTGTTTTACTGTCATTAACAGGGATTCCAAAGGTCCCCTACGGGTCTCAGCCCTACCAACAGTCACTTTGGAACAAAACACCAGCCCTTTTGTAGACGATAAAGAATAAAGTTGTTAACTGATCATCTCGATTGGCCAATCCTGACCTTTCTGTCTGTGCAGCTAACATTTGTGGTGTCTTTAGTTCCGTTAGGACCCCCGTTCTGGCTTACTGAACAGCATACGGTAACAGGAATGTGCGGCAGCGCGGGGGCGGGGGAACAATGCAAGCTTGGGGGTCTCGGGGCGTGCCTTGGAGAAAATGGGGTGAGAGCTGTGGCCCTGAGGAGATGGTAGGATTCGGACAGGTACAGGTGGACAGGGGTCCATGCCCAGCCCAGGAGCACAGAGGCAGAGGCACGGAGCCCTGTGTGGCAAGTTCCGGGCACTCGTTTACTGGTGCAGCTTGGGGACATCTCAGCCCCGATGGTGCTAGATGCAGAGCATGTGTTGAGTGAAGTGCATGGTCGCTGGGTGAGCCTCGGGGCCAGCTCTTTCCTGGTGTGCAGGGCTGCGGCGTTAAGTGGCCCAAAGCCTTGCAGCTGGATTTACGTCGTACCTGATACCGGCTCCTGCGGCAGTTTATCCCCCCGCCCTGACCCCTCCCTACTGACCTGTCCCTGCCTTTATTTTCTCAGCTGCAATGGGGACCAGCCCGGGGTCAGGGATCAGGGTACACTGGACAGCGTGGTGGGGAACCACCCCTGGCCCTTCGAGTGGCTTCACGGGAGGCACTGGAGCTGGGGCCAGAGTTACAGGGAAGGGCCAGGACCCGCTCCCCTGAGCTGGTCCGTGCCGGCTCTGCAGGGGCCCCGTCCCCGCACGGGTCCCAAACCACACGTCTAGTTCCCATGGTGGAGGATCTGTGCTGAAGGCAGACGTGGTCTGTTGTGAAGCAGGTAAATTCTACCTTCTGCTCAGATGGCACCGAGAGATACAGGGAGAGCTGCCCCTTCCCACTTACCGGGTGTCTGTGAGGGCGAGTGAGGCCTACCTCCCCTCCCCCCTGCCAGCCCCTGACGCCTGAGCCCGGGATCACAGAGCAGGGCCTGCCTCGGGCCCCGTTCCAGCTCAGTCTTAGTGGAGAGGTCTGTTGGGGCATTGTTTAAGCTCAGAGTTCAGATTAAAAAAAAACTACATACTCCATTAATCTTGGGCATAATTTATTATGTTTTTTGCATAGGCATAAATTAGAATCTGGAGATAAAAAATTCAGAACCAATAGTGCAGCATTTGTGACAGGAGAGCGCAAAATGGAACCTGGTTGTCTGGGGCGGGGCAGGGGCTGGCTGGGTCCAGTGCCAAAGGACCGCGGGTCGCCTGCGGCCTCCCCCTCCTTCCTTCTCGCTCCGTCCCCTGCCTGCACAGCCGCCCCTCATGGCAGCTAGGTTGCAGGGACCCGAAACCACCCAGTGCCCCACAGAACGGGGCTAGGACTCAAGCCCAAAGCTTTTCAGTTAAAAAACAGACCTTGAAAAATATATACATAATACAGCAGAGTCTGCTGGGTCTAAAAGCCCTGTCTTCCCCCAGCCCACCACCCAACTGCCCCCCCCCCTTAAAAAACGAGCCAGAAAGGAAATAATCTGAGAAAGAGCTGAGAGTCTCAAGGGAATAGCTGAGCCCCTTACAGTCAGGTGGTGGCGGGCCAGGGTCCACAGTGCAGACAGACCTCTGCCCGCCCTGACACCCTGAATGTCACCATCGCCATCACTGGACCACCCCGAGAGTCTGGGGAGTACGCCGCTCCCCCTTCCCCACTCTTTGAAGCTTTCCCCAGCTGCTTAGGGCCTCAGACGGCAGGTGTGGGCTCCCTGCATGTTGGGGGAATGTGGCAAGCTTGCTCTGGGGCATAGGCATGCCCTAGCAGGAATGGGGAGCAGAGGGGGCCCCGGTCCCAACAGCAGGAGAGAGAAAGCACAACCCCCAGCAGAAGGGGATTCCAACTGGCTGGGCCCCTCAGGGCCACAGAGGCAGCCTCCCTTAGAGGCTCGAAGGAGCCAGACCCTCCAGGGTATGAGAAGCCCTAGGACCCAGAACAAATACAGTGTAGAGAGGCCCCTGGGGGACCACAAGGGGCCAAGCTCCCTAGGTTGATGGCACTAGATTTCAGGAAGAGCCCGGCTGCCCTATGAGCAGCTTCCTGCCTGGGGCTCGGCCCCGCCTGCGCTGTGAGCACCTTCCTCCTAGAGGACATCACTTCCCCACCTGGGGGTGGGGGCAGCTCACCTGCCGCAGGTCCTCGTTTGTCCCACCCGTGGCTTTGGCACCTGCCTCATCCACACGCCTACCAACCGCAGCTCCTTGGGTGCCAGCCCCCCATCCTGGGTAAGGGGCAGACAGGTCCCACCTTTGCTGGAACAACAAACGTGCACTCCCTGCCTCTCCGTCCCCCACAATATGCTACATATCTACACCTTTCCGCGAGGGGGAAGTAGACACCCAGAGCCTGGCACGAGGGCACAGAAAGGGACGCTGGAGCTTGCTGTCTACCTCGAGCTGCCCCGAGCCAGGAAAGCCCTGCATACTCTTTCTCGTCTCCGTCGGGCCCGAGGTTCTTGCTCCTGGAAGTCAGTGCGCTGGTCAAGCATGTGGGGAAGGGGCAGGGGTGCTGCTCTCCCACTCCCAGAGAAGGGGGCACGTGCGGAGAGGGGCTGGCCTCCCAGCTGGCTGGCAGCAGCGCAGAGAAGGCCTAGTGGGTGGGCTCCCCATGCACCCGGAAGCGGTAGATGCAGGTGTACTCGGGGTGGCCCCAGTTAGTCAAGATCCGAAGCTCCACGACCTGGTACGTGGCCATTTTAGTGTCCTGGGTAGAGAAAGGAGGCGTTAAGAGTGTCCCAAGTCCTCAGACCTCACTGACAGGAGGGCCGAAAGGGAGACAGCCACCCCCAGGGCCACAGGCTTCCACAGAGCTGGACTGCGAAGCTCGGCGCTTCAGACCATGGAGTGAGTTTCCAGCCTGTGAGCCGAGGAGCCCTAAGGGCTTCAGGGGTCCCCTAGGGGCCAGGCCCCCGAGCCACATAAAAATGGTCGTGTAGTTGGGGACCAGGCAGATTCATCCCAGACAGATTCACAGGAGCTCTTTATCATGGTCAATGGAAAGAATTACTGTCATGGACGATTTGATGATGGTGGAAAAGACTCCTTTTACTCTGAATTATGCAGATTTTTTTCTTTCTCCCATTCTCATCGGGCCTCTGTCCTCTTGGCTCAAAAAGCCACAACCTTTGAGCTTTTGGAGCGAAGGTCCCCTGGTTTGACACCAGCTGGCCCAGCGCTTCCCTGTTCTCCCTGGCCCCCGGCCTTCCATGCGGCCTCCTGTCCTCTACACGTCGTCTGCTGTGGGCTCAGGGGGCACATACCCCCAAGAAGGCCCAAGCACCCCATGGCTCGGTCCCGGTCCCGTCCTGGGGCTGTCTCTGGTTCCCCCCGAAGCTGCATGGACCATCCTGCAGGTGGCCTCAGGCTTAGCGGCCAAACCCACTCCTGCGTTCGCCGTGGCACCGGGGACACCTCTCCATCCTCACTCCCAACACGCTCTGCAGCCACTTCCTGACTCCTCGTGTCCCCTAGATGCACCATTCACACAGCACATGATCTGACCACACTGCATGGTCTTGTCCCTCCTCTACCTAAAACGTGGCAGCGCCCAGCCCTGAGGGCCCGAACTCCGGGGCCTGGGAGCCAGGCCTGCCTCTCTCCGGCCTCCCCTCCCGCCTCACCCAATTCTTCACCCCTCACTAGCATGGCTCTCCAGGCCCCTGCAGAGCCTTCAGCTGGGCTGTCAGAACACGGATTCCTTCGGGCTGCTAGGATCTGGGGGCCTGGCTCCTGGGGTGAAGACGAGCACACTCTGCATTTCTGACAAGGGCCCGGAAGACCGATGCTCACTCACGTGGAGGCAAGGTCTCCCTCAGAGCCCTAGCCGTGCCACCCTCAGACCACTGTCCTTTTCCCCAGTGCCCCGTCTGTGCGCTGCCTCTCCTGGGCCACTTGGACAGCTGCCCCTGTTCCCTGCCTGCAGCTGTGGGGAGGCGGGGGCCGTGCTTCCCCTGGGCCTGAGCCCGCAGTGCCCGGCACCCGGTGAGTGCTCAAACCACCCGCCGGATGGACAGGACCGTGAGGATACGACTTCTGCTGGTGCCGCAGCGTCCCGTACCTGAAAATAAAAGGTCTGAATGGGCTCCCCGTCCTGGTCGTAGGTGAACTGGCCAAGAAGGGTCCCCTCCTGCTGCAGATCCTCATCAAATCCCTGACAAGAGAACAAAGGATGGAGGGAAGATCTTGCTCTTAGACAAGTGCCCCAGGCATCCAGGGAAGAATGCTTTCCCTTCCTGTTCCCGCACTGGGTCCCCCACCCGCCACCCCCTCCCGCTAGCAGATCAGCACCAGCCTCTGCGGGACGACGGGGGCCTAAGCACTGGCCGTGGGTTCTGTCAGCGCAGCCTGAGATACCATTTCCCACACTGGTGCGGCCTCTTCCAGATCTGCCCCCTTCCTCCCGAAGAATGGTCCTGGCTTTATTCCCGGGAAGGATTCACAGGGTCCCGGGCCCCTCCGAGCCCCCCACAGGCAGAGTACTCACAAAGATGGCAAAGTCCTTGGGGGCACTGGAGATGGTGCTGTTGGGGGACAAGGACTTGGGGACATGCTCTAAGGTGACAGCAGTGGGGCGGATGCGGGCAGAAAGGCGAACCACGGCAAAGCCCTGGGGCCCCTGGAAGGCCCAGCAGTTGCCTGGGTGCACATCTGGCTGGGGAGTGGGGGGAGAAGGAAGTCAGATCAGCACAGGGCTGATGACAAAGACAGCCCACTCCAACCACAGCTTTTGCTGGCTCAGGGTGGGAGTCACCCAGCAATGCAGGTGACCTGCTCAGGGCCCCTGCTGCTGCCCTCACCGGGTACCTACCTGGAGAATGACCCGGGGCGACTGGGAGTGGTACCACAGGGGGATGCCGAAGAGGCTGAGGAGGGCCGTCTTGGTCTCATAGGTCTCAGAACATCGGGTGCTGATAACACTAGCCCCTAAGACCGGAAGCAAAGGCAGTGTGGGCATCTGGAGCCAGACCCCGGCAGGGGAGGGAGGGAGCCCCGGGTACCTGGGCTCCTCAGCGGCCCCGGGAACCTAGGAGGGGTTCTCTCATGTCCTCTCTCAAGACGGGAGGGCAGGGGCCCCATGTCTAGTCTCCACCCTCACCCCAGCTACAGAGCAACTGGAAACATCAGGCTCCCCGGCCAAGGATGGCATTCAGTTCATCCGGGCTTCTCCAAGTTTCTTGTCTTGCCTTTGCTGTGAGGGATTTCAGCTGATCTCAAGCCCTGCTCGCCTAGCACCTTGGCTACCGGGGGCAGGGCGGGGGCAGGGGGTGCCGCCAGCCCAGGACCAGACTCCGCCAAGTGCGGAGGGCACACGCACAGACCTCCTGACTCCAGGGCGTAGTCCACCATCCCGATGCGGTCCTCGCTGTAGCGCTTCAGGGCCTGGTTTACGATGCGCTGCACCTGCTAAAAGAGGCACCCAGCGCAGCTGCCGCGAGAAGCGGACTCGTCCACCCGGGAGTCCCCATTGCTGGGGCTATGGACCCGTGGACCAGCCCCGCCTATCCTGCACCACATGCTGGTGTCCAGCCCCTTCACCGAGATGCACCGCCACTCTCCCCCACCAGCCCCAAAGCAGACACACTGGAGCCTCCTGCACGTCACCTAGATCCTGGAATGTACCAGGAAGCTGGCAGTGTGGGACTGCGCAGGTCTAGGACTCCCCAGGGAGGAGAGCGCTGGCTGTGGGGATGGGGGGGGGTGTTCCCGGGGCTACACGGTCCTCACCTCCTCTGTCACCCCGATCACGCCTTCCCTCTGCAGCGTCCGCCCCAGGCTGGCGGCGGCCTCCCTCGCCGACTCGCCGCGCATCTCGGCCACATGGGCGAGGATCCTGCCCTCCAGCTCCTGCAGCTGGGCCTGCATGTCCTCCCGCTGGAGGAGCCCGCTGCGGGTGCCCCCACCGCGGAGAAGGAACTGGCTGACCCAGGCGGGGAACCGAGACTCCACCTAGCGACAGAAGCAAGGTCTCTGAGGCTCAACAGGGACAGTGGCCCAGGCCAGGGTGGTGCCAGGCTGGAGGCGAGGGGGCGGGGAAAAGGGCACAAGCCTGGCAGGAAAGGGCCTGCACAGCGCGCTAGCCCACATGAAGGGAAGAGTTCCAAACAACCCTCCGTGTTATCGATGCACCCAGGAAGAACTGTCCTCAAAAACCAACATCTGGGCCAAGTCCAGAGCGGGGGCTTGTGGGACCAGCAGGCCACTGGGACAAAAGGTTCTTTGCCGTACAGACTCCTAGGACAGACACCCTCCGAGGACAGGGTGTCCGCAGGGGACTCAGATGGTTCCAACTTACGTCATCCCTCACGGCCTGCAGCTGCTGGGGCAGGAGGCCCACTTGGTCTGCCACCGAGTTCTGCTTCAGGCTCAGGGCCGCCAGCTCCTGCCGCAAGCCTGCCAGCTGGCTCTCCAGTCGCTCCAGCTCCTTCATGGAGTTCTCTCGGAAGGACTCTTGGGTCATCCTACTCCCAAGGACAGGAGAGAAGAGTGAGCCTTGGCTCTCTGCTCAGGTGGAAGGCCGCGCTGAGGAACCGGAGAGGATCCCCTTGCTGGCTGCGGGCAGAGGGGAGTGCCCAGCACCTGCATGGGGATGCAAGGCCTCCACCTCGGGCCCTGGCTGTAGAACACAGCCCCAGGGCCTTTGAATCGGCTTGCCGATCCCAAGTAGTGAATTCTTAGCCTGTTCCCTTCCTGATCAGAGCCAGAATTCACTCTGCCTCAGCCTCTCCCCAATCCTCCACACGGGTGGGTATCTGGGGCACGGAAGACAGCCTGCCTGAGTGTGTACCCACAGCATATCTATGAGTGGACCCACAAGTCCCAATTCTCTTTCAGCGCCCACCCCCAACCTCTCTCGCACCTCAGATGTTCCTGAGCTAGTTTTCAGCCATCCCTTCTCTGCTCAGAACACACTCAGAACTCTCTGGGGCTCTGTGCCCCAGGCCTGCCAGGCTGTGGGGCGGAGGGGCCGGGGGAAGAGCGGACCTGGGCCAGATGGCAGCACCCATTACCTGTGCCACTCGGACTTCAGCTCCTGGAGTCGAGCCTCAGACTCCTGTAAGCAGGAAGAAGGCAGAAATACAGCATGCGCCGGGCTCAGAGCAGTCGGTCTCCCAGAGCAGGATCTATTCCCTTTGGGGCCCGTGTTCACGCAGGGCCCCGCCCCAGGCCCTCCGGACTGCTCCCGAAAACATTAACCTCCTCCTGGTCTGGGCCCCCGGGCAAGGCTCCCCCGGCTGCACGCTTAGACACACAAGTGTTCCCTCATTCATCAAGCGGCTTGCACGCAGCACGACAGGCCTCTGGAAAGCAGCCCTTCCTCAAACACACCCCTGGGCATCCCTGCGGCGCGTTCCGGGGGCTCTGGGTTCGTTCAGCTTTGGCAGAAGTCGGGAGACGACAACCCCACCGCAGCTGGTGTCTAGCACCCTCGGGAGATCCGAGCTGCCTCAGCCCCGGGGCAGACGTTGAACCGGATCAGGCCCTCCTGGAGGCCAGCCCACCAACCTGGGAGGCCTGGACGATTTTCTTGAAGAGATCTTCGGAGTCTTGTTGATGCTCTGCTCTCAGGGTGACCAGCTCTTCCTGTCGGACACGGTGACAGCGTCTCAGGATTTTACTGAGTTACGTGTGGAGGGAACTTTGAACCAGCAAGTGGCAGAACTGGAGTCCGAACCCGGCTCCTCTGACTGCAAGCGTCAGCCCCTGGCCTTTATGCTACGAGTGCTTCTCAAACAGGCAGGAGCCCCTGGATCTCTGCCGCACCCCTACTGTGCCAGGCACCCTGGGGTCCCACCGGCGGGGGTGGGAGTGCCCAGGGAAACCCAGGAGTCTCCCATTTTAGAGGAGGGAACAGTGACTGCCAAGTGACACACTGCTGTCCCTCACGTCAGGGTGTGCAGGGCCCCCCCACCCCGTGGGGTCACCCCGATGCCACTCTGCTCACGCTCAGACCTGGATCCGAGCAGCCGTGTCTCTGCGGAAGTCCTCCTTCAGGGCAGCCTCGCGGCGGCTCACGAGCCCTTCCAGAAGCGCCAGGGTGTCCTCGTGGCTCAGGCCTATGTGGCCTCCGCCACCAGCGGCCCCTTGCCGCAGCTCCAGCCGCTCCAGGCGCATGGCCTCCTTCTGCCAGGTGGAGGAAAACTCGGCAGCGAGGGCTTCGAGGCGCCGCTCCAGGGAGTGCACGCGGGACAAGATGCGCTGCTCGGCCTGGCGGGGAGGGGAGGGGAGGGGAAGCCACCGAGGTGAGGGACCAGGGACGCCGTGCTTCCTGAAGAGACCGGGAAGAGAATCCCCGGGACACCCAGATGTGAACACATACCAGCAAGTAGGTGGGTACATGGGCAGGGCAATGGGCACAGCGGGTATGGGGACACGAGGTGATAGACGGCAGCGCGGGATGCCAGGGAGGGGTGCGTGAGCCAGGGGAGGGGGGACTGGCGCCCTCTCCACAGAGGGTCCCATTGGAGGAGCACGGCCAAGAAGAGGACCAGAGGGAGCGACAGGTAGCCAGGTGGCCTGCAGGGCTGAGCCTGCCCCCCTTCCCTCGCCTACATGTGAGGACCCAGGAGAGAGAGGGGCTGACTTCATTCAAGAGAGCTACGGCTGAAAGTCAAAATAATTCGAAGAGGCTTTCTTCTCTTTAAGAGGATGGCCCACAGAGTAGATTAGAGTAAGTCCTCTGGACTTGGCGGTCGCCTCTGATAGCAGGCCATAAATTTCGAAAACCTCGTTGGCTTAAACACAAAAATATTTGCCAAGAGAAATGATAATCTGTCAGCTGTCAGTTAAAGACCAGGGCCTCCCCCTGAGTGCAGAAGTTGCTTCTGATTTTTGGATGTCTTAAAATAGGCAGCCCATTGGCAAGACTCAAAGAGCTAAGAGTAGAAAGTCATTCTCCTCCCCCTGGGCCCCTGTCCACCTGGGGGGCCCTCAACCACCACCTGCTCCCAAACCGGGCAAGTACTTTTATTAGTGTCTTAAGCAAATGTAAGCGAGTACCAAGGCACCCTCGTTCATTACCTTTCCCTTTCACAGACACGTCGTCCTGAAACTGGACTGTATTTTTAACATCTTTACTAAGGATTCAAACAGGGAAAGTTACAATGCCAAAGCAGGTCATTATTTTATGAAGTGACAGCATGGTGGCCAAGGAAAGTAATATTCACCAAAATAAATGGTTAACAATGTGTTCCCCAGGGGCGCCTGGGTGACTCAGTTAAGCGTCCCACTTCGGCTCAGGTCATGAACTCATAGTCTGTGGGTTCGAGCCCCACATTGGGCTCTGTGCTGACACTCAGAACCTGGAGCCTGCTTTGGATTCTGTGTCTCCCTCTCTCTGTCTCTCTCCTGCTCACGCTCTGTCTCTCTCTCAAAAATAAACATTAAAAAAAATTTTTAGGGGTGTCTGGGTGACTCAGTCAGTTAAGCCTCTGGCTTCAGCTCAGGTCGTGATCTCACAGTTTGTGGGTTTGAGCCCCACGTCAGGCTCTGTGCTGGAACCTACTTCAGATTCTGTCTCCCTCTATCTCTGACCCTCCCCTGCTCATGCTGTCTCTGTCTCTCAAAAATAAATAAAATAAAAAATAAAATTTTAAAAATGTGTTCCCCAATTAAATTCAGCAAGATACGAACAAAATCCGGATATAATCAGGGGGAAAAAAAAGAATTAAAAATGTTTCCCTGTCAACCTCAAGACACGCACGCACACATTCTGGTCATCTGTGCCCTGTCACCCCCCATGCCACACTGCACGCTCCTGGAGGACACAGTGCGGGCAGCCCCTGGTGGAACGCAGACACGGCCCTGTCCCACCATCCTCTCCGTCTGCCCCCTCCGCAGTGTGGCCTCACACGTGCTCCTATCAAGACGTGGCATCGATTCCCCCCTCCTTTTTTATGTTTTTATTTATTTTTGAGAGACAGAGCAGGACTAGGGGAGGGGCAGAGAGAGAGGGAGACACAGAATCGGAAGCAGGCTCCAGGCTCCGAGCTGTCAGCACAGAGTCCAAGACGGGGCTCGAACCCACAAACCGTGACATCATGACCTGAGCCAAAGTCAGACACTTAAACGACTGAGCCCCCCGGGCGTCCCTAGTCCCCCTGTCCTTGAGTCTAACTGGCTCTGAGGTTTACTCTGGCCTGGAATGGGGAGGAAGGGACAGCGTGCTGGTTCTGGATCAAGGCCCGGCTTTGCTCTCGTGGAACGTGCTTGTCTGCTAAGAGAACGAGCTGGGCTCACTCCCGGCCGAGCAAAGCACGTACGGCACCCAGCCTGCCGCCTGCGGACCCAGCAGCCGGGCCCTGCTTAGACCAGGAGAGCCCCCCAGAGGACCCACAGGCTCGTGAGCTAATTGAATGCTTGCAGCTTTGAGGCACTGGTTTTAGGGATGATCTGTTTGTGGTAACAGGTAACTGACCAATGCGTCATCTTATTCGGGGAAGACGTTAAGGAAATATATGAACCTATTGAAAAGGAACAAAGACAAAACGACTTGTCTGATTCCTTTTCCTTCGGTTTTTTGTCGTCGTTTTTGGTTTTGGGGTGTGTGTGTGTGTGTGTGTGTGTGTCCTTAAGATGGGGACAGTTGAAGTCCTTTTTAAGCATAAACTGCTCCCCCAATACGTGTCCCCCCAAACAGCAGAGAAAGGGGACAAGGCAGTCCACCGGCTAGGACACAGCCCACCTAAGGGGTGAGGGCAGAGAAATCAACTGCAAATAGAGGCAAAGCGAGGGCCGGTGACTCTACGGTACTCACCTGGAAGTGGGGCGAGTCTCTGGACTCCCACACCTCGTTCTGCCTGCTGCCGCCCTTCGCCGCCCACCAGGAGACCATCGCAGGGTGGAGCGTGTGCAGCCCGTAGGGGTAGAAATACCAGGCACCTGCACGCAGAGGAAAGGGGGTGATCCAGGCCTGTGGCCGGAAGCCGGAAGGCACACGCCGCTGATCAACACGGGTTAGACGTGGCCTGTCTCCTGCTGCGCACTGGGCTTCTGCCGGAGGGCAGCACGAGGGACGGGGATGCCCATCATTCTCTGAGGCAGCAGCTCCCACGTGACTGTCCCAGAGTACGTGCTTCCTTCCATCCCTCAGGGATCCCTTGTCTGTCTGTAAAGGACAAAATTCAGAGAACGTGGCTCTGATAAAGCTAAGGATGACCCAGGGTTAGAACCCGAGGACCTGATGGTGGCTCTCGGCCCAGACTGTCCATCACGATCACCCAGGAAGCTTTTGGAGCAATTGGGTGGCTCAGTTGGTTGAGCATCTGACTTCGGCTCAGGTATGATCTCGTGGTTTGTAGGTTCAAGCCCCGTGTCGGGCACTATGCTGCCAGCTCAGAGCCTGGAGCCTGCTTTGGATTCTGTATCTCCCTCTCTCTCTCTGCCCTCCCCCTCTCATGCTCTATCTAGGTCTCTCCCTCTCTCTCTCTCTCAAAAATAAGTAAAGCATTAAAAAGAAAAAAAAAAAGATCACCCAGGAAGTTTTTAAAATATCCACTATGTGGCCCCACTCTCTAGAAATTGAATTCACTGCTCTGGGGTATCCTTCTATAGGTGAGGCTTTTTAATTAATTTTTTAAATATCCATTTAAAAAAATTTTTTTAACGTTTATTTTTGAGAGAGACGAGATGGGGAGGGGCAGAGAGAGAGAGAGAGGGAGACACACAGAATCTGAAGCAGCCTCCAGGCTCCCAGCTGTCAGCACAGAACCCGACAGGAGGCTTGAACCCATGAACCACGAAATCAGAACCTTAACCGACTGAGCCACCCTGGCACCCTAGTATCGATTTATTTTTGAGAAAGAGAGGAGAGACAGACCATGAGTAGGGAAGGGGCAGAGAGAGAGGGAGACAGAATCCGAAGCAGACTCTAGACTCCAGGCTGTCAGCACAGAGCCCAATGCGGGGCTTGAACTCTCGAACTGTGAGATCATGACCTGAGGCGAAGTCATACACTTAACTGACTGAGCCACCCAGGTGCCCCTATAGGTGAGTCTTAAAGGCTCCCCTGGTAGCTCTAGTGAGCTGCCGTGGTTAAGAATCCCTGAAACAAGACACCTGCTAAGAGAAGGTGCTTTCGACCCAAGACAACACAAGGCTATGGCCACAAAGACCCCTGCATCTTGCTTTAGGAGCTGTCAGTGTTTACCTATGGCCACAAAGACCCCTGCATCTTGCTTTAGGAGCTCAGTGTTTACTCCTGAGCTCGTGCCTGTGGGCGGGGGGGGGGGGGGGGGGGGGGGGGGGGGGGGGGGGGGGGGGGGGGGGGGATGAGGGCACCTGAAGAGCCGTGTCAGCCAGTGGGTCTACGTCCCGGTGAGCCCACACTTGACACTGGATCGCCAGCCATGAGCAGGTGCGACCGGAAATACACGCCTACCAGGCTTCCCATCAGGCCCTCTGGACCCTCCTCACTTACCGCACTCCCTGAGCAGGCCACGCCCCCCTTCAGGCCCACCCACCACATGCATCTCTTCATGACGCCCCCAGGACACCGGACCCCACCAACCCTTCGAGGCCACGGATGAAGCTCAAATTAGTGGAGTAACTCATGAACTATATGACTGTAAAGGATCATTATTATTTCAAGGGCGATGCCCAGTTTCCACGGGATGTGAAAAAGCTGTTCTCCTAACAAAAAAGGAAAAGGAAATCAACACTTGAAAATTGTTTCCACCTGCCTATTAAAAAAAAATACTAGTTGAGTAGATGCTAAACCTAGAACGCCAACTCTGGAAAGAGATAAAGCAGGGTCTTTATAAGTTAATTATAAATTGGTATGATAATTAACACTGAGCCTGGGGCCTATGGTGGCAACTCGCACGGGGTCCTGAGACTATGACACCGTCAGGTTACAAGCTGAACACAACGTATGGGAACAATGATGAGACTGTTCTAACAGTGAAAGTCCTAGGATAGAGCACGGAAGGAACCATGCCAAGCATCTTGTCAAGGAGCTATCATAACTCACGGTTCGTGAGTTCGAGCCCTATGTCAGGCTCTGTGCTGACAGCGCAGAGCCTGCTTGGGATTCTCGTTCCCCCGCTCTCCAACCCGTGCTTTCTATCTCAAACAAACTTAAATTTAAAAAAAAGTGTCTTATAAAAAGGCGGGCTTCTCTTTGCTACTTTGTTGTTTTGATCTGAAAGATAGCTAAAGATTACACTGGATGTCGTAACTGCATCCTGATTGGGAATGGAGGGAAAGCGACTACTGATGACGGTGTCCAGATCTCTGCCTTTTACCCCAGTCCTCCTGGTCCGGGGCATGTGCTGACTCAGACGGCCCCATGGGTGCTCTAGACATGCCAGCAGTCAAGTGCAGCTGCCCAAATGGAGCACAAGATCAGCGGATTGGGGCACAGCCCCTCTTGCCCACTGGACACCCTGGGAATGCCACACGGGTCCGGAGGAGCCAGAAGGGTCAGAGAGGAGCAGCCCAGAGGGCTTGGGAGCTGCCCAGGCTCAATCTGACCCCACGCACGCTGCCTCCTTCCCTTCCCTGTAGGCGATCACCATCCCTCTGGATTTGGAGTCTCCGCTCAGCACCAGCCCCCTCCCACGCCGCCCTGCCCCTCTGGCTCACCAGCTCCATCCATTCCGGCCTGGCGCGCTCGTCCTACCCCTCCCCTGCAAGGCCCGGCAAGCTTACCGTAGGTCAGGCCGGTCAGGAGCAGCAGCAGCAAGAGGAACCACAGGAATGTCTTCACGGAGGAGAAGCGCCTGGACCACAGGAGGGGACAGCAGGAGAAGAAGAGGTGTCAAGAGGACACCCAACCTCTCTGTCCCTGCAGGGAGTCTGCAGACGCTTTCCCCGAGCACCAAACTAGAGTTGGGAGGGGGATGCCCCAGAGTACCTCATCTTGCCAGGGCTGGGCCGGACACTTCTAGAGCTTTACCTGCAAGTCTTGGAATAATGGGGACAATGCTGACTCTGAATTTGATGGAGATGATTTAAAAAAAAAATAGGGTCTTTGAAAAACCTGGAATTTTCATACAGACAGGTCTGCTAAGCAAGTAATTCTAGAAAAAAATACAGAGCTCTTTAAACAATATTTTCTTTTAGAAAAAAATGGAATCTTCTTTTGGTGACACAGATCTACCCTTGCCCCTCTTGTCAGCAGAGCTGGCTGATCATCCAGCCAGGATTATGGTCAGAGGACCCTGACTTCCGGCCTCGGTCTTCTTTCCTGGCTCTGCTGGGTCAGGGACTCGGGAAATGCACCCACAGCATCACACAGCACCTGTCCCCGGATTCTGAACACATGGCTGAGGACACTGGGGTCTGGACTGCCACAGGCCCAGGAGGGAAGCTCAACTTTCTTGGAAACACCACTTGTCGGCCGGAACCTAAACCCTGAGCAGCTGGAGCAAGGCCGGGCTGTCAGACTCAGAAGTCGGGGCTCCTGGGTGGCTCAGTCGGTTAAGCGTCCGACTTCGGCTCAGGTCATGATCTCACCGTTTGTGAGTTCGAGCCCTGCGTTGGGCTCTGTACTCAACCTGGAGCCTCCTTCAGATTCTGTGTCTCCCCCTCTTTCTGCCCCTCCCCTGCTCATGCTCTGTCTCTGTCAATAATAAATAAAAATGTAAAAAAAAAAAAAGTGGCTGGCTGGGGGCTGGCATTTAGAGCAGGAAGAAGCCAAATAACAAACAGGAGCCTGTAATTTCAAAATTCTCCCTGGAAGGCCTGGAGAGCAACACCTGACCCGATCCTATTACCTGTCAGGCAGAGAGGGGCTCTGGAGAATCTACTCCACACTCCCACTAAGAACTACACGTAAAACTACGCATAAACCAGAGAAATGACATATCTGGGTTTAGAAGCCCTATCGGCCCCTTCGGTCCCAGGGCCTTCGGATTCGTGGTCAAGGTGGGAGCCTCGCTCACCTGGTTAAAACGAAGACGTCGAGGAGGGAGGCAGCTGTCGTCAGGCGATACCAGGTGGTGCCAACCCACCAGTAGAGGAGTCCAAAGAGCCGGCCTAGGAGAGGGGCCGTCAAGGTCCGAGCGTCACCCCGAGCCAGCAGCCGGCAGGGCGTGGTTTCAGGGCATTACCGCCTCCACCCGCAGCCCTCCCGTCGCCCCCCACCCCCAGTGCTGACCTGCCAGCGCCCCGCTGTCCTCCAATCCCACTTGCCTACCCTGCCAACAGTCTCCACCCCGCACAGCTGCTCCTGCCCTTCCGTGTGGGAGTGTGAGCGGGTTACCATGGCTCCTGCTTTCCAGTGGCTTGTTCTAGAACGAGCTCTCCCTGCTCGTCCTGGGGGCCCTCTCAGTGGGATCCCCAACCACAGGGAGAAGGGGAAGAAGGGCCGGTTGCAGGGAATGGAAATAACCGTGCACAGGCTCGCTGGCACCTACCTGGAGAGGTGACCACCATCCAGAAAAGAGAGGCCGCCCAGGAGGCTGCGTTCCTTAACCGTGAACCCGAACTACGATGGTCAGTCTCCAAGTAGCCTACAGGGACAGAGAGGCCACAGCTCAGTCTGTCCTTGCTTTTATTTTATTTATTTATTTATTTATTTTTGAGAGACAGCGCGAGCAGGGGAGGGTCAGAGAGAGAGCGAGACACAGAATCCAAAACAGGCTCCAGGCTCTGAACTAGCTGTCAGCACAGAGCCCAACGCGGGGCTTGAACCCATGAATGGTGAGATCATGACCTGAGCCGAAGCCGGACGCTTAACCAACTGAGCCACCCAGGCGCCCCAGTCTGTCCTCACTTGTAAGAGCCCAGGGATATGGAGACTGCCTATCATGTGTCTTCTCCTTTAGACTGTGAGCTGAGACCACATACCATTCTCCTTCGCACCCCCAGAGCTGCACACAGGCCTGGCACCTAGCGGGTCCGTAAAGGTCTGTCAGTGGAACGAAACGGTAGGTTTCTGACACTTTATTTCCCTTGAGCTTACGGTCTGCATGCCTCTCCTCACCAGCAATCCTTCGAACCATCGTTCGGATGGGATCAGGCACCTCCTCTGTGTGAAGCCCCCCAGTAAGTATTTGCCAGAAATAAGTCAGACACGGCGGAGTGGACCAGAGGCTGCCCGGACTGATGGGGACAGGGCAGTCACAGCACATCAAGGGCCGCCCCAGGCCTGGGTTCAGGGTACCATGGTGGCACGGAGGCGATGGCCTGTGGAGGGCCTGCACGGCACTGCACTCTCAGGCTGTCAGGGGCCACTTTCCCCGGGCTTCCCGTCACCTCCCCCGGCGGTCCCAGAACCTGCTGGCGCATCTCCCAGAGGCGGCACCCACCTGCATAGTCGTCCTCCGACGAGTAACCGGAGGAAGAGCCCAGGAAGTCCTCGGCGCCCTTGTTCTCGGACAGCCCATTGAGCTTGCTGCTCTCAGTGCCGCCTGTGCCTCTCCTCCTCCTCACCCGCAGATCCTCACCTGAGGAGGGAAGAAGCGGGGTGTTCCTGGGGCAGGGGGCTATCCCGGAAGGCCTCATGTGGCCACCTTGAGGAGCATTTCTGATGGGCAGATGGAGCTGCCCTGAGCTTCCCTCTGGGCCCCCCCGGCTCCCCAGGGGACCTGGGGCGCCTCCCAGCCTACCTCGTTGTCTGATCTGAAGCGACCCATGGGTTCAGACTGGGGGGGAGGGACTTCCTCTGGCCTAGCGGCGGTTAAGAAACCACTTGGGGGCAGGTTTTTGGGCCTTAAATTTCCAGAGGAAGCAAAGGCCCAGGAGGGGGGGTTTCAGACACTCACCCCAGTAGGGATCACTATGCAGCTGGTCATCCAGGATGGAGCTCCTGGCGAGGGAGGCGGCCCGGGGGCTGCCAAAGTAGGACTCCCGGACCACCGACTCGCTGTAGTAGGATGTGTGCGCGTCGGAGGGGCCCAGCTGTGGCGCTGGGGAGAGGCGCTTCATGCTGCTGGATTTCTTCTTCAAGGTCCTGGGAGGAGGGGACCAGGCAGGTGAGCTCAGCCAGGTACAGGACGGCAGCCACTCTGCCCCGCCTCCAGCCCCGCCTCTAGCGAGTTGGGAGGGGGGGGGGGGCAGCCCTGTTGCTTAGCAACTAACAGCTTCCCAGCTCAGACTGCGCTAACCACAGGGGCTTGCTCTGCCCCCATTATCTCCAGATCTCACCAGCAGTAAGTGATGAAATCAGGATTCAAATCCGGGTCTCTAACTTCAAAGCCAAAGTTAGTGGTGGCGGTTGTTGTTTTTCCTTCTCATGCTTCTAATGGAGTAGCAATTTCTACCACTCACTGAAATCCAGACCAACCCGACCTGGCCTCCCTCACGAGCCCGGTTATCTGGGCCTCCTATCTGTAAATGGGGCAGGATGAGAGGCAGGCGCCTGCTTTAGCTCGTTTGCCATGCTCCTGGGGCTTGGCCGCTCCCCGGCTGCTCTGCTCTTTCCACTGAAGCCCTGCCGACCCCACGCCTGGGTCTGGGGACCTTGGTCAGACGGGCACATCCATCCAGAGCAGAAAGGGCTCCTGTGGACCCAGGCAGCACTTTTGGGGTTTCTCGCCTAGCTTATTCTTGAAGCTGCCTCTCCCCACTTCCTGTTCTCCTACCGAGAGGGCAGCAGCCTGGCTTACAATAGGGGGAGAAGAAAAAGCAGCGCTGGGTCCTGGCATCCTCAAAAGGTGCGAATGTTCCCCCTCAGCGGATATGGGCACCCAATCTCTGCCCAGTAAGGTGGCAACAGGACAAGGCTGTGCAGCGACCTGCCTGAGCCCTCGGCTGGCAGGTCAGTGCGATTCGTAGGAGGCCGGGAGCGGGAGGGGGGCGGGGACGGTAACCCCTTACCTGAGAGGGCTGTCTTTGAATAGGGTGCTCTGGCTCCCCATCACTGAACTCCCTCCACTGCTGCTGCCGCCGTCATCGTCACCCTGGGAGTAGCGCGTGAGGCGCTGGCTTCGGCGGGACATGACGAGGTAGGATGGGGACTCTCCCCCTGAAGAGAGTCTTGGGAAAGAAAGAAGGACAAGTGAGACCTGGGGTTGGGGGGGCGGGTTTCAGCTCCTCCCCAGGGACCTCCTCCCAGCGAACAGCCTGCCCCCTGTGCTTTCAACACAGACAGCCCGGGAGGGAGGATGTGGGGACATTTTTGCAGCACTCTGGGCAACACCCACCCTGCTGCTGCCACCCAGCCCCACCTCGGGCTCACTTAGTGTCTGTCAGGTGGCCTCTCTCATGGTGCTTTCCACCAGCTTTTCTGGCTTTCGGTTTGACACTGAGCTGCCTGGGAAGCAGAACCGGACCTTCTGCAACCTTTAGCAAGTAGCAGAACACGTGGAACATGAGAGGCACGCAGTAGGCGCTAACTGAATGCCTTCGATCACTGCTGTCTCCACAGACTCTCTAGCCCAGCCATCCCACCATGCTGCCCGCGCCCTGGAGCTGTGCGCCCGCACGTTCCAGCTGTTTCTCTTGGAGGGGACACCCTTTCTTTTCCCTGTGCTATTACACATTGATTCAGGGTCCCAATCCAACTTGGACCAGAGAAAAACCTTCCTGGGGTAAGCCCCACCTACATTCTGAAGGTGTTTGCATGTGTCCCTTAGTGATCACTGTCGTGCAACATCAGGGCATCCTACACGATGATCGCGATGACCAATACGTGGTTAAATGCCTCCTCGGTACCTGGCTCCTTAAGCACTTGGTTTTGATTCTTATCAGCGTGGGAGGTGCCATAACTGCCACTGTACAAGGGAGGAACCTGGGACCCTGAGACGATCCGGGACCCTGCCCACAGTCCCCGTAGCCTGTACATGACAGAGGCAGGGCTTGAGCTCAGATCTGACAGGTGGCGCGGCCTGGGTCTTTCCGGTCTACCATACAGTTTCAAGTTGCTTTAGGAATGTGTGTCTCCAACCAGAGTCTTTGACGGCCTCCAATATGCTCAGAACAGGCCGTAGACAGAGTTGTCCCACAACAAATATTTGTTAACAAACTAACAAAACAGGGAGGTGGGGAAGCCGTGTGGGATCACAGTCCCTGCGGGAGGGAACAAGTCACCACGTGGGGTGGGAAGTCAAGGCTCTGGAAAGATACCGACGACTCAGAGGAGGCCAAGGTGAAGAGTTGTGGCAAAAGGCAGCGCTGGACGCCCAGAGGAGGATTAATCAGCCTGTCAGGTATAGAAACCCACATTCAAAATCTCAGATGTCCATTGTGAGGAGTCTCAGTGTGGTGCCTTGGCCTGCTCATGTTATCAAGTATTTGCTACGCTTAGGCCCCAGAGTCCCTAGTACTTGTGACTTATCACTTCTGATATTCCTGGCTGATACTTAAATTATTAGTTCCCTAGGTCGTGCGGTGGTTATAGACGCTGATGTTTCCCAGCTCAAGACTATGGAAACCGGAAGGTCTGGTTAGTCCAGCTGGAGAATTCTAGAAAGTCCTCTTTGGAAAAACAAGCAGCCTCATGTCTTGGTCTTCCTGGCGTCTTCCCAGGTAGGATGCCCACTTGGCATCCCTCCCTGGTTTTTAGCCAATCTTAGTAAAGGGACCGATTGGTAGTAGCCAAAGCAGGAAGTTGGCCCGGGTCCTTGTCTATATTCCTCTCCTTATAAGGTAATGCCACCCCCACCTAAAGCTCCTCCTCTTAACCCCTGCCTGCCCAAGTGGATGAAGCCTTCACCCTGGAGCAGAAACAAAGCAATGTTTCTGCCAACTCAAGCTGCTGTTGGCAAGAATATAAATATTCAGACGGAGGTGGTGGGAGGCGGGGGGGGATGGGGAGGTCCAGGCTGAGGGCTGTCAGCAGTCAGCACCCTTCTCCACCCTCCCAAAGAGGCTTCTTAGTCTTTCCTGTAGTCCCGATACCAAAAAATAGTTTGCAACTGAGTCTGGATTTCAGTAAACGAAGAAAGGTCAAGGCCTGAATCTTCCAAACCAAAACAAGAGATGAACCTCGAGGAGCTCAGATCTTTTGCATATCAGAATAGACCCCACCCTCACCAACACACACACACACACACACACACACACACACACACACTCTCCCTCTCTCTCTCTCTCTCTCTCTCTCACTCAGTTAAGAAACCTTCACACAAAACATCCCTCCCCATTTCTGTGCTGAACCACATCCCTTTTCTCAATTCTACCTTTCCCCACACCCACCCACTGCGTAAACTTATACGGGCGTGTCCACCCAGTCTCCAGACTTAGATCTTGGGCGTCTTTCACGGGACGTGTTCACACTACTTTCCCTCGTGGGACGTGTAAAACGCCCCAGGTGCTAACTCCCTTCTCCGTAGGGGCTGAACCTGCAGAGATAGGATTTTTTTTTTAAACTAACCACGCGCCTTCCCTGCACTAAGTCACACTCCCGCCTCCTATTTGTTTGGTTTCTTTTTTTAAGAACTGAACAAAATGGGTCCTCCTCCTATTCCCAGAGTCTGACAGGCAGGGGGCAGAGAACTGCCTGTCCCTGGAAACTGCCTGCCTGGCACGAAAACATAGGCACTGCCCTAGGCCGGTTTGAGGTAGCCCGGTTCTTGCTCCCCTCCTCTCGGGGAGGTTCTGCCCCGGGGAAGTCCCGCCTGGGGACATCCACCCTCCGGGCTGACCAGTGGGCAACCGGCCCGAGGGACGGGCCGCGGAGATGAGTCAGGGCGGCTGGCCCCGGCACCGCGCTGGCCCTTCCCGACCGGCCCAGGGGCGTGCGCCGGGCGGGGCTGGAGTCTGGCCCGGCTTGGCCGGGAGAGGAAGAACCAGGCCTGGGCAGCTCGGCCCTGGCTGCAGCGGCCCGACGATGACCCCGGAGTCCGGCGGGGGCCACCGAGGACGCGGGAGAGGCTGGCCCGCCACCGTTGCCCCGCACGTCCGCCCGCCAGAGGCCTACCGCCGGCTGTTACCTGCTGCCGCGGCTGCTCCGTGCGGGGCCG
>NC_043709.1:8974207-9005579 GCF_006229205.1 Suricata suricatta | reverse complement strand
CCGAGGCCCGCTGAGCCGCCTGGGCGCGCCCCCTTCCCGCGTCGGAATCTTGCGAGCGGCGCTCAGCGCGGGGACCCGGGAGGCGGCGGCGCGGGACGAGGCCAGCGGGCCGGAGGGCGCAGCAGACAATGAGACCCGCGCAGAACCGCGCTGCGCGAGTGGGGCCGGCCGGCGCGCGCGTGGCCGACTGTGTATGTGTGCGTCTGCCAATCAACCCTGACAGACCGCCGCCCATTGGCCAGGCCCCGCCCGCGTCACCGCCCACTGCCGCCGCCCATTGGGCGGTTTGAACACAAAGGCCCCGGTTCGCTCCGCCCGCCGCGTGGACCCCGGGGGCCCGGCGAGCCTTGCGGGGAGTCCGCGCGTGGGAGGCGCGGGGGCGGTGCTGCCCCCCCCCCCCAACGGAGGACGCAGCTGGAGCCCGCAAGTTGGGGCTCGGCCGGGCCTGACTGCGCACTTGACTCCGGGTCTGGTGGCTCAAAACACCTGATCCCGCTTCCAGCACTGCCTCGTGCGCTTCACCCCACCCGTGGCCTTCGGCCGTGGCGCCCTCGCTCCCCGCAAGCTGACACCGCAAGCGGGATTCCAGGGCCTTAAAGGCACCGGGTGACTGGGGAGACACAGCCTCTCTGAGGACGGCCCCTGACTGAGTGGGGGCAAGAAGAGTCTAAGATCCTTGGCCTAAGGCCCACTTGGAAGGGTAGCGAAGTAGTTAGCGGACTAACAAACAATTGTTGAAGGCTTGCTAAACACTTGGCGCCTGGCCTGCGTAATTGTCCTTTTGGCCAGGCATTTCTACACCCATTTTACAGATCAGGAAACAGGTTCATAGAGGTTTTAAGTGATTTGCTTAAAGGCACAGCTAGAAAGAGGCGAAATTGAGATTAGGAGATTCCTCTCACATCCAAGTCTTCTTTTTCCACTTAAGGGTTGATTTTGAGGATTCCAGACAGGGCAAGGAGGCTCCGGCACTTTCCCCCAGAGCCCCCACGTTTCACTGCAGAAGTTTTTTCTCCTCTTTAAGGAGGGAGTTTGCTACATTTGGTACTGAAAAGGCAGGGCTGGTTACCTCTTTCTCTATCTCACTCAAATGTGTGTGATTGATAGATAATGAATGAGTAAAAATGCCCGCCACTGGCCAACTTTACAGAAGCAGCAAGTCGTTTCCTGTGCAAGTGCTTCTAAGGGTAACAGTGTCATTATTTCACGTTTAAAGCACCAAGAGGAAGAGACAAGAAATTACAAAATCACTGAGACAGGACAGGAAGGCGCTGCGGGGAGAGGCTTGAGGAAGAGGGAAGCCTTTGTGCTAAGTTGACTCCAAACAAAACAAAACGACCCTTCTTCCGGGGCCGCTACTGCCCCACCCGGAAAACAAGGGGCCTCACCTGCATGTATAGCGTCTTGAAGACCAGGATTAGATGACCAGCTGCCTGACTCTCCGGGACCCCGAGTGGGGCCTGAGGATCTGCTGGCCGTGGGAGGAATAAAATGAGAATGCAAATCAGACGTAGGGCCAGCATCCAGGGGTCTCCCTCGACATCTCACCAGGGCGCTTGCCCCCCCAGGCCTGTCCCGGTCCATTCCCGGGGAGGGTCTATATCTCACCCCCTCCACTGTAGACCCGGTTTCGCTCTCCCAGGATCCTGGCAGAAGGACCCTTTCCCAGAGTGTGCCCTCTGCTGGTCTCAGGCAGGGGCCATGCCCACAGGCTGTGAAGAATGGCCCCAAGGATGTTAGGTCCCAATCCCTGGAAACCGTGAATGTTACTGCAGATGCCGTTAAATGAAGGATTTTGAGATAGGGAGATTATCTTGCATTATTAAGGTGGCCCTAATGGAATCACAAGTGTTCTTTGAGAGAGAGGCAGAGGAGAGGGCAGAGGTTGGAGTGGTGTGGCCATAAGACGAGAAATACTGGCAGATGTCAGAAGCTGGAAGAGGCACGGAACGGACTCTCCACTAGAGCTCCCAGAGGGAGCATGGCCCTGCCCACACCTTGATTTCGGTCCAGTGATTTTGATTTTGGACTCCTAGTCTTCTGAATTGGGAGAAAATACATTTCTGTTGCAGGTAAGTCACCAAAGTTGTGCCGACTTGTTACGGCGGCCACAGGGAAGGAATAAGGCCCCGGGGGAATCCTCGCCTTTGCTGATGAGGTCTCCCGTGTTTGTGCCTCGCCCCTCCGTCGCCCTGGCGGCCGTCAGCGATGCCTCCTGTCAGACTTGTGAGATCACACGCAGACCCGTCTCTCTGCCCCTCGCCTGTCTGCCGTCCGCTCACTCAGCAACTCTGCCCTTCCGGGCTCTTCCCTGTGTGGCTGCCATTCAGTCAGCCGGTCTCCCCCCAGCTCACCTCTGCCCTGTTCCTGCTACTCCTCTCTCTCATCATCATCTCAGGCACAGTGGCGGTCGGGGGGCGGACGGCTTCGCCCACTGGAACGAGGTCTCCATGGTGACAGAGCAGACACTGCAGTGGGGCCACATGATGGCGTTCCTTGTCACTAGGCACTTTTGCCTAGTGTATTTTATACACATATATATAATATATGTAAGTTTATTTATTTGTTTTGAGAGAGACAGAGACAGTATGAGTACGGGAGGGGCAGAGAGAGGGAGAGAGAAAGAATCCCGAGCAGGCTGCATGCTGTCAGCACAGAGCCGGACACGGGGCTCAAACTCACAAAACCATGAGATCATGCCATGAGCCGAAACCAAGAATCAGACACTTAACCGACTGAGCCACCTAGATGCCCCCATTAAGAAACATATAATTAAAATTCTATGTTATGATCACATTGGCTGAAAGATGACTGCAATGTGGGTTTGATTCATGAGTAAATATTTATGACTATTATATGTAATTTTCCTTCTGGTGTTAAAAGGAGGAAATGAAACCATTTCCGTGGGCCCTGGGTGTCATGCCTGTTCGGCCGTGCTCTGGGGATACGGAGAAACAGCTCAGCCGGGGGTGCTTGAACGTGCTCCTGCCACAGCCCCCCCTCCCCCTCCTGCCCAAGGGCCCACTGGGGCGCTCCTGGGTCCCAGGACACTCTTCCGCTCTCACCAGACCAGCCGGAGGAAGTGAGGCATCAGGAAAAGACTGATAAAAAGCAAGGAGGGAGCCAGATTCGCAGCCCTGGCTCCAGGCCAGGTGGCCCACTTGCCTGATCTGTGACCCTGGGGCGGCCACTTGGCCTCTCAGAGCCATTATCCTCACTCATAAAATGTGAATCACAGTCACCGTCCTGCGTGCGACCTTGGACAAGTCAGCACGGCCCCCTCGCCTCTGCTTCCTTGTGTGTGAGGTCAGGTGACGAGAGGAGCCGCTCAAACACCAAGGGCTTTTGCCAACGGAGATCTTCGGGAAGACGCCAGCGGAGGTCAGGCCGCTGGTCTGGCGTGGGCTCATAGTCAAGTCAGGGAGCTTCTCTGCGCTTCCAGAGACCCAGGCTCTCACGCAGAGGTGGAATGGCCTGTGTTCCCCTCTGCCTGCCCCATGTCCCCAGCCTCGTGTGCCAGCGACGGGTCCCCCACAGTCAGCGCTCAGTAGGGCACACAAGCGACAGTAAAGCCTCCAGCCACCTCACTGCTGCCAAGGCCACCTCCACTTCTTCCTCTCTGCTGTCAGCACAGGTCAGCAGCCAGGGCGTCCTCGTCTGTCCCTTAATCATCACAAGCAGAGCACCCTCGCCGGGGGTGGGGTGGGGAGGGCTTTAATGTCAGGCTCCCTGGCAGCAAGGACGCGTTTGGCAGCTTTGGGGGTGGGGGAGGGCCTCCGAGGATCTGTTTCTTTATCTCCTCGGGGTCTGATGTGGGCTCCCTGTTCCACCCTCTGCCACAACTGGCGACAGGACTCCATATTTATAGGGCCTTTCATCCCAAGAGCTCAAAGAGCTCTGTCACCGGACGGCAAACGCAGTTAAGTCTGTTTTATGGAAGGGGAGGCCGGTCCGCGGCAGGAAAGGCGCTGGGGCTAGGTTACTAAGCGGCCAGCCGGGCGCCAGGGACCTGGCAGCGATGGACACTCCCAGCCAGGCTCTTACGGGTGACTGTGCCTTAGTCCGTCTCTGTCCCCCAATGCCTGTCACAGAGCCAGCCTCCTAATAACTGCTCAATAAACATACATCACTTATCCGCCTGACTGAAGCTGCCCAGCCTTCAAACACCCACCACCCTAGCGTGGCCGCCACAGACCCCTGGCGGCGTGCACTCCCCAGAGCTGAGCCCGCCTCGGCTGCACCCAGGGCCCCTCCCGCTCCCACACCTTGGCCCAGGCGGTGCACTGGCCTAGAATGCCCTTTCCCCATTTCTCCGCCTGATGGAACTCGACTAAGCTTTCAAGGATGGGCTCCAATGTCACTCCTCCCACGGAGGCTGGCTTCCTAGCCTCCAAGGTCCCGAGGTGGAAGGAATGGCTCCTGTACCATCATCCCACCACCCTCATCCCCTCTCTCCGGGCACTTCTCACACCGTGTTCTGGAATGGGAACAACAGTCACCCACCGCTCCCAGGGGTATCGTGAGCACTGGGCAGGCTAGTGCCGGACACTGAGCGTAAGCTTCGACTGTCACTCGTTGCCCCCTGCACGGTGTCTGGCCGCCTCGAGGAATGGCTTGCCTGCCTGTGAGGCCAGAAGGAAAGTCAGGGGCAGCGCTGGGGTGCTGGCCCCCACGTCATTACCAGGTCATGGGCTCATGTAGAAGAACTTGCTTGATATATCCGTGAGGTTGTCTGTCCTGGAAACGACTCTCAGCCCCTTGACATCCTGCTCTCCCTCCTGTAGGGACATTGCTGGGCCAGTTTGACATTCAGACACAGCTGGTGAACAACTTGGGCCAGTGATTCAGTCCTTCTCAGCCTCGATGGCTTCATCTGTAAAATGGGGATGGCGTTGATGTGTCTGCTTCATGGAAGCTTAGCCCAGTGCCTGGCACAGAGTAAGTGCTTGATCAAGGTCAATTACTTTACTTTTTATTTTGTACGCTTTTATTTATTATTGAGAGACAGAGAGAGATGGAGCATGAGCAGGGGAGGGGCAGAGAGAGGGTGAGACACAGAATCCAAAGGAGGCTCCAGGCTTTGAGCTGTCAGCACAGAGCCTGATGCGGGGCTCAAATTCACAGACCGCAAGATCATGACCTGAGCCGAAGTCGGCCACTCAAATGACTGAGGCACCCAGGTGCTCCTCAACTACGTTTTAATTTACAAAGCATTCATTTACCCAGTGCCTACTGCATGCTTGCTTTGCCAGTGACCCAGAACTGGCCCACTAAAGAAGGAGGTGAGTAAGCAGATCATTACCACCCAGTGAGGCCCCAGGAGGGACACAGGGCTCTACGGGCCCCTATGACCAGGGCCTCAGTATCGCTTTCATGGGCTCTTCCTCCATAAAAATATGAAAAATTCTCTTTTTCAGCTCTCTTGGTATAAAGGGGAACGTACCCAACCTACACTGTATTCATTCTTTCTTCTTCCAATTGAAAAACTAGTGAAAACATCACTGCGGGCCCTTGGACTGTGCCTGCTGTGTGTAAGGCTCTGGCTGTGACCCTCCTCACCCAGACATGGGGAGTCCAAGAAGCTGCCGGAGACAGAGACCTGAAGGGTGAGGGGAGCAGCCAGGGGACAAAGGGGACAAGAAGGTACTGGGCAGAGGGGACAGCAAGGGGAGCACTCAGCTTGGCAGACATGGCCAAGCCCACCAGGCACACTGTGTGGGGACGGCCTCTGCCCCAGCCCTGTCTCTGGACTCTTGACTCGGCCCCTGGGCTAACCCAAGATGCGTCAGCACAACCCCAGCCCCTCCCCAAGGCCAACAAATCTGCCACCACTGCTGGCTCCTTCCTCCAGGGCTTCGGGCCTAGGTAGGAATTGCGTCCAGCCCTGCCCTGCCCTCCAGGGGGCTGTGGAGAGGATGTGAGCGGCACAGGACCCCAGAGGCAGTGGTGGTCCTCACAGCAGCGCTATTGTTGGTGTGGCCAGCAGGCCTTTCCCATGCAGGGCCAGACCTCCGAGGGGCCCTCCTCCCCCAGCTGTCAGTGCAGTGGGGGCCGGGGGAGGAATGTCCCATCACGAGTCACTCGGTCTGGTTTCCAGACAGGGTGCAGGATTCGTGAGCCCCTTGGGCATGGCTGAGGCCGTTTCAATCTGGGGACCCCAGATCCTTCCGTTCTCCTTCTGTGCCCCGCCCCTCATTCCTGGAGGTATGTGCCCCCGCAGGTGTGGGGGGAATTTGGCCAGCTGGCTCTGGTGGCACACAAGTGGGGCAGGGCAGGAGAGCAGGGGCTAAACATGGTCACCTGCTTGGCTCAGTCCTTTCAGCCCGTGAACTTCTCTGCCTGCGCCTCCAAGGGCACCACATCCAGCCCGGTCGGCAGCCACAAGCCCAGGGCCTCCCTGTGCCCACTCTCCCGCACGCCGTCGCTCCCTGGGGGTCAGGAGCTGTGGGCTCAAGAAGTTTGACTGCTTGATGCTAAAGGAAGGTGGGGGGAAGCCGAGAGGGATGGCCTGGGGCCTCCCCTTCATCCCAGTCCAAGAGAAGACCCGCCTCTGGCCGCTAGGGGCGAGGCCATGTGTGTGTACATGTGTGTGTACGTGTGTGCAGTGTGGACGGCAGTCTGGGGCCACCCCTTGGGAGTGACATGGCCTCACGCAAGCCTCAGCGTGCTCCTGTGGCCACAGCAAGGATCCCTTCCAGAGTCCATCCCCAGCTCAGGCCTCCTGCCTGGCGGTGGCTGCCCTGTCTTTGCTCCGGCCACCCTGGCTGGACATGTCCAGCCCCCAGGACTGGCAGTGAGGTGCCCATCTGCACACCCAGTCCTGTGCCTGCCCCATGGGGACAGTTGGGGTGTGGGGGGAGGGGCTGCCCTACTGCCTGTTCTCGGTGTCCCTCCTCTCTCGTCCCCAGGCTGGCTGCCCAGGCTCTTGCCACACAGGCTCTGAGGGTCCTGCAGGTCACATCTTTGTCTCCTTTTTGTCCAGAATGCTCCAAGCCCCCCGGTTGTGTCCCCCGCCTTCCTGTCACCCCATCCTTCCTCTGTGGGGGGCTAGTGACAGCTTTCCTCTTGGGGCCAAGGTGGCTGTTACTGAAATTGAGGCAGTTTCTCAGTCTTCCCTTGCCGGCCCCTCCCCAGCCGTCACTCCCACCCCAGATCCTTCAGAGCTGGGTCCCTACCCCACCCCACGCCTCACCCCTAACTGCCAGCCTCCCTCCGGGACCAGCGCCTTGGATCCTATACCCTTTCTGCTTCTCTCCAAGGCTCCAACCTTTCCCCTGGGGCGCCTCAGGGCAGTGTGACCTCCTCCTCTTGCCCGCCGGCCCCTCTGCCCCTCAAGGCCCCTCATCTTGTCGCCCTCCCCTAAGAAGTCCAGCGCCAGAACTGGATTCCGAATGATTGCTGCAGCGTCCTAGATGCCCCCGCCCCACGCTTTCCCTTCAGCCACCACAAAGCTTCCAGAACAATCTTCCTTAAGCACAGGCTGGACCTTGGCACCTGCCTCTAACTTACCACCTGTCTGTGGCTCCATCAGGCCCAAGGTCAGGTCCCCCATGGCATGGCCTCTGTCTGCCCCCTCCCCTCCAGCCCCATGGCCTTCCCTCCCCACCTTACCCAGAAAAGAATTAGTACAACAGGCTTGAGACAAAGACCTGCTTTCAAAGCTGGCCCTCGGCTGGCATCTGGAAGCTTGGATTTCTGGATGGCGCATAGTAGGTGCTCAATAAATATCAACTGAGTGAATAAATAACCACCACCCGATGGGCACTGTTGTCTCCAGAGGAGAAGAAAGTGATGTGATTTGTCCAAGGTCACATAGCCAGTTACTGACAGAACCGGAGCATTCTGAATCCAGAGCGCATTTCTCTTTTCCTTTGGCTGCGGGTGGGGGTGGGGGTAGGGGGCTGCCCTAGAGCTCAGGGAGAGGTGCATGAACCACACAGGCAATGAGAGAGAGGCCCAGGGGACACCTTCTGTCCATGGCCTTGACCAGAGCTATTCTAGATGGAGGTCTGTGCCCACTCGTTTGGCCTTCTGGCTTGCTCTTGCTATGGGGGCAGCTCCAGGGGCTGCCCCAGGCCCTTTGGCCAGGCTGGTTTGGGCACAAAGGTGGGGCCGCGGCACAGCCAGGCTCAGCCCCGTGGTAGAAGGGGTGTGCACGGTTGCTGCTGGCAGAGCAGAGCCGTAGGGGCGCCATGCGGGTGGGCCAGGCCCAGGATGGGCCCTGCCTGGCTCCTGTCCCTCCAGGCTCAGCCTGCTCAGGGGATTAGGGTGGCTTGGGGGCAGGAGGGCCCCCCATTCTGCCAGACAGCAGTAACTCCCTCCAGTAGGGCTCTGGCTCTACCCCACTTCCGATCAATTTGATTTCTGCCACTTTCCCCAGATCCCAGCTACCCTGTGCCCAGTTTCTGACGCTGTGTCCCTCTCTGTAGCCACAGGGGCAGGGTGGAATAGTGGAGGGAGCACAGGCTGACTGGGCAGCTGGTGATGCCGGGTCAGTCATTCCACGTCTCTGAACCTCAGTTTCCTGGCTGGAAGATGGACACACTAACCTTACACAGGGTGGCTGGCTGATGTCCAGCAGAACCCTAATAAAGGGGAGTTGTTGTTTTTTCTTGTCGTGCACCTCAGGGGTCCGCCTGGATTCCGCGGGCTCCAGGCCCCCGATTCCCCCTTGCTGAGCTCCCTGCCTCCTTGGGGAGCTCCGTGGCCGGGAGTCAGGGGCCCACCTTCAGCCCTGGTGGCTGAATGTCTGGACTGTCACCTGTGGGCGGACGCTGTGGCCTCTAGAACTGGGGTCTAACCTGCTTCACCTGACCCCCTACCTCCTCCTGCATCTGGTTCTGGGCCCTCCCCGCCCAGGGCGCCGTCAGCCTAGGTCTCTCCCCGCTGGCCTCAGCAGGGAGGTAGGTCCTGCAACACAGGGAGGGGGACTCACAGCAGTGAGCCTGGGCATCAGAGGGCTCGAGTTGGCTCAGGCCTCCTGTGTACCCAGGAAGAAGCTGAGGGACAGAGCCCACGCAGAGCACGAGACCCTTTCGGGCACAGAACCACCGCTTGCCGGCCTGCTCCCGCAGACCTCGGGCTGATTGTTCAGAGCACAAGTGTAGACAGACAGTAGACACGAAAGGGGCCCTCGCATCATTTAGCTGCGGAACCAGCAAAGACTGTGTACGAGCACCTTGGAACAATGCAGGCCAGCGAGCCCCACCCGGAGCCTCCGCCCTGTGTCCCCGTCCCCAGGCCTTTCTCAAATTGCAGTGACAGCCACAGCGACCCGCCTACGGTTTCCACACCATCGGGCTGCTTCTAGCCTCCACACCTTTGCTTGTGACCTCTACCTGGCAGCCCGTCTCCCTTTCCTGTCTCAGCCAACACTACACACACACACACACACACACACACACACACACACACACACACACACACTCTTTCCCTCTTAAATCTTTCAAATCCTACTGACAATGGCATCTCCTCCAGGAAGTCCTCCTGGATTTCAGGGCGGGCTGGGTGTCCCTTCACAGGACTCTGTGCCCTCAGCCGCCTTCCTCATTAGCACTATCCCCGCCCCCACACCAGAGATGGGCAGCATATGAGGCTCTGTCTTGGGTTGGCATGGAGAAGGCTCACACGCAGAGTGAGTGGAGCCCCGAGGACCACAGTCTGCACCCAGTTTGGAGATGGGATTTCCCGGGAGGAAGAGAGGGATGCAGCCCACGTGGGGGATGGGAAGGGGAGGGGAAGCCTCAGGGGGTGGCTCAGGGTGGGGAGGGCTCACAGGGCACTGTGTCCCCAGGCCGGGCCCGCTCATCTGGGCCTGTGAAGGTTTTGTAGAGCTTTCTGTCCATAGTGCCATCTCAGATCACCTTGACATTGTTCACCCTTCGGCCCCTAGCTGGGGGAAGCCTCCAGAATGCCAGGATTCTGTCCCAGAAACCAGGGAAAGAAGGACACGCACTCGTCAGGCCCTGGGCACTTTCCTAACACCCGTCAGCTCAGATCAATAAGATGTGATGTGTAGGCTGAACATCACCTTCCTAGAAGCTGAGGTTGGAGAAATTAAGTGGCTCATCTGTAAGCATCTGGTGAGGCCAGACAGTCTGACTCAAAGCAGATGCCCTTTCTACCCTCCAGGTGCTTCGTCTGGGGTGGGGGCAGGGACAGCAGGGGCAAGATGGAGGCCTGCAGCCCTGGCTGTGCCCTGGGGGCCCCGGGCTTCCAGAAACCTGGGCTCAGAGGCTCACCTAGCCAGGAGAAAAGCCGCCCTTTCTAACCGTGTTGCTCAAAGGCAGTGGGCAGGGGTCTCCTGATCCTCCGTCAGCCTGATATTTGACAGAAAGGCCCCACTCCCCATCCGGCCCTCCGCCCTGGGCTCGAAGCCTCATGCTGGGCCGGAGACCGGCTGGTCCTGGGGGAGGGAGTGTCCCGGCAACTTGCCCACAGCACAGAGAATCCTGCACCGCTGAGAGGGCCGCCTGGCTCTCGGGGTTAGCTCTGCCTCCCTGGGCCTCAGTTTCCTCATCTGTCAAGGTGGAATAAAGACGCCCACTTTGGGGTGCCTGGGTGGCTCATTCGGCTAAGTGTCCCACTTTGGCTCACGATCTCATGGTTCATCCCAGTGTGTGAGCTCGAGTCCCGCATCAGGCTCTCTGCTGTCAGTGCAAAGCCTGCTTTCAATCCTCTCTCTTTCTCTCTCTTAAAAATGAATGAAAACATTTAAAAAACCACGCCCACTTTGCGGAACCATGGTGTGGATGGGAGGATAGCGTGGCAACGTCTTGCCCTTGCACACCGGCTCCCTTTCCTCTTCTCGGCTTCCTTCCAGAAACGGTCGGCAGGAAGCCTGTCTAGAGTCAAGAGGGAAGGGGCGCCTGGGGGGCTCAGTCAGCTAAGCGTCTGACTTCGGTTCAGGTCAGGTCATGATCTCTCGGTTCATGGGTTCGAGACACGCATCAGGCTCTGTGCTGGCAGCTCAGAGCCTGGAGGCTGCTTCCCATTCTGCGTCTCCCTCTCTCTCTGCTTCTCCCCCACTCATGCTCTGTCTCTCAAAACTAAATAAACATTAAAAACATTGAAATCAAGGGGTCTGGGGGGTTGTCTCTGAAGAACCTGCTCTTACAGTTGGCTCTGGACTAACCTCACGGCTCAGCTCCCAGCGGCTGTGTGGCCCTGGGCGGGGTACGTACCCTCTCTGTGCTTCCTGATTGTCACTCTGCCTCACCAGGCGCAATCACAGATGTGTGAGTGGCTATGGAGGAATATTCCTGGGGTTGTTCTTGTTCTTTTGTGTGTGGCCTGCGGAGCGTGGCAAATGGCCCTCCCCAGGGGGGCTGCAGGCTGGGGGTGGGGGTGGGGGCGTCTCTGCTCTGGAGATGATGCTCCTAGCCACGGGATGGGGCCATGCCAGGGTTTCCCTTCCTGCTTTCTAGGAGGGCTTCCGGGGGGCTGAGAGGGATGGGCCCTGCCTGCATTTTCCTCGGCTCCCAGCTCCTCCTGGCCTGCGTTGGCGATGGGGTAGGGTCTCAGCAGCGTCTGCTTTGAGTAAACCCTCTAGGCGGGAAATCTAAAGGGGCCTAAAGGCACCTTGTAGAGTGCTCCCTTACTCTATGAAAAAAGCTTCCCAATCAGGTTGTGTTAATTTGCCCTCTTCCCTGGAGGCTAAAGTGAGAGTGGGAGCCAAAGTGATATCCCAGAGAGGGCACTCCAGCATGCTGGGAGGTGCTAAGGTCCTGGGGCTTGGGGGTCTAGGTGGAAACCCTCGGAATAACCCTCTGCACAAAGGGGCGATATTGTGCGGAGGCGGGAAGGGGGGGCGGAGACAGGTCCCGACAGCCTCCATCCTCCCGGCAGCCCTGCCAGGTGGGGACTGTTGAGCAGGCAGGGCGACAGGAGGGTGTATGGGGCTCAGAGATCGAAGCGGAGGTGCTGAGGCCGGCTGGATCCTGGTCTCAATGAGGATGAAGCCCTGCCTGCTGTTAATTTGTTGACCCCGCACCCACGCACGCAGGGCACACAGTAGATGCTTAATAAATGTTTGCCAATGACGATCAGAAGGAAGTCAGAGCTAACTCAAAGCCACTGCGCCTTTTCCCACTTGGGCCTGATGAACCTGAAGAAGTGGCCTGACAGGGCCTGGGAGAAGAGCAGGGTGTAGGCAGAGCCCAGCCAGCCCTCACAGCGCCCTCTTGTGGGCCCCAGCGGGGACGGTCGCTGCGGAGCCATGTTATGCCCCGATGTGGCCACAAGAGGTCGCCCTGCACCGCCAGCTGCAATGTGAACCGCATCCCAGAGGGCTCCTACTGGCAGAGGAGGGAACTCATTTTGGAGAAGTAGGGCCGCACAGGGGTACATGGAGGGTGGACAGGAGCAGGGCTGAATTGTGCTATCTGGAAGGTCAGCCCTTGGGCGCAAAGAGGAAATGGGCCCAGAGAGGGAGGGACTGGCCCCCGGACACACAGCCTGCTCGTGGCAGAGCCAAGAGGTCCCCTCCCTGGGTCTCTCTTCATAGGTTTGGAGGTGGTATACTGTTGGCGCACATGACAATTAGCTTGGGCTGGGTTCCCCCAGACTTCCTGACTGTAAGGAGGGGACAGCACTGGGGAGGGCAGGTCACGCCGGGGTACAAGCTCATCTCGGTAGATGTGTCGCCACGGGGGTAGGAAGTGCCCTAGGGGGTCTGGCTTGGCAGCTCCGCTAACGTGAGGGTCAAGGCTGGCCCCGGGTGTAGACCTTGCAGGCCAGGGTGAGGAGTTGAGCTTTATCCTGGGGCAGTGGGGGGCTTTCAGGTGGGGGTGAAGCTGGGGCACAGCACAGTCTTTCTGGTTGCTGTTGGGGGAGCAGGTGGGGTGAAGAATTGGGTTGTTAGGAGGCCATGCTCTCCTGTGCACCTGCGGCATAGCCACGGCCCAGCTTCACCCTTGACTAGCAGAGTGCCCTTGACTGGCTTCCGGCTGCCTCTCCGGAGCCCCCAGAGCTGGAAGAAGGGGCCTTGTTCCTGGCTCGACCCATCAAGATCCTGCAAGAAACTTCCATGGCTCCCTCTTTGCTGACACGTGTGTGCCCCACCCAGCCCCTGCCCCACCCAGCCCCTGCCCCAGCCCTGCCCACACCCCAGCTCTGCCCACACCCCACCCAGCCCACATCCCACCCAGCCCACACTCCAGCCCTGCCCAGGCCCCAGCTCTGCCCACGCCCCAGCCTTACCCATGCCCCAGCCCCAGCTCCTTTGGCTACAATGCCAGACACCGGGGCCTATGGAAATCCCTTTCAGATCCAGCTCAAGTGTCACATCCTCTAAGAAGCCCTCTGGGCCAGTCTGGGTATTGAGGCTTGTCCCTGGCACCCCCAGCCTGTGGGATCTCAGTGCTTACCAACTAGCGGGGGTTGTGCCAAGGCCCCGAGGGGTGGGGAACGCACCGAATGGCTGCTTCCAGAGTCCTCGGGGCCAGCAGTAGACGTAACATTCAGCAGGAGGGATGAGGAAGGGAGGAAAGGGGACCTGAGACAGAGAAGCCAGCCCCCATCCTGGCATCTGTCTGAGCCGGGCCGGCCTCACAGAGGCCCTGCTGGAGACGTGGAGAGGCTCGGTCCCTACCTGGGGCACTGGCGTCACCTGGAGCCAGACCTCCTCCAGCTGGCATTCTTGCTGTTTGTGAGGAGTTCTTTTTGGGATGGACTGGGGGACCGTGTCCTCCTCCTCCCAGCACGGGCACGGGGGCTCACAGGGGTGAGCGGACAGCTTGGCCAGTGTGCCTGTAGTCACCTGGCATGCTGTGTCCCCCCAGGTGTCCGCTGGGCAGCTGCCTCTCCCCCCCGCAAGTCCTGTTGAAGTCCCATGGCTTCTGGCCGAGGGCCTCCGGGGGCTCCTGAGCTGGGCTGGGGCGGGGGGGCGGGGAGCCTGGGCTGCGCTGGTTGTGACGAGGCCACCTGAAGGGCCCAAGAGGAAGGACGCAAGTGCAGCAGCAGGGCCCCTGGATGAGTCCCAGAAGCTGCAAGTGGTGTCCTTGTCACCACAGAAACAGTGCGAGGGCCACGGAGCTGGGTGGGGTCCACAGCCTCGAAGGGGGCGCTGATGGCCATGAGGACAGAGGGGTGGCATCTGCGGGAGCCAGCCAGTTGGGGGCCTGTCGGTGGTGCTGGGAGAAGGGACAGCAGGACAAGCGGACCAGGGGAAGGCAAGGGCTGGGCTCCAGACGACTCGGTGACAGAGTGTTTACCCCCTGCTCCAGCCCTGGCCAGACGATCGAACATGCTGGTCTGTCCCCAGAGTGGTGCTACCCTTCAAGATCCACAGGGACTCCAAGGTGGGGTTGGTGGGGAGAAGGAAGACCACTCCTCCAAGACGCCCCACTCCCAGCGTGTGACGGGTTGCCACACTGTCGCCCCCTCCCCAGCTCGGCCCCCTCTCGCCATCCTGCTGTAGGCCTTGCCCCTCCCTCCAGCTTGAGCGCTCTGTGGCACCTGGACTCTGCCACGTGGGTGCTGTCACCGTCTTCATGGCCACCTGCTTCCATCCCCATCTCGGTGAGTGAGGCCCACAAAGGCCTGGCCCTTGCCTGCCTCCGGGGAGCCACCCCTCACCACCTGCCCCCCCACCCCACGCTCCATGCACCCCCCCTCGCCCATGCGCACGCTCCCAGCTCTGCCTCAGTCCCTCCCCCTCGCTTAGAACCCCAAGTCCAGTTCAGTTCAAGGTCCAGCTCAAATGTCCCTCCTCTGGTCTCTGCACCCTTCCTGGGCACTCCCAGGCCTAAGGGTGGCACTTTGCACCCAGTGCTGTCCCTGCTGGCTCCCGGGCAAGCTCCTGAGGGGTGGCAAGCATGTCACACTGTCCTGTGTCCCTGTCCCAGCAGAACCCAGCACAAAGAATGTGCTAAAAGACTTGACAGATGAATAAATGGACAAGGGAATTCATGTCATAAGCATTTATTGAGCACCAGCTGTGTACACAGCCCTGTGCAAAGCCCCTTGGCTCCCCCAAGTGCTCCAGGCTATGAATGTTCAAGGGGGAGGCTCGGCCCGCACCAGGCGATCAGGAAGGCTTGGGGGGAGATTTCCAGGGGGCTTGGATGTCTCTTGAACATCCTGGCCTCCCCGCTGCTCGGCCTGCACAGGGCTCTCCAGGAAGCTCTTCCAGACTCTGTCCACACTGAGGGCCGGGAGCACAGGGGGCGCCCATTTCCTCTGCCCGGGGCCCAGCACTTCCTCAGGGTCTGTCCGATATTTGCTGAATGATGGTTGCAAAGACCACCGTGACAGCAGGCGAGGCTGAAAGTGGTCGTCGAAGGCCACCCCAGGGGGCAGGGCCAGCGTGATGCTGCCTCTGGTGGAGGCTTTAACGGCAGTAGCTAATTCGTGACCCCTTTCCATTGCTGCTTCACACCCTTGATCCTCACAATGACCTCTGCGGCAGGAGGGCAAGGACTTGTCCCCACTTTGCACACGAGGAGAATGGGGCTCAGGAGACGAAGGGACTCGCTCAGGGCCACCCAAGGGCAAGTGGTGAAGCTGGCACAGGTGTCCGGGTCTAACTGGAAACCCAACACCCTCTTCCTGCTTTGCAATGCTCTTCCACCCGTGGGAACCCGCTTGTGCTGCTTCTGGATTTTAAATGTTTCTTAGGAACCAGGCCAAAGACCAGTGACTTTGTGAATCCCAAACATATCTGAGGCCTTCTGTGAGGGGCCTGGGAATTTGGCATCAGAACTCAAGGGATTAGGTTCAGCCCCTGACTCGGTCATTGCTGATAGCCTGCCTTGTGTGGCTGTTGCTCTAAGTTTCCTGGGACTTTTCCACTCATCCAGCGTCTGTCTATCCATCATCCATCCATCCATTCCCATTCCATCCATCATCCACCCATCCATCTGTGCATCCATCCACCCATTCGTCCGTCCATCAATCCATCACCCATCTATCACTCATTCATCCATCCACCCATCATCCATCCTTCCATCCACCCATCTATCTGTCCGTCCATCCATCACCCACCTATCACTCATTCATCTACCCACCCATCCATCCATTCATCCATCTTTTCTTTACTCACCACAATGCATCCTCAATACATACCAGGCCTTGTGCTAGAGAGACACGACAGAGTCCCTGCCATCAAGTCAATAAAACGTAGCAGGCGTAGGTACCCTGACAGAGGATGTGGCACGCTGGCGACACACAAAGTCTAGAAGGGCTGTCCAGAGGGTGCCGTGGGGACGGCGTCCTAGAGTCACTTTCACCCCATCTCTGAGGCTGTCGGACTCAACCCAAGGCCAGTCCCCACTGCTGGCACGTCACAAGTTCTCCGTGGGAGTGAGGGTCCTCACGGAACCTCCTGGCCCACTTCACAGGGCCATTTTAAGGCTGGAGTTACAGACACAGCTTGGAGAAGACTTGGGTGACAGCAAAGTCCTCACGAGCACTGGTTACCGAGAGTGCCTTCCCTGGCTCAGGATGGAAGGGTGGGCCCAGTCAGCTGTTTGGGGTCCCTGGTCACTGGAAGTGTGTGTCTGTGCACCTGGGTGTGGACACCCTGCAGTTCACATTCTAGTCTGGTGGGGCTGATGTCCATAGGGGCTAAGAGGCCCAAGTGTGCAGGAGGGGGGCACCCCAGACTGGCCTTAACTCAAATCCTGGAACAGCCCTTCCAACCATAAAACACTTTCATGTCTGTGGCCACCATCTCCCTAGTGCCCTACAGTAGGAAGGGGACTGGGCCGGGGCTGTGGGCCCTCTTTCCTCTTTTGCAGGAGAGGAGAACGGAGGTCTGAGGAGCAAGTGGCTGGTCCCAGCTGGAGGGCAGACCCCGGGAGAGGTCTGAGTGCTGGGGCTCTCGGGTCACAGGCCTCGGGTGGATCCTGGCTCTGCCTCTCAATCCCTGTGTGACCTGGGGCTTTACCTCTCTGTGCCTCAATGGCCCATCTGAAAAGAGCGGGGTACGGACAGTGTCTCCTCACAGGGCGGGTGTCAGAATTACATGAGCTGGGGATTGGAAAATGCTCAGCCGAGGGCCTGGTGCACTTGGTGTGGGAATATTATTAATACTAATTCAGAACTTTTGCCTCCTGGGCGCTCTCTCCACTCCCCCCTACCTCCCCCTCCTACCAGGCCTTTCTAAGGATTGAAGACAAGACAAGACAGCAGCTGGCGGTGGGAGGTGGTTGCTTTAAATATGAGATGAGAAGAACAAAAGGAAAATAGAACAGGGTGGGGGCTAGTGGCTAAACTTTAACAATTCTCTGCCCCAAACTGGGGGAGGGTCCAAAGGAGAGAATCAGATGCTCCTGTCTTTAAGGAGCTAAAAGCCCCACTTCACAGCCCAGTCACTGTGTGGGCTGGGACCCACAACCCAGGGGACACCCCTCTGCCCGCCGGTTCTCCAGAGAGGCAGGAAGTAGGTTAAGCGGGATCCTGGTGCTTCTCTGCATCAGTTCTCAGAGGACATTAAATAGCCGCCCGATGTCTCCACCGGCCACACGGAGCCCCCTGGCGGCCTGCCCACTGCCTCCGTCGCCAGGAGCCCCGTTACCAAGACCTCGCCCTCAGCTTCTGCTCTGACGGCCTGGCCCCGGGGGCCCCCAGCACCTCCACTGAGTCTGCACAGGCCACGCTGGGCCGGGGGCAATGTTTCATTGTCTGATCCGCCCGCACTCACTGCTCTCTTAGGCAGAGGGACAGAGCCCGGGGGTTGGGGACTTCAACACTCCTCTCCCCACCCCACCCCACCTCCGACTGCGGCTGGCAGCAGAAGGGACCAAGGTGGTGGTGGGCCACTGCGCACGGAGAGGGGAGGCTCCCAGAAGGCTGGTGAGCAGCGCTTGGGCAGAGATGTGCGGGAGCACGGAGGCCCGAGGCCGAGGCTCGGATTCTGGCCTGTCCCTTCCCGGCTGGACCCCAGGCAAGAGCCCTCCTCCTCCTCCCAGCCTCCGATTCCTGATTTGTAAACGGGGACAGTGCCTACCGCCTGGGAGGGCTGCTCAGGATACAGGACATCGTGGTCATGAGGGAGGGAGCCCAGTGCCTGCCAAGTGGGACACACTCCACAGACAGCAGTCTCTTCCTCCTCGGCCCCCGCAAGGCCTTCCCCTTCAGCTCGCTCGCTTCCCCTGCAGCCCTATCTTGCCCTTTGGTCAAGTCCAGGCCAAGTGCTCCATGTCCCCCAGCATCTCGGCAGCATTCTCGGGCCACTGAAGATCCTCACGTGCTGCTCCCACAACGGACAACCCCCCCCCCCCCTGCCTCGGCCCCTAGAAGAAGCCAAGGCCTAGCTCAATACCACCTCCTATGTGAGGCTTTCCCCCAGGGCCCTGGGGGGGTGAGTTGCTCCCTTTCCTGAACCCTGTTATTACCCCGAACCCCGGCAGCTCTCCCCTCCCCACGGATGACTTAAACGCATCCTGCTTCTCTGTTTGTCCATCCGTCTCCCTGGACAGGCCTGCAGCCATTCGCTGCCAAGACGACATGGTCTTCGTTACATCCCTCTCCTCTTCAGCTCCTGTCAGTGGAGGCTTGCAGAACCCCTGACCACGAGCAGGGAGGCCCCTGTGAGGAAGGTTGGGGTGACCGTGGCTGGCACTGACCTTGGGGAGCAGGAGGAGAAAATCCCTGGGAGACACAGCTGCCACACCTGACCGGGCCCAATGGTGACCACACCGTCTGTGGCAGCCAGAGAGGGAGGGAGAGGAGAGGGGTCGCTGCCGGGCCCCAGGGGTGCCGCCGTATCCCATGCCTCGGGGGCCAGTGCCTACCAGCCTGATCTCCATCTTGCTGAATTTCCGCCCCATCCCCAGGGGCCGGGGGTCAGGTGGGAGAGGCAGCACACGCAAGGGCACACCCCCAGACGGCAAGGGCGCTCACCACGGGGAGTCACCTGCTCTGGTGCAGGCCTGGGGCTCCGGACCCCCTCAGCAGGCAGGGGCTGTATATCCCCATTCTGCGGATAAAGCAACTGCGGCACAGAAGAGCAGGGCTGGGCGCGAGCCAGATCTGTGGACCCCGAGCCCACACTCCCAAATGCCACCCCCACCGCCTCGGCTGCAGGCTGAGCCCGCCTCACTCGCTGGCACCCACGGGTGCGGATTCAGGGAGAGAACAGATGCAAAGCACAGCTATTCCAGGCCTCGGCGCCCCCTCTCCTGTCCCTCCCTGTGCGCCCCCAATCTCTCCAGCCTTGGGTCGGCCTTGGCGGAGGCGAGGGGACCCTCGACCTCTAGTGCTTGTCTGCCCCCTGTTCTCAGCCCACGCACCAACTGGGCAAGCACTGAGGTCCATGGGTGACCCGATGGCACTTGTCTCTCTGTCCAGCCGGCCTGGTCTGTCTGAGCAAACCCTGGCGGCCCGAAGCCACATCGTCCAGCACGCCCGTTGATGGATCTGCTCACGACCGGACTTGGCCTCGGAAGGGCGGGGCTGGGCCAGGGGCTGAGACTCCCGGGTCCCAGTGTCCTGGGTGGGCCACCCCAGGAGGGCCCCACGGGCATGGGGAACAGAGGCTGCACAGAAGAGCGGGCCACTCTCCCCCAGTCCAGCGTTTCAGGGTCAGAGACTTGAATCGAGGGGCCGGCCCCTGAGCCAAAGGGGCTTCGTGGTCCCATAGTGGGCCCCCCTCACCCTCAAATCACTTTTGCCTCCGTGTCTCTCCTCTCTGGAGCAGCCCCTTCCCCAGTGAAGCCCCGTCCCCCTCAGGAGTCGGCTTTCAGGCCTCATCAGCCAGAGGCCCACCTTTCCCCCTGGGCTGGGCCTGGGGGCACCCCTTCTCCTCCTGGGGTGCCCTATCCTATCTTTGGTTACATCACTTTTCACATCTGGGTTCAAACGTTCCTCCATGGTAGACTTGGGGCTCCCTGAAGTCGGGGCCTGTGGCTCTTCTGTCTCTGTGACCTGCCCCTGGGCTCTGGCACTCACCAGCTGTTGAACAAACAACTTTGAACTAAAACCACATTACGTGAGACTGACATCTTCATGGCAGCTCGGACTGGCCAGCGAGGGTGTCTCAGTCGGCGTCCGTGTGGCCCCAGCAACCGCACTTGGCCCCTGCCCGGGACGTGACGGTGGGCGGTGGGGCCATGTCCTGGGCTCCCAGGAGCCTCACTGTTCAGCCAGAAGGTTCCCTGGGCTCCCGGGACCCACCGCCGCCCGAGGATGCCGAGCCCGCCTTCCCCCAACTTCAAGAGGCTGTAGATCAAGGTCCGTTTTTCACTTTAATTGTAAAAACCAAGACATTTATATAAATAAGACCGCTGTGTAAAATAGGATTCACCCTTCTACTAAAACCCTTCTCCCCACGCTCAAAAAAGAATGTAGAAAAGCCAGCAGAGATCAGAAATACAAATCAGCATGCGGTCCCTGATGAGAAAGTGGCAGGCCAGGTTTCCCTGCCGGAACAGGCCTCGTGGTGAGCGCACCCAGGCCCGGGAGCCCTGCCCGAGGCTCAGTGACACCCACGCCCTCCGCCACAGGACCCCAAGTGTGCAGGTGGACACGGCACGAAAGGTTCACGGCCTGGCGGCTGGGCGGAGGAGGGAGGAGAGCGCGAGGGCCGGTGAGATGCCGCGGTGCGTCCAGCCTGGGGTCAGGCTCGGAGAAGGGGCTTCTGGGGGGCCGCCATTTCTCCGGGGAATGAGGGGAGAAAGCTGCCAGGGTCCCTGGAGAGGACAGGCTCCCCCTGGGGCCATCTGCATCGGGCCAGTGTGGAGGGGCGGGGGGCTCCCGGGAGGCCAGGGGAGAGCAGCCCCTGAGAGAGGCGGGGCTGGCGTGTCCCTGTGAGAAAGCTCCCACCTCCCCACCCTCCTACCCTGTCACGTCTCCCACCCCTCCCCTGCGTCCAGACCGCAGCCTGCTCTCCCCTTCACACGCTGGGGGGCCTGGGGAAAGGTGCCAACACACTCACACGCCGGGCGCGGCTTGGGAAACTGGTATCAAAGGGCAAAAGGGAAGACCCCAGACTCTCCTTGGAAGATCGAGGGCCTGCCTGGGGTCGCCCCCCGGTCCCTGCAGGGGACGGGGGGCAGGGGTGGGGGACAGCGTCAGGAGCACTTCCAGACGCACACAGCCAGGGTCCCCCCAAAGTACAGGTACAGGAGGTTCTTCACCTCATGCGTGATCTCAAACCCGAAGCCCTCGCCGATGACCACGTGCCAGGAGGAGCCGAACCTCTTGTCCATCGTCTCTTTGATCATCTTGGCAGCGCTCTGGGACGAAGAAGACGCTCGTCAGGTGGGAAAGGCTGGGGGGAGTGTGGGCACGAGCCAGCCCCCGCCCCGCCGCCCCGGGTCTGCACGCGGGCTCCGCCTCTCAGGGCCCGTTTCCGGTGCCGGCACCACCAGCCTGTGGTCGGACCGAGTCCGGTACCATCTGACGGCACTCTGCACACCACGTGCAATCATCCTACTGCGAGGTGTCAGCTTTATCCTCGGGGAACAGAGAGGCTGTTCCCTAATGGGCTTGAGGAACTCCCAGAAGGGAAGCTGGACCGCTTCCCTCCAGTACAGCAGTAGCCCCCACTCCTTCCTGTGCTGGCTCCTTCAAGAAGCTTCTTTTGAGAAGAGGCCTAGGGAGGGGCAGAGGACCCAGCCGTGCAGGCGGAGTCTGTGCCGGGCGGTTGGCCCCCACATCCTCACAGAACTCACAGCCGTGTTCTCACGGCTGCCCAGTGAGGGGGCAGCACCTGGCCCCCCGTTAACAGACCAGGAAACCGGGGCTTGGAGATGAGAAATGGCGTATCCAAGGTTCAAGAGCTAGGAAGGGCTGGAGACAGCATTTGAACTTGGGCCTGGGTCTGCCTCCCCGCTGGCTGTCTGCACACTGACTTCTTTCTCACTCGTCACCGGACTGATGAATGACATTCCTGCGTCACACTGCCTGTTGGCCATACCCTGGCACCCGGGACAGCGACCGGCACAAAAGAGGGTGTTCAACATCTTTTCCGGATGGATGAATGGATACGTGAGTGAATGCCTGGGTGGGGGAGGGCTCTGTTCTCCACCAGGACGGAGCCAAGGGGGAAGGGGCCCGACTCAGCAGGCCCCAGGACCGGGGTACAGGCAGGGGCAGCACGGAGAGCCCTCTCGGACTGGGCGTGACCATCCTCGGACCAGGGCCCCAGGACAGAGCCAGCCTCTTCCCTCGCTGGCTCCTCGGGCTTCGAACGCCTCTAAGGGAGGCGCTAGCCAGGTCCCAGTAGGACTCCCTGGAGCTGGCTGTGGGGAGCAGGGCCACTTGATTCCCTCATGGGGGTCACCAAAGGCAGGAGAGGCCACCTGCACCAATGGCGATACCTCGTTGTTGTTGGAGAATTTCTCACAGGCCGTGACACACAGCTCCATGGTTTCCACTCGCATCTCCTCTGGCATGTCCGAATGCTAGGCAGGGCGGGGGTACAAACAGAGAAACTTAGCCCACGAGCTGGCCATCTGGGCTGGCCTCTCTGACCCCAGCCTAAGGCGTGGACACTGGGTAGCTGCCCTGGCACAGCCCTGGGAAAGAGCCCAGAGAGGAGACCCAGCTCCTGGCTCGGGGTGTGCAGCTGGGACAGAGGGCATGGCATCCGGTGCCGCTGAGCGCACTCTAACACCCAGGCCTCTCTACAAGGGGCGTCTTGAAGCTTCCGGCATCTCGTTCTAGCCAAAAGACGCGGGGAGAAGGCCGGCCCAGGCAGCAGGGGGTGCTGGTTACAGGGACGGTCCACACTGGCCCCTGGGCACGGCTGGACCGCAGCCGCAGGCCCCTAAAGAGACAGCTCCTGGCTCCTCCTCACTCTGGCTGCTCTTCTCATCCACTTGGCTGGGTCCCTCCCTCCCACCGATTGCAGGAGGGCTCTGGGCTTCGTCTCTGCCCTCTCTCTTCTCCAGCAATCTCCAGGAGACCCCACCCTGTTCCGTGGGTTGGTAGATCTTCTATGTGAGGGTTCTTACTTTTTCATTCCAGCTCTAACCCTTTTTGGGGGGCTCTGGACTCCTCTGTCCAACTCTCTACTTGACAAGCGTAGATGTCTAAAAGATAACTCAACTTTCCCCACAAACCCACTCTTCCTCCGTCTTCCTTTTCTTGGTAATCGACACCATTTTCTCTCCTGAGTTCAGGGCGGGGAGGAAGGGCCCGCGGAGTTACCCTTGCCGATCTTGCTCTCATATAGGGCACCCAACGCACCAGTGAGTTCCAGTGCCTCGACCTTCAGGATGGGTCCTGGGTCTGACCATGTCCACCTGCACTCCATGGCGGGACGCAGCCACCCCATCACCTCTCTGGGCCCCTGCAGCAGCGTCCTCACCGGTCTCCCCACTTCCCCACTCTGGTCCACTAAAACCCATTCTCCTTACAACAGCGGGCGTGACCCTTTAAAAACCTCACACGGATTCCATCGCTCCTCTGTTTAAAACACCCGCTGTTCGCTGTGAGCCCGGGATGGCATCCACACGCTTCGCCACGACGGTCACGGCGGCCGGCCCACCAGTGAGGTCTGGCCTGCTGTCACTCTGGCCCTCACGTCCCACCACCATCTGGGCACTCGGCGCCAGCCATCGGCCTTCCTCCTGTCCCTCCCACCGCGGGCCTTCTGTGCTCGCCGTTTCCCCTGCTTGGAACGTGCTTCCCCAGACCTCTTGCGAGGCTCTCTCCCCAACTTTATTCAAGTCTCTGATCAGAGAACTCTGCCTGGAAGCTCACGGCTACTCTCTAGCCCCTGACACCGGCTGTCTTTTTCTTTACAGCACTAATTGCCTGAATTACGTGCCTTAAACCTTTCCTTCATGTGGCCCAGGCCTGTGTCTGACTTGTTCACTACTATGTCCGCAGTGTCTAGAACAGAGCCCAACATACGGTAGGTAGGTGGCCTCAGTAAGTACTTGTTGAATGAGTGAAGGAATGAAGGAATGAAGCACTGTCGACCCCCAGACCTCCAGATCTGAGCCGGGTGGGCCCTTAACTTCCCCCTCCTGCTGTCCTGCAGGCAACGAGCTCTCTGCCTCCCTCTGAGGCTGGGCGGGCCCTGCTGGCCGCCCGGCCTCCCTCCCCCGGGGCTTACCCTGACCAGAGGGAAGGTCTGCAGCCGCTTATAATCAGCCTCCTCTTTCTTCCCTTCTGTTTCTCCCATGATCCTTCCACCGTGACCCCCGGAGGGAGAGAGTGGGCTCTTGGGAGGTGCTGGCCCTGGCGGTTAGGATGTGCCCTGGAGATTCAGGAAGCAGGCCCTGCCAACTGGGTGGGAGCAGAAAATGTCTTTCCTCAAGGGGTGCTGTGGAAAACAGGAAAAACCGGGAGAAAGAGTTGGCTTTAAAACCACACATCACAAATTAGAAATGTCTCACTGACAATGTGACACCTCCCTGTCCTAACTCCTCCGCATCCTTCTCCAAATGGCCAGCAAGTCTGCAGACGGGAGGATGAGTCAATGCGAGAGGCTGGGACGCGCTGGTTAGGAACATGTGGGCTCCAAGCCCACACCGTCATCATCAAGACAAACACTGAGCGCGGGCCAGGCCGAGGACGGAGCCTCGGGCTCGCAAAGAACAAACTCGGCTTCTCTGCACGCACACGTGTGCACACGCTTCCTTCCCAGCACACGGAGTTGGAAATGTCAGGTTAGGATCGAGAATCCCAGGCTTACGGGCAAGCAAGCACCTCGTCCATGGGTCCCGGATCTGCGGAAGGGATGGGAACAGTGATGTCCCACTTCGATGTCGGCCTGCCCGGCTCCTGGCTCCCTTAGGCCGGCCTGGGCCAGGAGCTGTAAGGCCTGGGTCTGCGGGCTCTACTGTTCACCAGCAGAGTGGCCTTGGGCCTCAGAGCCCGCACCAGGAAGCTGGCGGCAGCCACGTCTATATCACGGGGTTGTTAGGAGACTCAGAATGTACGGAAAGTGGCTAACCGGGTCCCCGGCACACGGCCACATATGTGAGAGTAGTGCGTGGCCATGAATGGGAAGTTATAAAGCCTAATACCTATGTCTGGATTTTTTTGTTCTTTCCAAATCTAGTTATGTAATAACAGATGGGACTTTTCCTAAAGAGAGAAGCTGGGTCCTAAGTGTCTGTGAGCATTGCTGGAAGTCCTGCTGTTTCCACAATTCAATTTAGCCTAGAGTTCCAAGGACTTTTTCTCTCGGAAGAGGTGCGGACAGAAATGCATACAATCCACCGTGTTTGGACCCTGCTGAGCCACCCACATGGGACAGACACGACCAGAGAAGGTCACAGAAGCCAGCATTTCTCACACTTTCAAATGGGTTTTCGTGGCACAGCCGCTAAAGCCCGAAAACGCCCGGTGTCATAACTGACAGGTGACATTTGTCGGGGCCCCTGCCCCTCGTGCCCCACTGCTGCAACGCCCCTGTGGGGTAGGCCTTCTCAAATGGAGGCATGAAGCTCATACTCTGCTGGGCCTGGGGCCTCAGCAGGTGAGCAGCAGGTCTGGGGTTCGACTCCGGGCACCGTCTCCTGCGTGGGCACCCCCCACCCCATCTCACAGCACCGACACACAGTAGGCACCCAGTGTGCCATGGCCAGTGCCACCCGGGTGATCCCAGCAGCAAAAGACAAGCTTGGAGTCTGACCAGCCAGTGACCTGACCCCTGTGTGGCCGAGCACCGAGCTTTCCGTGCGCTTTTTCTGGGCTGTGCTCTCATTTTTCCCTTTCTCTGGTGCGTCAGAAGCCCTCGGAGCCACCCCATTTGATGGCTCCCCCTGAACAAGGCTGGAAGTCTGCTACTGTCCCCACTACCTTGCGTTTTCTGATTTCCCGGGGCACAGACGGCTCGGAGCTCGTCTGTTCTGGGCGCCCGCGCCACTCAGACACTAGCAAGTCTTGTTTGTCTCTGCAGATAAGCTGGCGAGTGACCAGGCACGTTCCCACTGGACTTTCTGCTAATGTGTCTTATTTCACAGAATCCAGTGAATCGTTTTGTCTTTGCTCGTTAATGTTAAGGCCCACCTCCGACTCCTGTCCTGGCTTTCTGAAAGGCCACTTGCCTGCCGCCTCCGCCCCTTTATCAAGGTGCAACAGAGGTGGTGGCCGCGCAGATGATTAGAGGATACAGGCTTTAAGGTGTATTTCCTCCCAAGATCCTCAGCTTGAAATGCGAAAGCAGTTGCTTGGGCATCTCCCACCTAAATATTGAATTAAATATTCCATTTCGATCCAGTTCATCCTCGGGACTCAGGAGTGCTGGCCTGGCGTGTCCTGGAGGGAATTTAGGGGCAAGCGTGTACCTGCTTGTCCTCGGGGAGGGCAGAGGCTGGGGTACTGGCATTCTGCTTCAGCATACAGCTCCCTGATGAGCAAGGCTGGAGGTCAGAGGTACTACCAAAGTTCACTTCTCAGGAACGATGTGGAAAAGGCCACCTGGACAGGGTTTTTTTTTTTTTTTTTTTTGGAGCGGGGAGGGCATGAGGTGGAGTACGTAGGCTGGAAGGCCAGTTCTGTAACCAAAATGAAATTCTGTGCCCCTCCTTGCTTTGTAGCCCTGGGCCTTGGTTTCCTCCTCTGCGAAATGGGATAAACAAACCCATCTTCTTATTCTTAGGAACCCACTGCAGGCAGCGATGAGGCGCGTGTGAGCGCACGGAAACCGCAGAGCTCTGGGCGCCATTCCCTCTGCGCTGCCGTCGGCCAGCACGTCCTCAGCGTTATTCAAGAATGCTTATCAAGGACCACGGCTGTGAATGCTCTTCCTAACCACCACCCGTACTTCTGGGGATCCAAAAGGGGCGAGACTTCCAGAAGAAAAAGGAACAGTTATGGACGACGTGCTTCTAAATACAGAAAGGTGGGAGAATCTTTATGATGCTGTATCATTATAGTACAGCTAGAGTCGTTCCGCCACGATTTAAAGCCCGTCTGGAAGAGCGCGACCAAAAATAGCAGACCCGGAGGTTTTAATAACCATATCAATCTTCCGTGCGAATGAGCATGTGCCTGACAGCTCCAGGCCAGAAAGAAATCCCATCGGATCTAAAAGAGAGCCCTTTAATAATGCAAGTGTGTCTGCGGCCAGGGTCCTTGAACCTGCTGGGCTCAATCCATCCCAGGGACGTTGTCACAAAGCCAGGGGCAGCCCCGCCCCCTCTCCTGTCCCTTGTTCTCCTCCCGCAAGGGCCCCTCCACGCACCTTACACAGCCCCGGCCTGTCTGCAGCGAGGCTTCTCCTAGGCAACGGGGAGAAAAGCCAGCGCTCTTTCTGTCATCCCCTTGAAAAACCCAGTGCCTCCTGTCCTGTCTGTGCCTTATTCTTTTGTGACAATGACCTCACTCACTGTGTATTGCTTCTGAAGGATTTGGGAAGAATCCTTAAGAGGGCTAGGAATCCTTGTGAGGGGTGGGGGCAAATGAAGGATTCTGGGAAATAAGGCCAAGAGTGTCTGTTAGTCCCCCCTCTACCGCCACCCGGGAGGGGGGACAGCCACTCGATGCCCAGAACCCTTGTGCATCTTGGTGCCCCAGGAACCACCACCAGTAGCCAAGAGCTGGGAGGACACGCCCAGAGCAGGACTCGGAGGCTGCTGGGTGCGGGCTCCACGGGCAGCTGGGAATTCACACCTCATGTCTTAGACGAGTGTCTCTCTCTCTGAGCCTTAGTTTTCTCATCTGGAAATTGGGACGAAGAACTGACCACCTCACAGTAAATGTCGGCTCTTGTTACCGGTGCAGTAGAAAGGGGACCTGCAACGTCTTTCTTCATCGACCAGCCCACTAGACATCTAAGCATTCAGCCAGACAAACCGATACTTACTGAGTTCCCACTTGGCAAACTACAATATCAGCGCTATGGACAAAAGTCACAAGGAGAGTCTGTGGGACACAATTGGGGCCGGTGGTGGGGGTGTGGGTATGCTGGGTTTTCACTCATTGTCCTGTTTCAACCAGTTACAGCCTGTGGGGGTGGCATCCATTCCCTGTTCTCAGATAAGGCCCTGGGGCTCAGAGAGGTTTGGGGACCGGCCCAAGGGTACCCGGTCAGCAACGACAGAGCCATACCTACACTTCTAGTTCTACCTTCTATGCCTCTTCCCCGGTCACAGGCAAGTAGGAGACAGACAGAAAGACAAGTAGCTTCAATTATCAGCATCTGCTGGTCCAGCTGCCGGCCCAGGCACACCTCCGGCTTCCAGATGTATGGGGGACGCACACTAGTGTGACCCTGGTCATCCCCCCCGCCTCTCCCTGCCACATCTGCCCTCTGCCTTCTGGCCAACACAGAGCAAAGCCTGCAAGGTGAGCAGAAAGGAATCTAAGGGAGTGAGGACATTCATCCAAGCCGCTGGCAGTGAGGTCAGGAAATGACCTGGATTTCACAGATCAGTTTCAAAAGGGGGAAGCAAACGCTGGATTGCATTTTTAAATTATGCTAAAGTAAGAGCATCAGAGGGGGCACCTGGGTGGCTCAGTCAGTTAAGCGTCTGGCTTTGGCTCAGGCCATGATCTTACGGCTCATGGGTTCGAGCCCCACGTCAGGCTCTGTGCTGACAGCTCAGAGCCCAGAGCCTCCTTCAGATTCTGTGTCTCCCTCGCTCTCTGCCCCTCCCCCACTCATGCTCTGTCCCTGTCTAATGAATCAATGTTAAAAAAAAAAAAAGAGCATTAAATACGTCATCTACTGTAAAGGAAGGTTTTAATAGAAGGAGATGGTTGCAGAATAAAGAACAGTCCTCAGAAAAGACAGTTACCTTTCTCACACACACACACACACACACACACACACACGAAGTTGCTGCTGTTGGTGTTGTTTCTAACATTGTCCTTATTTTTTCTCATTTTACTGAGGTCCATTGAAGACTTCTGATGTGCCTTAGACCATGGGGAGGGAGGGAGGAAGAGGAGGTGGAGAGATCCAGACATTTTCTTTCTGTGTGGCATACTATGCAGTACTGACTCACATGGTCCCCCTTCAGCGACACACCCAAAGTGGGATGAAATCCCCAGCCTTCCGGTCAGGATACACAGTACAACAAAGAAGTCACAGCCATCCGGGCTCTTAGCTCGAAGCCGGCACACTTACCACACACACAGCCGGCCACGCGGTCTCCCATCCCGTCCTTCCTACGCAAGAGACCAGATTTGAATGTGAGGGATGAAGAGTGACATCATCACAGAAATAAATTGGAGTTGGCACGGATTATTATTTTTTTTTAATCATTCACAACTGCTCGTTATCGGTGACATCTCACAACCAGCTGTGACCTAGCAGTTGTGTCATGAGTCCAGACAGTCACCTGAGGCAGAAAGGCCTTCTCTCCTCTCCTGTGGATGCCCCAGGGCACGGGTCCGGTGTCTGGGGCACCTACCGGGTTGGGAAGCCCACCAGATATCTGTATTGTAATTAAATCATATTTCATTTGCTCCCTGATAAGGGAGGAGACCTATCAAATCTGTTCAGTGATATTTACTGAGCACTGACCGTGAGCATGTTCTACATCCAGGATCTCACTTGCTGCCCCTCCCCACAGGAACCCTGTTACACAGTGCTAGTGTCCCCATTTTTCTCATGGCCACGATGACTGAGAAGAGGAAAGCGACTTTCTACCCAGCTAATAAATGGAGGAGCTAGGATTCCCTCAGGACACAGGACTTCCAGATTATGCTTTTTCAGTGACTCCATTTTAAGCAAGAGACGGTCTCTGCTTTTTCCAGGGGCTTATAATCTGATGGACTGACACAGATACACAAGGAACTAACTACGGTTCGTGGCAGAAAGTAGTACATGCCACAAGGAGGACGCAGAGAGAGAGCCAGGAGGAGAATTCTAGAAGGGGCAGGGGAGAGGATGGTGGGGAAACAGCTTGGGGTCTGGGGCGGCATCTGAGTGGGAATCCTGGCAAGCAGACAAGGCGGACAAGGCTCTGGGCAGGAAGATGAACACACACAGGGATGTCCAAGCAGAAAGCTCAAAGCATTTTCTGGGAAAGTCCAATGATCCAGTCTGGCCGGGGGACAGAACTGGGCACAGAAGAAGGGAGAACGAGGCTGGGAAACAATGCTGGGCTTGGGTTTGTGGAATCACAGACCGGCCCTAAAACCTAGGCTTCAGAAGTGTGGATATTTTTAGTGGGGAATGAGAAACCCTTCGGAGGTCGGGGGGGGGGGCGGTGACACCGCACTGTTTTCAGGCAATTATTCTGGTCCTGGGTAAACAGAAGAGACTGGAGGGAGGGACCCTAGGCAGGAAGTTACAGCACTGGCTCCGGTGACGGGCATTAAAGACATGAACCAGGATGGCAGCTTCTGGAATGGAGATGTGAGATTCTCAAGGAGGCATAATCAAAGCAACCTGACACATGCCTGAGTGAGATGGGACATACGGAGAGGGAGGACGGCCATGGCCCTGAGAAAGACCCGGCACGGCAGGCAGTACAGGCAGATGGTAAAGAAGTGGGCCGGTCTGTTTTTAGAACTACTGAGCGTAAGTTGCTGGTAAGACGTGCAAAGAGAGGTGTCTTGTCAGGGGTGGGTAATCACCAACTCACACACCATCAGGCACACTACCCTCACCCCCACCCCCAAAGTGTCCCGGACCATGAAAGCCCAGGACAAAGATCAGAGCAGCAGATCTGGATTTCATGAAGAAACAATAGCTGATAATACAGGAGCTGAAGACACTTCTCAGAGGGGGGAAATGTGGGGAAGTTAGAGACAAAGGAAGTGAAGTAACAAATACTGAATCTATACTGGACCAGATTCTTAAAAAAAAAAAAAAAAGTAAGTTTATTTATTTTGAGAAGAGGGGGAAGGGCAGAGAACAAGAATCCCAAGCACGCTGGGGGTAGCCAGGGCATAGCCCTAGGAGGGGCTCAAACCTACCAACCATGAGATCATGACCTGAGCCGAAATCAAGAGACCCACGCTTAACCGACTGAGCCACCCAGGCAGTCTGGACCAGACCCTTCAACTTCAATTCCTTATCCTCAGGATTCCCCCAACGTGATGTATCCTCATTTTATATATACTCAGACTGGAGTCCAGTGACGTTATTGGCTAGATACGGGTTAGAGGTTAGATAACTTGTAATTGGGAATCCAAATTAGGTGTGTCAGGTTCTTTTCACAACACCCATGCATAGCACATCCTCAGGGAAGCCTACAGTTGGATCAAAGAATCACATCCTAGAACGTCAGGGTCGAAGAGGCCTTAGAGATTATTCAATCCAACTCCTATTTACTGACGGGGAAACTGAGGCCCAAAGAAGGAAATGACCAGTCTGGGGTCCCAGCACGTCACCAAATGTCCAAATCAAGCGTCCTGGGCCAAGGCGATGGCGACCACCGGTTCAGCCGCGGGAGTAGGGAACTGCTCCGCGAAACGTGGGGAAGATTAAGGTCCTGGGCGGGGGAAGTCGGGTCAGGGAGGATGGGGGACCGCGCAGCGTGACGGGACTTCGGGTGTACGGGGGAAGGAG